>NW_026294747.1:29370245-29970245 GCF_026119805.1 Tympanuchus pallidicinctus | reverse complement strand
AAATGACGAATACTTTCACAGAAGAATAACAATTTAATGAGATTTTTGGTGATTCTAAAATAGTAAGATTCGCTTTCTTGTTGCAAAAGAAAAAAACTGTTGATATGAAGTAGTATGCAGTTACAGAAATGATTCTATTATATATTGATTAAAAACTGCATATGATTTTTTTTAATCCTTTTCTCCTCACTTTTCTTGTAAAATACTCATTTAGAACTTCTCCAGAGAAGCTTTTCAGATTCAAAATGTTTTGATATTCATGGATTTTTTTTAAGCCAATAAGCAAGTTATTTTCCTTTTTAAATTCAGTTTCTAGCTTGCCTTCCTCTCTTACAGTGAGGAGTCTAAATTTTAGTCTTACATATATTGGAAAGCATGAAAGAATGTTTGCTGCCAATGGGTAGGAGAGTTTCTGTTGTAGCCATCTGAATTTCACCAGCATATTTTGTACATCACCATATGGAGAGAATTGGTGACAACTGGCACTGTATTTTGTAAGCTAACCTAGTTTTTCGGACATCACAGCCGCTGCAACTTACTGAGACCTGTTCAGTAAGTGTGTTTTACAGCCTGCATGCAGTAAGTGTGTTTATATGTATGTCTCACACGTAAGTTGTGTTTGATTTTTATCATTTAGGTAAAAACAGATGACATAGCACGAATCTATCAGCCCAAGCGCTATGCGTTATCTCCAAAGTCAACAGTAACGTTAGCTCACCTTCTGGCTGCTCGAGAGGATTTATCAAAGATCATAAGAACAAGTAGTGGATCAACACGAGAGAATACAGTCTGCGCAATCAACAAGGTAACTTTTCTTTCTGGGATATGATAAGAGGATTTTACAGACCTATCAAAAATTTGGGATTACGCTGTGTTTAATATTTTTATTCTTCTTTGAAAGATGGGTATGCTCGGTACTTTAGAAAAGGAAAGTTTGCAGCATTCCAGTAAACGATGCAACAACTTTTTTTTTTTTTTTTTTGTATTATTATCTTATAACACAGTCAGTCATAGAAAACAGTCATCTAGATGAGCAGGTACAATGGAGGAGGTAGGCAGAGTATAGAATTACTTTTCCTTTCTAACAGAGTTGTGCTTTTCAAACAGTATTCTCAGGACACAGGACTACTTTAGTCAGTTCTCAGGGTCGATAAACGCTTGATTAGAGCGTTTGAGAGCGAGATAAAGATAAGAATCACCCTTTTGTTTCGGGATCCTTATTATCATAGGAAGGAGACTTCATTCATTCAACATAAAACAGTAGTAATAGTAGTTCTTTCTTTCGCTTAATCAACACAGAAACAGGATGTGTTAACTGGAGAACTGTTAACGTTCCTTAGAGCTACTAGAGATCAAGTAGAGCATACTTGCTAAAATAGGGCAAAGGAGGAAGTTGTGCTTCAGGGTTGCCTCGCAAGCTGGCTTATTATACTTCATGTTAGGATTAGTAGATAAATAGAGTACTTACCACATTTGGATTCATTATTAATTGGCTTTGGTTTTTATTTGTTTTACTTTGGGGTTATAAACCCCCAGTATAGGGGTATGTATTGACAAAAGCGTTCATACATTTGCTCAAGTTAGGGATATGTGTTGCTCTTTCTGATATAATGCCTGACTACATGTTGTCAGGTTTATATTGTTCAGTTCATTACCACTTATTATGCCAAGCATAGTAACGAAGAACTAAAATGCATGACTTTATTTCTATTTGTTAACAAACATCTTTATTGGTATATTATAAATCACAGAAGTTTTTATAGAAGGGACATGTTTGTTCTGCAAAGTAACATTTTATTTGGCAATCTGTAATTAAAAAAAAAGAAAAAATTGCACTGCCTTCTTGTGTATTTAAAAAAAAACTCAAAACCTCAAAGCTTGCAAGTAACTTCATTAGGTTCACAATTCAAATGGCGAGTTATTATTAATCCTGTTTTATAGACTTCTTAAAGTTTTGTTGCCCCACTTAGATATTTTTTAATACGTTCTTATCCTGAAGATTCTGAAGTTTTCTAATTATTGTATGACCTCTGTTTTTTTTGTGTTTTTGTTGGGTTGGTTGTTTTGTAAGAGGTCTTTGATTGGAGTGCGTGGGACTGACTCAATGTCAGTTAACATTCATCATACAAAGAGTTTAGGAAATCTGGGAATTACAACAAAAAGACATACCTGAATACCTCTTCATTCTTCAACTTGAAATTTTGCGAAGCTTAGTCGAGTACAATCTCCTGTTTTGTACACTGGATAATATCTACAAAGATCATCTTTTCTTGAAAGTGTTATGGCAGCATGTTGTGCCTTTTTTCTGTTCTGCCTTTTTCCTCACTACTTCCTATTGTAAAGTAAACTGGTGTTACTTTTAAGAGCTGCATGCCAGTCTGCCAGTTTTTGGTTTTACTGACTGATTAGGTTAGAACCTGTTTTTGAAATTAGAGTAGAAGAGCAAACAGCACAGTAATCTTCATGTGTATGTATATATTTGAGTTATATGCTACTTTGTTGTAATACTTGGCATGCAGTTTTCTTTGTATGTATTTCAGAACACTGTTATTAGCTAGCTAGCTGTAACTGCTTAAATTTTACAGATGGGAAATGAGATCACTTTTGTAGTTCTTGCCACATTGCTGGCAAGTTAGAAGGAAAGGAAATAGGAATTCAGCAGTTAGGCTCCACTCTGATAGGAAACTTATTTCCTCTGAAGAGCAGGCAGCATGTCTTTGTCCAAAAAGAATTACCCTCTGTCCCTTCAAGTTGTTATATCCCTCTGTTTTTCAATATAGGTTCTGATGGGGAGAGTACCTGACCGTGGAGGCAGACCAACAGAAATTGAACCACCTCCTCCTGAAATGCCTCCGTGGCAAAAAAGACAGGAAGGTGGTGGAAGAGGTGGCTGGGGAGGTGGGGGTGGGGGTGGGAGGGGTGGCTGGGGTGGGGGAGGGGGTAGAGGAGGAGGTGGGGGTGGCTTTGGGGGTGGGGGTGGCTTTGGAGGTGGGGGTGGTTTTGGGGGTGGGGGTTTCAGAGGTGGTGGAAGAGGTGGAGGTGGTTTCCAAGGTGGCAGGGGGGACTATGGTGGCAGGGGTGGTTATGGTGGCAGAGGAGGTTATGGAGATCCATATGGTGGAAGAGGAGGTGGAGGATACCGGAGATACTGAAAGAGTAACAGATGAAATATAGTGGTGGTGTTTACTGGTGTCAGGAATTTAGATATGGTACCTTTGGTTTAGATTAGATTTAAGTATGACCATGTGAATCATTGCATTCGACCAACTGATGTTGTCATTGAATTCTTTTAGTTAATCAAACAGAACTTTTTATACTAAAATATCATGACTAGAGTCCTTGCTTTTCATACTGGTTGTGGCTTTTTTTTATTATGTTCATTTATTTAAAATAAGTCTCAGAAAACTGAATAAAAACCTTTTTAAAGAAACAGAATAAAGATGATGTTCAGGCCTCTCTAATTATTGCATGTTGCACATGAATTCTGCTCCAAAAGCTGGATACAAAAAAAAAAAGTAATTAAAAAGTCAGACCTAAGAACTTGAGGGAGATGCTTCTGAAAGTCCAGAATGCTGCCTTTGTGCTTTTTTCTTTATCCAGTTTTCACATTCGACATATTGAAGAACTTCAAGTTGTCACTTAAGGCTTTGGTCAGAATTATTCAATGAGCTTTCCTGTTCTTTCAGAACTTCACATAAAAGTAATATTCTCAATTAGTTCTCTACAGATACTAGTAAAATTAGGTGGCTTTTTGTGTTCATAAATATATCGGAGATTAATTGAAGGTCAGAGCATGTACCACAAAACCTGAATCATGGCGACTTTTGATGTTTATTTTTTACTTGCTTTTCATATTATTGGTGTTTCATAAAAGCATTTTCTACTACTATCACGTCCATTAGGAGGTCATTTATGTACTCTTTCTGCATCAGCCTTTAAAAATAAAGGTCAACAAAGCTCAGTTGCCGGAGAAAGAGCGGGCTATTTCTTTTTTTCCTCCTGCCTACTCTCTGCATTTGGCAACTGGCAACTGCCAGCTGATAAGTTAACTCATGCAGCAGTTGCTGCTCCCCACTGAGGTTCCTGGAAGAAGTTCCAATATAGCATTCAAAGACTTTGCTTTTTTATTGTCACCCAATTGGTCTGATAACCTGAAAGATACTCTGTCTCAATATGCATGAATGCCTTATCCTTTGCAGATAGTGTTACTCTAGTAAAAGAGCATCTAGATGAGGAAGTGGGTTTTGTATAAACATGGCTGTAAATAGATTTGTTAAAATAGATTAAGTTCAGGGCTGTCAGCTAAAAATTATGTCTGTTATCTAGCTTCTTTAGGTCCCTCCTCTGCTGTGATGCCATTTGTGAGTAGAGGTAAAACAGAGAGATGATGCCCAAGTATGTATTCATGATGGTATTTATCAGGGTCATGTTACTGCAGAGATTCCGGAAGGCATCTGATAAAGCTGGGCATATCTCTTGACAGAAACCTTGAAGAGCTTTCAAGAAATATGTAGCTTAGACTTATCTGCAGTTGAATTTTAAGATTTGAATTTGCTTTTATGTACCACAGTTATGAGTTTTTGGGTTTTTTTTTTTCCCCCACAAACTTGCTGTTGGTGTCTGTGTTGGCATGCTTTAAAGTTGTTACCCTGTCTTCAGGGACACATGCATCATGCCCTCAATTGCAGAGGCAGATCTATGCAGGAACATAGAGCTCTGTTTAAAATTAAGTGATTTTCCAGCATGTTGTTTAAAAACATGTGTCAGATTTTATTAATTAGCTACTACCAACACCTTGATTTGAAATTTTAGACTGGATGAACTTTAAAACTTTCCTTCTTGTGATTTTTCTGTATGCTTACTGACTAAGAATGCTGCTTTATGGTGTGATTGGTACAGCCTTGAGCATACTTTACAGTTCCGGTAGGCTTCTAAGAAGAGAGTGGGAGACTTCATTGCTTGTACATGTTGACTTGAATGTGAACTCAATATAATGAAGTACTCTGCTGGCTTAACTTCACCTACCTTCTAGCAGTGTCATTATCACTTTGTTTCTGCAGTCATTACTGTTGTCAGCCTCTGCTGCCATTGTGGAGAGGAATTTCAAGTGGAAGCATAGTACTCATTTTCTTCCTTTAGAGACTGATTTTCGCATAGTGCTAATAGAGGTAGCTCACAAATGACATTTCGAGTGAGACTGCTGGCCATGGAGGTGACAAGCACTGGTCAGCAAGGGAAGAGGGAGAACAGTTTTTAACAAACAAAGCCTTAATTTAAAATTCTCTTTGCTAATCCTATGCTGTTATTTTTGCTACAAGTAACATAAGGACAACAGTCAAGAGTTCAGTTTCACCAAGGATGTAGGCTAGGAAATTCAAGTGGTGTACCTGTGCATAAAGATTTCATCAGTCTTAAGATGTGAAGATGCACTGGGTTAGTTGACCTGTAGGGCTGGTAGAACTGTAGTAATTCTGTATGTGCCTCAGTGCTTTTATCTTGTCAGTTTGTGCTGTTTGTAACAGAATAGTTCAGAGTAAAGTAGATGAGATTTGTGCCCCCATCCAGTTCTAACAGTTAAATTATTCCAGTACTGTTTCCCAATTATTTTTTATGTAGACATTGCAAAAGATAAAACTTTGAATAAGTTGAAGTTTTATGGAAGATACTTTGTTCTTTTTTTTTTAATTATTATTTGAGCCATTTCATATTTTCTTGAGTAATTCTGAAGTGTGAAGCCAGTAGTAGAAAAGCAAAGTAAGCACCACCACGTTTCATAGAGGTATCCCTTTCTCGGTCTTCTCTGTTGTCAGAATATATGTTCTTATTTTGTCAGAAGATGCAATAATACCATTAAAACAATTGATTTAAGCCTCCAACCCTTCTGTTTCAGTCTTGAAAAAAGTATTTTCAAAAATTCTGTTGTAAGAAAAAAGCTGTTTTATATGTCTATGATTATTTCTGTGTTTATTCAAATTCAGTGAATTGTTTTGGTTGATCAAGAATTGAAGAAGACAACTTTTGTGTCAGGACTGAAGAGACATGGTTTTGTTAACAGCTGAGGAATAAAGTACTGTATTTGAAGTTATTTGCATCACTTGTCTAGTGTGATTTTGATTCTCTGTTCATATCTCCTGTGCTTGCAAGGAAGATTTCCTGCTGGTGATTTGAAATAATGATGAAACGTGCTTTTTATGATCATGGAAAAATAACAAATTTTGACAAAAGTAGAGAAGGCAGTCAATAACAATCCAGGAAAAGTTCACCAGACAGGAGAGGTCCCAAATATATCCTGATTACGTTATCTGGAGTTACTAAGGAATCCGTCTCCATTGAAGGACATTCAGTTAAAATTTATCTTAATACAAAAAGAAAAATGTGATCATTATGTGATCATTACTTTTGTCTTTATGTAAATTAAGGAACAACTTCACAAGTAGTGAACTGAAGTAATAATTGGAGGTTTCCTTTTTCGTGTTTTTTTTTTTTCCCCGCTTCTATAATTCTGAAGCAAAACACACCTTGCTCTGTATGTGCAAAGTTGGGAGAGCAGATTTGCCTGTAAGTAGTAATGGTGTTTTTCAGTAGTTAGCACCCTCTTCTTCTTCCCTCCCTTCCCTCAGATATTTTGATGTTCACTACCTGACGTAAAAACATGCATGAGATACAGTATTTTGAGTTCTGCAGTAAGGTAAAGAATAGCAAAGGTTCAGGATGACGTGACGCTGCCTGTGTACGAGCCCTAGTAGAAATTGCAGAAGCCTTGTTTAAGCTTACCTATCGTGCTGTAACATCTTTTGTGAATGAATGTTCTTAACAAAAGCAAGAGATAATGCTAATGAAGAACTGTGCTTGGGAATACCTTGAACAGTGTAATGGCAAAACAGTGTCTGTATTGTCTCAGACACTAAATGCTGAAAAAATAATCTGAAAATGCCCAGCTTCCCAAGTTCTCTTGGTGTCCTCAGGCTCAAGAATGTAAATGTAGACTTGAGACTCACATATACGAGGTCAGTCCTGCAGAAGTGTCCCAAATGACAGACTCGAGGAAAATGAATATATGTTGTTAAGGTTTCTTTCTTTTAGATACAAACTCAGAGACAAAGTACAATTTTAACATTTTTTTTTCTATTATAAATATTAAACTGATTTCTTACACTTTATATAAATGTTTACAGTCTGTACACTTTTTCAATCTTCATTAGTAGCACTGAAACAAAAATGGAGTAGAGATCAGTTCCCACAGGATAACAGATTGCTACTGTAACAAAGAATTCCAAAAGGTAATATTGTTTTGTATTTTCAAAAGTTTAAGTAAGCTATTTTAAAGGCAGTGGTCTTCAGTATTAACATTAGCTCTGGCCTTTTCATTGTTAGATCATTCCGTCTACTTACTTTCATCTTTTAAGGATCAGAATTCATACTTAGAAAATAAACAGTAGTTGGGGTATGAACATTTCATTTTTTCTTCCTTTCTGTACGTATATGAAACACAGCTGAGCCTGGAGAAAGAATAAAGGTGAGTGCTTTTCATTTATGTTAACTGTGACAAGATAATAGTTAAATGGTATTCAATACCAGTGCTTGCTGATGAGTCCTCTAAACAGCACTTAATACTGTCATTATATCATTTTTCCTAGCATAAAGTAGCAGTAAGATCAACAGAGATGTGGGTGATTTTTGCTCAGTAGCTTTGTCAGTTTTATCAGTATCCTTGTATAGTCAGTATTTGCTATTAACGCTATTATTTCATGCAGCAAAAAGGAAGTTGCAAAGTAATAACAAGGGATTACCACCAAAACAAAGCAACAACAACAACAACAAAACACTGCAAGAGGCTTTGGGCAAACACCTTGAAGGTAATTGGAGAGCTTTGAAATTTTTCAGGTATCAATAAATTCATCTGAAGCAGTACGTTTTCAGCATACGTGAAGTATCATGTATGGGTTCTGTAAGATGATCCTGCAAACAGATTGGGTCTAAGTCATTCTGTTTATAGGAACAGGGTGACAGAAAAGTAAGTTTTAATTTTAGACTGTACAAGTCTACAGTCTTGACTTGATTTTAAGCATTAAGTACTCAATGTTACCAACACAGTAACCTTTGGGTCAGTGTTGGCATTAGGGAACTTTCCAAATACTGATTCGTTAATTTTCTCCCTCTTCCACCCTCCTAGAATAGGCAAAGTGTGTGTGTATATATGTATGCATACACACACACATACAGAAATTCTGTTAGAATTGAAACCATAAGCAAGCAGAGTTTCCTTAGATGCACAAGATTTGCCAAATTTTGCTGCTCTTCTAAGGTATTTTCCAAATACATTGAAACATTTCCAACATTCATGCTGTTCCTTTTAATTGTTGTAGAAATAGACTTTTTATCTGCTAAGTGTGTATTAGAAATACTTCTCACTGTAGTCCTGCAGAGAGGACAAAAATCAAGAAGATCACAGAAAATTGGCAAAGCAAATGTGCAAATATGGTTTGAGAGCCATTCTGGTTGCTTCATTGATAAAAGTGCAATTTCATGTTAACTGTTAATAATTCAGGTTTAGTGTATGAGGAACAAAAGTTTCACAATCTTCACAACAGCTAGATTTGTCATATGCATTTAAATTCTTCACAGATCATATTTATTTACAGTAAGATAACAGAAAGTCTAATACTACTATTACTACTACTCTCTCCCTGTATTTGTCTTTATTTAGTCATGGATGCAGACACAACTCAAGTTCTAACCAGGAACTTAGAACCAGTAGATTTGTAAGTAGTTTCAGATTGACTTTTAAAAAAATAAATAAAGTATTAATATGCTTTACAATTAATGACTGTAAGCTGGAAACAGAGCATACATCTAAGCCACTGAACACGAAGCACACATGCTGTAGTAAGGGGTCAACTAAAAATTTAATCTGTCATGGACTTTGTAAACTAATTTGCAAGTTTTGAAGAGCACTAAGTATATTACAGAAGTACAGAATGTCAGGGATTGGAAGGGAGCTCCAAAGATCATCTAGTCCAACCCCCCTGCTGGAGCACGAAAGTATGTTGTAAATAGATATGTTAATTTCAGCTTCTGCTGTTTAAATGCTCGATGCCATCCATTTTTTATAAAAGCAAGTGAGTTTTATACAATTCTAAGAATTATTGTGAAATGCAAATTTTAAGATTGGCTCTTATGACTAAAAGATTCACCAGTAACTTGAAAGACGGATTTGTCATCTCCTAACAGTATGTACACATTGTAGTTCTAAGAAAACTACATTACTTCCCTAGCACCTTTCACTGTACAAAGTCTACACACGTAAGAGCACAGTCACCTTGACTCTTCACCTAAAGTGCGTATGAAATCTATGAGGGAAACTGAATAAATCCTGGTTAGAACCATAAGGTGTTAGAAACTGGAATACAATATCCACTGCATTGAGATTGCTATGCAGTTTCCTTCATAATATGGTCCTTAAGATACGACTCAGAAGTTACAACACTGGTATGCACTTTGATGTTAAAAAAAATAGTCAATGTTATCCCTGCATTATCTACAGTACAGGGAGAGCAAGCTACCCGTTAAGCCCAATGAGTAGTATTCCAAGCTGTAAACTGGAACACTGAAATGGAAGCTGAATTCACTCTCTCTAGTCTCTCTAGTCTCATGTTTTACCTTAATGAAGTTTTAAAACTTTTGTCAGTATGCCATAACAAAGTCTAAAGATCAGTTTAACTACTTGTATTAATATTCAATATGCTAAACTCTAGAAATAAAGATGACTGTCTACGTAATGTTTTTAATTGGTTTCAGCCACAATGAGAAAGAACTCTCCCTCTTAATGGAATACAGATTTACTTAAATGCTTATCTCTATTGAGTGTTTGTTTCTACAAACCTGAATTTGGGCCAAATTTGAAGTGACAGTCTTATGAGTAGCTACTTAGAGCACTTGTAGCGTGAGATGTGCAGCCAAGTCACTGTAGAATCCACATGGTCCTCACGTACAAAAGTTTCAGGAGCAGTGCCACTCCTTTCAAAAACAATCCCAGAAGATACTGTGTTCATTATGCAGATGATGCTAACATACCTTAAATTGAAGGAATTCATTTATAGACTTGGGAGTGTGTTTTCAGTAGGGAAATGTATAGAATAAAGAGAGTATTTATGTTTTAAAATCTTTTGGAGTGTCTTTCCAGTTCACTTGGTAAAGCAGCTTTTTCACAATTGTTCCCTTCAGTCTTACATTCTTCCAGAAGAAGCTTCCCCTCATCTGCTAGGAGCAGTCTTTGTGTTGTAGATTGTCAATAACATGATTTTTTCTCTGAATCGTAAGAGATTCAATTGTTTTATGTGCCTGCTCCAGTTGCATCTTTAAACCTTCATTGTCTGCCTTTAGAATATTTCTTTCCTAAGGAAACAAAAAAAAAAAAAGGTATTTGATTTTACATTTGTTTCAGGATTGTCTGGTTGTGCATGTAGGTTGACTGGCATAAAGATCAGTTGGTGTAGCTCTTAGCAGCAGGGAGCAGTATGTTATTTGACTGCTTTCTAAACCTGAAAGAAATTCAGGGCTACGAAAGTGATATTTGTTTTGTTTTTCTTGGGGGGTGAGGTGGGGGAGTGGAGAGGGCAACATGCCTAGATGTTTACCTACATAACTTTTTTTTCCAAAACCAAAATGCTGAAAGATAATTTGTAGGGACTATGCACTGAAAATAATTTTATCTTAATGAATTCTTATAGTTCTCTTCCTATCTGTCTCTAAGACAGTATCTATCTCTGGACAGTAATAAGTCCAGAAAACTCAATGGGAATGTGACTGTCATTTTGTTTGCTTACAGATTGGCACAGATTAGTGCTTTAGGGACTGTCTACTACATGCTATAGCAGTTAAAAAAAATAAATAAATACAGATCACATGTGCTCTATGAATGCAAAACTGAAAAGTGTGGACTGTGAATTTTAAAGGCAAATGCAATAAATAGACTATTCTGAACCTGAGCTACAGAAATATCTAGTGAGGTATTCAAAATCCAAGATGGAATTAACTGAAGCTAATGTTTTGAGTACATGAAGATACTCTAGATAGCAGTCTGGCTCCTGGGAGGAAAATGTCAGTTTCGCTGTTTCTTTTAAGATGGGTCATGTTAAAATTTTCTGGAAGCTGTTAAAAATATTCACAACAGTTAGATTAGAACAAACTTATTTTTATAACATATTAATCCAAAATGAGACCATGCCATGAGGATTAAGTAACCGGGAATACAAATATAAGATAGGTGTCAAGACATAGCTTTGCTGCTTTTCATATTCAGCAGTAGTCGCTGCTTATTGATCTCACTGGGCTGGAATTTAGACATGACATTGAAAATCCAAATTTCAAGTAGATGAATAAACAGTGAGCAACTTGATGGAGATATGATTATTTCACCCTGTTTTGTTCTGATTTCCTTTAAGAATATGCAAATCTGCAAGTATTTATATGGCTCTTAGAATTTAAATTATGCAAAATCTTCTTTCTTAAAAAAAAATACTTCTAAGTATTAGGAGCATCTTACTATCCTTTCAAAGCTCCTCCTTTTAGAAGCTTTGGTATATTCCTGTTGCTTATTATTTCAAGCCAAATAAGGAGCTTCAATCAAATTGTTCTAGACTGGTTTAGTATATTGTTTCATTATATAGGAGAAATGAAGCCGTACAGTGTATAACAGATTATACTATATTGCAGAAAATTTGATGCTAGTGCACTGAGCTGATTTGCCAGCATTGTAATCCACAAGGAAATGAATACAGGCAACTACCCCATGCATTATCTAGAACAGTTGTTTCCAAAGTAGATTGAGATATTCATGTAAAGAATGCTTATTTTTTAACTAAAAATGTTAAAACTGTGAGATTTACAATTCTTTATTTAACTCATGTGCATCTCCCTGAATGTTTTTTCTTCTGCGTTCTCTAAAGTGCTGTGAATTTCTGGTTTTGTCTAACATTGCTGTTTTAAATTTGTATTAGAAGTCATTATCTTTAGCTACAAGTATTTTTGTTAAGGAAGTGTTTATCTGTTTTCAACATTATGCTGTACATAAATAGAAGATTGTCAAACATGTTAAAACACTTATTCAGCATTCCCAGTCTTGTATTACATGTGTGGAAGACAATTCCTTAAATATAACTCATTTTATGGAGTAATACCTTTTCCTAAGCAGTCGGACTGTGGTCACAGACTTCCTTGTCACTTCTAAGGAAGACAGGGATCAATATAATCATAGTAAAGTCTTCGGAACACATTCCCTAAGGCCTATACTACTATTTAAATTTCTATTTGAAGTGAAGCATTGCTGGAGGTAAAGAGACTAAGAACTCATTATGTCCCTCAGGGATTGTTCTGGCAATTAATTATACTTGAGAACAGTGACAGAGTGACATCTTCCCACCCAGCCACATCCTCACACTCTTTACAGTACTGGTGTGTAAAACCAAATACGTTCCACTATGTACGTACCCGCTCAAGTTCCTGGTATGAGGGTTTATAGCTGTGGTGCTCGTGATGCTCCTCCTTCGTTTTCTGACTGGATTCCTTGTTTTCCCATTTAACATATGCTTTTTTACGGCTTAGTAATGGGCTTGGACGTGGGGATGGTGGGATGGGCTGGAGATAAGGATTTTCTAGTATCCTTTTCTCTTTCTTCTCCATTGACCTATGTGATACATCAACAGCCAGCAGTGTGGAGTCTGTCTGTATACCTTTATGAACTACGGCTGGTTTCAATCTTACTGAGATTTTCTGAGCTGAGGAGCCCATGAGCATAATAGTTCGGTCCTTGCTGTCTTCATTGTGTTCTACTACTCCATTTGGAAATGTGAATGGTCCTTCTTCTTGTCCTACAGAATATATATGGTAAATTGAGTCAAGAGGAGTTGTGGATTCCTAACACAAAGATACGTAAGTATCTACTTTATAGATTCCACATTGAAATTTTAGAATTGTACTAGTACAGCTGTTCCTTAATGTAACAACAACAGTAAAAACAAGCATACCAAGACCTGCTTCTTACAAGATGGGAGAGTTAAGGAAAGCTGGCAACTCTTCATTTCATGGCATTTAAGTTCTCATGAGAATCTGGCTGAAGACTTACTGAATTCTTGTGGAATTTGTGCACCTTACCTTGTTTGGTGTGAGGAGAGGTCTCCTAGAAATTTATTCACCTAAGACTTGAACTGGAATGCTTAGTTATAGTTATTAGGCTGATAAAACTCTGTAACTAACTAACAAAACTCAAAACAGTGCAGTACAACTTATCTTTAAAATAAAAGAAACAACTTAAAAATTATCTAGATCTT
Source organism: Tympanuchus pallidicinctus (assembly GCF_026119805.1). NCBI lineage: Eukaryota > Metazoa > Chordata > Aves > Galliformes > Phasianidae > Tympanuchus > Tympanuchus pallidicinctus. The sequence goes on along the minus strand of NW_026294747.1, from coordinate 29,956,917 downwards.
TGGAGCTTTTTAATGTGACCTTTCCTCACCATGGAATTGCTCTTTAACTGCTACTGTGCAGAGGCTTGAAGCAAGAGCAGATGTTGGGCTGCTGTCTGCAACAGAAGTTTTGTGTCTTCTCTTGCACTCTATCACAATCAGGTCTTTGCATTGCTTGTGGCAATTCATTCCACAGTCTGTAAACAAATGAAAGTATACACAATTCAGTGTCTCTGTTGTGCTTAAGATAACTCTCACACTGAGTTTTCTGCCCAAGAAGCAGGGAAATGTTTGTGATCCCTACATGCGTTACCTGAAACAACATAAACTAAGAAAGCTCTCTTCCTTTGCTATACACCTCAAAGGTCTTTTCATTTTGAAAATATCAAATAGCAACATTCGGTTGCAACAGATTTCTGACTGTAGAGTTGCAGAGAACGCAGATACCTGCATGAGTGGAAAACCCTACAAAATACTTGAGTCTGTTATACAGTTGTCACAGAGAGTTGATGTTCTCATTCATCAGAATAGAGGGGTCTGTTCCTCAACCCTCTGGATTCAGTGAAGATTTGCAAAGAGTAGAACAGTTCATTCAGCTTTGCATTTCTTCTGGAGCATCAATCTGTCATCTTAATTTTAAGTCAGCCTTCTCCTCCTTCAGAAGCCAGATTAAATAGGTCTACAACAATAGATCTTGGAATGATCAGGGCTGGTTTTTTATTGTTTGTTTTTTTCCTTTTTGTCATTCACCGTTAATTATAGATTAAATATAACAAAAAATAAAAAAAATAAAAATTCTTACCTTTGCATCTGAATCCTTGTTTAATTACTCCCCATAGCTGAAATTCAGACAAACAGAAAGGGTATTTATTTCTGCACGGTTTATACCTCCAGATATAGAAATCCGCTAAAAGCTCCACTCAGTTCTGAAATGTGAGCACCAGCAGAATACTTTGTTTTTCTATTCTTTTAATGGTAAAATCAAAATACGAACCATCTACCTCTTTAGTATAAATATTTTGTTTAGCAGGCAATATTTATATGTATGCTCCTTAATCACAAACAAAATAGCTTGACCTAGTCTCTAATGAATACATCAGCAGATCTGACAGCCCAAAGTAAAGCTGTGGAACTGGAGTAGATGGAGAATTTCATATCATCACTCTTGTTTGATCCCAGCTAAGCTAGGGAGCAGTAGGACTCAGTTTTACTAAATCTTCTTGTGCTAGGCAGGAATCATGTCACATCTGTACCAAACACGAGTTCATAAAATGATAGGATACCCTAAGTTGGAAAGGATTGACAAGGATCATTGACTCCAAATTCTTGCTCTGTATAGGACCACCCAGAATTCAAATCATATTTCTGACAGCATTGGCCAAATGGGGAGTCTATTCCAGCAAAGTGAAGAACCCTTTCCTAACACCTCAGCTGCCTGACGCAGCTCCATGCCATTCCCTCAGGTTCTGTCACTGTCAACAGAGAGCAGAGATCGCTGCTGCCCCTCTGAAGAGCTGCAGGCTGCCACAAGGCCTCTCCTCAGCTTCCTCTGCTCTGGGCTGAATAAACCAAGGGGCCTCAGGCACTCCACATTATCTGTTGCCTTCCAGACAGTTGAGCTTTTTCATAGTCCTCCTTTGGATGGTCTCTAATAGCACGAATTCTAACAGCTCAGTGGAGTGGAAATCTCTGAATTTGGAAGTCTTGTCTAAGTGACATAGCCAAACACAAGAAAGGAGCTGTGTTTAAGCACATAATACTACCATGACTGGAATGTATGAAAGGGCACATTACATAGCTACATGGGCAGCAGCCTTCTTTTCTTTGTAGGTTCACTGATGTTTTGTATAGGTTTTTGTAGGTCACATGAGGTAATTATCTGATAAAAACAGGTATTTGTCCAGACAATACTAACATAATTTGCCTTCAATTAAAAAAAAAAAAAAAAAAAAAGAATAAAAAAGGAGAGCTTACAAATCCAGCACAGTTGTCACAGAAAGTAGGTCTTAAGTAAGTGGTCTCCTGAAAGTTGTGAGAAAAGCCAAGTCCTAATTTGGAATAGATTGAGCTAGCCCTCATAAAGTAAGCGGTTATTTCATCCCTGCTAATCAGACCTTCCCTGAAAATAAACAAGAAAAGTTGTTTGTGAAGCATCTGTTTTCTTAAAAGCAAAAGAATTAAACATACCTTTTCTTTACAGTTTATAATGGCAATATCTTAATTGATCGAAACCTGCAGTGATATCAACAATTTTGTCAACTACTCCCAAAGTTTACAGAAGCTTCTCTGCACATTATAATTTCTGTAAGGATAATTTCTGTAAGCCTGTAAGGATAAATGAATAATCTGCATATGAGATGCAACTTCAAAACTATTTATTAGTTTTATTGATATTATTATCAGTTTTATTTTTCCACATTTTAAGGTGCTAAGAAGAATGTTCTTAATTTTTCCAAAATATACATTTGCCAATTCTGTTTTTGAGGGTCAGGTTCATTTTTTGAAAGTTATTCAGTGGTATATACTGTCATTCAAAAATATTCTATTTTTCTTTTATCTTTATTCTTCCTGCTACATCAACCACTGCTGTAAGCTCATTCACAAAACATTTGAATGATGCTTTTGTCAGTTATGTTTTTACTTTGCTGGTGAAGAGGATGATTTTACGATCCTAGTGATAGAAGAAGAGAAAACAAAACAAACAAGCCAGGGTTGATAAGCAGAACTGGGTGAAAGGAGATTTATGAGTACTCACGAGTCCTTAGCCATTACACAAAATGAGAATGGAAAACTGGCTGCTATCTTTTCAAATTCCTCTTGAGAAATGTAACCATCCTGATCGTGGTCGTAATTTTTGAAGACAGACTGTATAAGATAATAATAGAATAGTTTATTACAAGGGTAGAAGCTTATTACATTCGCACTTCAGAAACTGTCCACAATATTTAAAGCATTCCTCTCCCACTTTCCCTCAATATCTATTAAATAATATAAGAGTTTTTATATTTTTTTTTTCTTGAGTCTAAAGAAGCATTATGATTTCCTGATTCTTAGGAAAATGCAGATAGGTGATAGGTCAATACAGACACAACTGAATGGTTCACTACACAAGGCTAGCTCTTATTTACACAGTTCGCTCCAAAAGTAATACCTCTACGTATTTCCATAGAAATTACAACAGATAGAAAGAGCACAATAACACTATTTGATAGAACAAGTTCTCTGCTACAAAACCCTATTTCTAACTTGGTCACCACCATTAGCTATGCATTTTAATCAGCAGTGAACAGAAGCCTGCATGCCATGCTCGTAAAAATCTGCATAGCAGAGCCGACCCATTGTTTCACAGATACTATGACAGTGCCACTGCTGATACACTCCACCCACCACCTCACTGTTCTTGCATCCCCTGTTTGGTCTGAATAAACATTCAGAAAGCATCAATGAATGTTAGTGGGTGCCATTTTTTCTACATGGGGGAAATCAGTGATACACTACCACTCCATATGCACTTCCATGTCAGATGCCACTCTGTGTGACATCTCCATTGCCATCTGTTACTTGGCAACAAAATGTAACACAATGTTGACAGAAGGTTCAACATCTACTGCCATACCACCAGCATCCACCACTGATGTCAAGGGCCAACATAATAAAATAGCAGGCTTTACTTTCAGAGCGGACCTCATAGTTTCTCTTTAAGATCATCACTAAGGTCTACTTACACAACTTGTACTAATGCTTTCAATGATGGTCTCTCGACAAACCGCTGCAGCTGCCTGGCTTATTTGATCAGGTTAATGTTATGTGAGAATCAGTTATATGAAGACTTATTTCTACTTGTGGAATGACATTACCGACTGGGTTGGTCCTGGAGCAAGGAGCATATGTAGGACAAATTTAGAAATACACTCCAAAATAGTATGTGTTTATCAAGGGATAACAAGCAAGTCTTTAGAAGAAAAAGAGATGATGCAGGAATGTAAAGAAAATCTTTACTTCTCTCCACGTTTCTGTTTTGAAATCAGTCACCAATAAAACTGATGACCCAAATGAGAAAAAAAAAAAAAAAAGCAATGGCTGCTAGTAACAAAGCTGTTGAGAGGTCTGCTTTCAGATTCTACCAGTAACATGATGTTGAAGACCCTGCTAGAGTGGGAATACTTGTCTGCTTGAAAGAATGACTCTGGAAGAATACAAATCAACTTTCACATTCCTGGCTGGCTTCTTCGTTATTTAAGGAATTTCCTCTCATACCTCACTGCTAATGCTGTTTGAAGGTAGCAGAAATATCCATTTTGTGCAGACAGAAGTGCTAACAAACTCAGCACAGTTTTGAATGTAGCAATAGCTTGTTTCTTTCTTTGCATCCTTTTGTACCCAGCAGTTAAGACTACAACTGAGATATAAGGTAAATGGTCCAACCATACTTACATCCACCATCCTCTGAACATGTTTGCTGACTGTTTTCGGATCAGGTTTTGGGGCTACTCCTGAGGCCCAGTCTGCCACTACTGGTGGTCTGGAAGGTGTCAAAGGCTACAATAAATTGAATGAAACTTTATTAGTACCACACTAAAATATTTTTGATATTATACTTCTTTCAATTGTGACAATGGACTATGAAATAAAGGACTGCAGAAATGGCCTCTCGGACACAAAGTCATATTTTTGATAATTTTGTCATACTTCAACTTCCTTGAACTGTCTTTTCTTACATTGTCACAATTCACTGACTGCCCTATAAATTCACGATTTTTTTCCAAAACAGAATCAAAAACTGCAACATAAAACTCACAAATTTGATCATTTGAATCGCAGAAGAATCTTAACCTAAAAGAACCAGTATTGATTTTCAAGAGGAAGCCTGATGCCTCTGTACAAGTAACTGCATTTGTGTTTTTTAGGAAACCTGATACAGCATCAAGTCTCACATGCACTCTCCTTTATGTTTCATCATCAACCAAACATTTTTTTGCTTTAATGGATTTTGCTCAGTTTTGCTCCGTTTTCAGTTTTGCTGAAAATAAAATAAGATGGATGCAAGGGATATTAACTGCATTATTCATAAAGTTATTTTGTTAAGAATCTGGAAAGGTCCTTACAGCAGCTCGGTGACTTCTTGGCTCTCGTGCATATGAAAGTTCATAAATTTCATCTTCTGTGTAGTACAGATCAAGGGACAGCTGAAAATAAACAGAACATTAGCTTAATCCCAGAGCAGTTACTACTACTTGATTTACTTGTTCCTGGCCTGCATTCATATTTTTTGGTAGTCTGGTGTTTCAAGTTTGCACCTAGGAAAAAGAAAACAAAACAACGCTGCACAGGTGTTGAACATGATTTGAAATGGATGCATTTCTAAGTTCCAGTCTGTTGTTGCTACTGTCTGGAAATCTGTAACATTAACATTGCAAGTGACTGTAGGCATCAGCGTGTTAGTAAGTAACCTGAAAAAAACCTGTTACTGCCATGATATATTGATAGTTTTTCACGCAATGTAATCACCAGCCCATGAAATTCAACATCAACTTTAATTCTCATGAAACTTGAGTGAACCAGGTTGAATCAAGAAGTGCATGAGGAGGATGAAAGATGGACATGTATATATTTAGTTAGAATTTAACTATCAGCTGCAGTTATGCAGAGTGAGAAACATTATATTCAGATAAGTTCAGGAATTTGAAAAAGTTACCAAATGTACACCTTTGTTTATGGATGTGTCTTGCAAAATAGTATAGAAAATAATGTACTGACTGTCTCTTCAAACTGATTGCCTGTTGATAGGAAAGCAAAGGATACAGATTGTTGGGAAGAAAACAACAAAAAGCAAACACGAACACTATGTGCCCAGGAATATTAGTTGATGGGAAACTCTTGTTTTAAAGTGAAGTAATTATTTTATGTCCTGTAATACATACTTACATGAAATTGTGGCCCTCATTGCTCCTTAAAAGAACAAATAATCTCAAGTGCACAAGCATGTGCATGTTATCTACCAGATTTTGCTGAAATAGAGCGTGTAACCACAAACCAAAAGGAATGGTATATAGCTTATCCAATCTGAGATGCTTGATAGGGACAAACAAAACTAAGAAACAAGAAAGGTAGAATTTCTATTTTAATAAAGAGATAGTACTTAAATTTAAAAGGAGAAGCAAAATATTTTGTAGCATGTGCTAGGTAGTGTTAGTGTTATTCCCAAGATAGCACTGACTAAAGATGACTAGAAGCATAATGAAACAACATGACAGATTTTTATGTCAGATAGTTTCACAAGTACCAGAAGAAACCTGGCTGGAAATGTGGCATGTTTAACCTTTTCTTGAGTAATCCCCTCCATATAAACTTCCCAAATTTATATATTTTACAGGAGGCAACCTTATATGCAATCTTCTGCTTTCATAATGTAGCAAGGGAAACTTTCTACCTTTCTTCCTGCTTAGGTTCAGTTAGCAGAGGATTCAGAGTGTTTCATTAGGGAAAGATCAGAGATAATGTATGCTATTGTCATGGAACAGAAATATGAATGTTTTCTTCTTTTATAGAAATAATTGGAAGCATATTGCTCACGGTGTTTCTACCCTTGCTGCTTGGTAAATCAGCATCACTAGCTTTTTCTCCTCTTCTGCTACTATAGACTTCCATAAGGAGAAAAATATAGAATCTTATAACATTAGGTATTTATAATTAATATAATTCTCTATTTAGTTCAGTTTGAGGCAATTGAAAATTATTTTAAATACTGAAGTATTTCTCTATTCCAATAGACTTACCGTAAGCAAATGAACAAGGTCCATATTAGCCTCCAGGGGAAGTGGCATTTCCTGGAGCTGTATTAGCTCATTTATGTGGTTATAGAGAGAGTACAGTTTGCATATGTTAATTTTTTTGTCCTCTAAGTAGTCTGGCATAGCCTCATGAAGTGATATCAAGTCTTTCAGGTGGACCCCAAGGATTGGGATCTTAAAGTTAGTGCACTCATTATAAGCACGTCGATAACAGTCATAGTTTCTGCAAGATGAAAGCAGTTCTGTCATTTCATTAAACACCTAAAAATGAAAAGAAAATAGTCAAAAATAAAATAAAAATCAAACTGTCAAAATTCTTTCTGTTCTACTTATATGCCACAGTAATTTCCCATGTTATTCTTATGTAGCTTGTTCACAGCGGCTCCCAAAGTGGACTTTTCAAATGTAAATCTTAGGCTCCACATGAAATCTAGTTATTCACCTCACTTAAATTAATAACCTATTAATGCCAGTCTGTAATGCCAGTTTTCCTACATTCCCTATTTAGACAATGGAAAAAAAATACAACCCTCTAAAATCAAGGGGATGTGTCTGCAGATGTTGTGTCTCTGATCTTCCCAGAAGCAAGCGTCTTCACATTAAAATGTGAAATGTAATTCTCTGGCTCCCGAGTCACCAGTTGGAATTGCCACCTGAAACCCTATACTGTGCCTCCATAATATGGCCGGAATTCCTACAATTCAGGGTGGCATGTCAGTGCTTTGAAGAAAAACTTTTCCTTGAAAAGAAGAAAGAAACATACACTGTACCTTGTTGTGAAAGCCAAATGAATCCCAAGTCTAGCAATACATATATAGCAATATAAATACTTTCCTTAATTAAAACTATCAAGGCATAAAGCTGCATTTTAATATTATAAAGTTAATAGGACAATGTTTTACTGTGATTTGTAGAGTTCTTTGTTTGGTTGGTTTCTTTTTTGTTTGTTTTTCTTTGTGGAACTTCCTGTTTACCCACTCAATTTTTAACCTTCAGAAATCAGTCCTTTAATTAAATTTCAAAGTAAACTTTAAACTGGTAAAGCCACTACTTATCAGCCTTTATTTTCCGAGTTTTTATTAATATTTCTATAAAATGATGCAAAATGTTTTCCAAATGATGAGTAAATGTGCATTCCTCATGGTGAGTAAATTTGTACAAGCAACAACAACAACAAAACATGCCTTTAAAATAAGCTTGCTCAACTGGGTCAATGGATTTTAAGAAATACAACTGTTATCAGTGGAAGGGGATATTTCTGCTCTATATTACAGATATGCATTGTTCATTAAACCTGTTCATTATACTCTATGACCAAAGCAGGTTTGTTAGATGCCCATATGAATTCTTTCAGGAGTGGAGTGTATTAGTCTCTTAAGAGCAAATGATTAAAGCCATTTAATTGCTTAAAAAATAATAATAATAATAATGTTTTCTTAGTTTTAGTAGCTGGAATCTCAGCAAAATTATGACCACGTGCTTCTTATGGCTAAATTTATTCAAGTCTGACTAGATAAAGTCTATCACAGGGAAAGATCAGGTAAACAAAATTGGTCTTTCCAGTATTAAAGTGCAGAGGTCTGTGTTTGAGTTTTATAGACTCAAGCTAGTCAGCAAAAGTTTTGTTCTTAGATGTTGTAGGAACTAATTGTCTGCTTTCACATTTCAATGCTATTCTGTACTTCTGTGTGCTTCTAAATGAAAACAGGTGTTTTCATATCCAGATATTAAACAGAAACTTTAAAGTAGCTCTACAAATCTATGAAGGAGACATTGAAAGTGTAGGAGTAACTGATGTTTGTAAAAGGAAGTGACAAAAAAAACAGGAGTGAGGGAACTCTTCCTTTTTTTTCAGTCTGCTCTATGTCATGTCTAACAAAGTGAACTTGTTTGTTTTTGTGAGAAGTGACCAAAAAAGTTTAAATCTACACGATTCGTAAAAGTTAAAATACCAACCTTAATTACATCATGAGGAACACATGAGCTTGTTTCCTTGAGTCTGGAAATGGAACTGTGACAGAGACCTCCTATCACTGCCATTAATGTATTGAAATTCTGCAACTGGTGAAGCTTCTGCATTGACATACAAACAAATAGTATTCATTATTTAAAGCTGTTGTCGTTGTATTTAAAGTTGTACCATATGTACATTCAAATTCTGCATTTCCTCTATTATTCAGGACCAAATTCTTAGAAGTTTTGTACCACAATCTATTTGACTTCATTCACTCCAGTACTGGAATTGTGATTTTGGTGAGTGTAACATTCATTTGTTATTAAATAACAATAATTCCACATATACAGCAAGTCTTCAAAGGACTCCTCAGTATTTCTCCTTCTTCCCACAGTCTGCAACAGCACTGTCCAATTTCTTGTTTATGGTCACAGACGGACTAGTATGCAAAAACCATCAGTAGAAGGATAGCTTTGCTTCTATCACATGAAGCATAAGTAGAAGCAATTGTACTTAAGGCCAAAATCATCACAGCGGTTCATACATTGGAATGACAGGCATTTTCAACTTGACACTTCACAAACTGATTTGAAGAATATACTAATCTCATTTTTCTGTGAAAATACTTCCTTCAGAATGAATAGGAGAAAACTGTAGAGACTGAAGATACTGTGTATGGGGACTGTTAGGTCACAGCCTGAACCAGTGATTGAGCACTTGGAGAAGGGGTTTGACCAGCCTTGAGGGCACAGCTGCAAGCAATTCACTTGTGTGATCAGAAGGGGTGAACCCTCAGTTCCAAACCTCATTTAAGGGCTGGCAGCCACAAAGATGTTATCTCTACTTGGGGATTGCTTCCTGTGGGTCCTGATTTTGGAAAGGGGTAAGTGATTCCTTCTTTATTGTTGGACTGGCTGCTGATTTTCTTGGGTGCTCTGAAGCTGGTTAAAGGCAACTATAGTTGCTGCTGCCTATTCTTACATTGTAATATGTAAATACCTGGCATAAGACCATAGCATGGCACAAGTATGCATACTATATGTATGAAATGGAAGATCACTGCCAACTTCTCTTTCTCAGTTGACAGTGGGGGCAGGGGGATAAGAAATTAAGGGACTGTTTCAGAGAAAGTCAAAGTATTGTATATCAAAACTTAACTGACCTGTGCAACGTGAATGAATTTGATAAATACTTCAGCTCGAAGCTGTGGTGTTGGTCTACTGAGAACCATTAGCTGCACCCACTGAGAGATACCATTGCAAAGAGCAATTGACCTTTCCATTGTTGGATTCTCTTTCACACAGCTATTCACAATGTAGCTCTGATAATCCGAGAACTAAAAAAAAAAAATCAACAATCATCTACCTCATGGTCTGTATGCAAATACAAATGAAATGCTGAAGAACAAGATAATTAGTGAACCATAAATGTTCATCGGTTTTAAACCTCTCCTTTGTTCTTTTCAAAGCAGAAAGCTCATAGTAATGGAATTAAAAGAATCTTTTCTTCATAATTTATGTTGCATCATTGTACTGTGCATATCTCACAAGCCTCAACTCTCCCAGTGTCACTGGCTCAACAGAATCACTGAATTTAGTTCTCTATGAGGAAGATAATGCTTAAAATTTGGTTTAATCTGGTAATTCAGTGATAGTTTCAGATACATACATTGTAACTATAGCACTTCTACATTAAACTATTCTAACCAAACAAAATGAGTTCTATCAGATTTACATAAAACTGAGGTGAGATTTCTTAAGAAAAGAGGACCACAGATTCCTTAATATTTTGATGCACCTTGTGAAGTTTTCTTATTTAACCAAGTGACCTAAAATAGTCTAGGGAACCCCTGTATGTGACAAAGCATTGATATTTTCTTTGAAGCTGTTCTTCTCATTAAGATCAAAGAGAAGCAAATGTTTGTTTTCATAGATGCAGCGTCTGATTCCTTTATTTATTTATTTATTTATTTTAAATCTATTAGCAAGGATACACAAAGTGAATAATCAGAAAACATGATAGGATACTTGTATGTACACTTTTTATAATGGACAATAATACTGACATCTTAAAAACTTTCATAGCTATAATAGATGTGTTCTACATACATATTATATTTCTTTGGTTTAAGAAAGACACTGAGTGGCATTGATCCTTAAGGAAATATCATAAATGGTAAAACTGTTATTTGTTTCTTGCTTGTTCTTCCTCTGCTTTAACTTTTTCCTTTCTTCATTTAATAAATAACACTTTTTAAAAGTCAGAGGTGGCAGCAGATACCTGAATTAATCCTCTTACTAAATGAAAAACGAGATAAATCATAAGAACAGTAATAAAACAATAAGTAGAGCTGTCTCTAAGATTTCACAGCACTTACAGTTATTGTTTGAATTCTGAACTACAGCCAGATTTGGCTGGATGTTGAAATTTAAGCAATTACACTGTACGATAATTATTCAATGTTTGACTACATAATTATCAATCTCATAGCAGTTCCAGTACAATTATGGTTTGGTTAGGTTATATTTTGTTCTCAGTAGCTCTCTTCTTCCAAAAATGATTTTTTTTTTTCTAATGCTGAAAAAAAAAATCATATCTAGTACTTCTTAAAACTTCCAGAAAACTTTGGTGCAAGAATTTATTAGACTGGTTAGATATAAGCAGATTATTAGCAGCTGATACAGTGAAGAAATCCAGGTACTTAAATGCAACAACCTGATATTGCAGTGACTAATTAAAAAGCATCAAGAGCAAAGCAGAATCAGAATGAACAGCTTAGACAGCTTAGACTACCTGTTTTCTACAGCTTTATGTTGAAATGTTTTGCAGGTATGCTCATACTTGCAGTCAGTCCTTTGTGATTACCGCTCTCTGCACTTTCTTTGCTGCAAGATGCATAGTGTTTCATGGAAGTCTTTGCTAAATGCTACATATATTTTGAGGATCAGCTATTCCTCTCTGACTTTCAAATGACTGAGTAGTTATTCCAATGACTGATAACATTGCAGGCTATTTAAAATCTTTCTCCTAGTATTTGCTGCCAAGTTAGAATTAGGAAAGGATTCTGTGGCTTCACATATCATGAATACACTGTATGAAGAGTTAAAGATAGAACTTCTTACTAATGGACATTGTTTTCCGATCTGAGGTTTAAGAAGTTTCAATTTACACCAAAATGTATGCATGTAATAGTTGGAATCCCATGACAAATTTGAAACTGACTGCAATCATACCTGTGTTACTCAATAATTTTATGTCTGCATAAAGGTTTGAAAGTGCTAGGAGTTACGAGCCTTGAATGTTAGTATTATCTACAGGCAGCAGTTTATGCAGAAAAGCACTTATCTGCTGCATGAGAATATTGCATTGCTGCTTCCTACTGTCACTGGAAGTTGGCTTTCTAGGAGATTTCCAGGCTTCCTTCATCCCCCTCGAGCCTGATTGCTGATCTGAGCCAGAGGATACTGCTTGTTTCTGCATGCAATTACACCACCACTTCTAGTAGAAAATGATTATTTGGAAGAAGTTCAGGTAGTTTCTTCCACTTCCCCAAAGGCCCCCTCCCTCAAACTATTGTGTAGTTACCTAAGATTTTCTATACTTGCACCCTCTCTGAACTGACTACAGCAAAAAGGAAGGTAGTCAGATAATAAGTAGTCTGCCAAAAGTGTCACTGTCCAGTTTCAGTCTAGTAAAACAAAAATAATATGGACAAAGACACAGGCACGTAAGTCCATGCTAACTTCATTGTTAGCAAAGAAGTGGATAAAATTTTAGCTTGCAGCACTACCAATCTCGGTAATAGTTGGAGATGGTGGTTTGGGTATAGAACAAACTAAGGAATATTTTCAATGCAGAGCATGCATCAGTGTCCTCTGCACAACATGATAGCTTAGTCATAGTGAAACAAGCTGAGCTGTGCTTGTTCTACTTGACCTCGGGGCCAAAGAAACAAGCCTTACCTACTTCATTTATTTTTACTGATATACAGGTAAGCTTTCCCATCTGGCTCTGTAGTTGACCTTGATTTTTTTGCCAGCTCTCCACCACAATCATTTTGTCAGTTTGTCAAAGTGCTTGCACCTCAGGGTTAACCTGTAATGATACCTCTCTCCCATCTTTACTACCTCCTTCCTGCCTCTATTTAAAATAAAATAAAACACTTACTGATATTCTTCTGAAGGACTTAAATTCAAGATAGGTAAGATGGTCTGACAGCTCTTCTGGCTCAAGGTGATCAAAAAGGAGTGAAACTTTCCGTTTCTTACTGCTGTTAGCCTTTACACGTTGTGTCAGCTTTCTAGACCAGTCCCTGGAATTTCTTTTAGAGAAATTTTAAGAGAGAATTATCTGAAGTTACCATCTGAAGATGAAACTTCTTAATTGAAAACTTGCATTATTTTCATGCTTTATTGCATTAAAAAGTTCATATTTGGATTTCTAAACAGCAAGCATCTTTCATAAATTATAGACTACATGACAAAACATTTTCTGTAAGTATTTATGTTGCATCTAAATACAGTACAACATTACTAAGCAAGACAAGATCACATACTGCACTTTCAGAATTGCTCTCCCTGACTCTGACCTACTGAACATAAAGACTATTAAAGGGAATATTTTAACATATCTCATTGACACTTGTACCTCCTCTACTACTCAATCAAAATGCACTCTTTTCTCTCACTGACTGAGTCAGTAAGGCTCCCTGGATATAATAATGCTTAACTAGCATAGAAAATCAGTACAAAGTCTAGAAAACAGTCCAGTTCAACTTAGCCCATTCTTGAAAGGCATTCTGTTCTTCTATGTATAATGTATTAATGCTTTGCTAACAATTAATAACATAGAACTTATTGTAGACTAAAATTAACCCATTATGGTATCCTTATCCTGTTATACTAGAGAGAGTTATATTTAAATAAAGGAAATTCAGAGCAAAACTCTGTTTTGCAACTATATTGGAACTTTGGCACTCACATTTGAGTTGTGTCGATTAGACGACAGTGCAACTCCTCACCATTAGCTTTAACCAGTTCTTGAAATGCCTCCATGGTTGTTGATAGTTTAGAGTCCATTTTGAACATAATCCAAAACTCTGTAATCCAATACCTATTATAAATGAAAAAAAATTATTTTGCTTTACCATGAGTAAGGCTGAAATTTAGATAACTGCTCATGTTCAGATTTGATTTCTTTTTGACCAACTTTGGGAGATAATCATTGTTCTTTAAATGCTATTGTTAGGGTACTTTTAATCTTTTACAAGATTTAAAAAAATATATATATAGTTCTATATAAAATTGAACTATAGAACTTGCAATAATTCAAAATTAAAGCATCTAGACTCATGTTATATTTAGATAATGTAAAGAAAATAATCAGCATACACAAAGTAGTAAATAATTTTACTTATTCCTTTAAAACTTGAAATTATTCTGCCAAAAAATGCACTATGCTAGTCAGAATTTTAACTATTAACCAAAAAATAAGTTACTATTTAAATATATTTGTTTACTAGTGATTCATTCTTACATGCATCAAATACTTTCTAAGGACTATACTTCTCTGTGTTAGGCATTCAAATTATTTGTCATACATTTTATTTCAGTTTCCTCATGTGACTTGGCACCCACTGTGATAGGTTGGCCCTAGCCTCAATACTAAATACTGACCTAGCTGCTCACTCACTCCTTCCCCCTGCATGGAACTGGGGAGGAAAAAAAATTGTGAGCCACAGTAAAGATGTAATAACTGAATGAAAGAGAGAGGAAAAGAACAAAACCCAAAAACAAACAAAAAAACCCACCACCAAATAAATGCAAAGGCAGTCATTCATTATCTCCCTACAAGCAGACCAAAGCCCAGCTGTAAGTCAAGCTACAGCTACTTCAAGATGGCTAATTCCCATTTTTATTGCTGAGTGCATTTCTACACTTCTCTAAAGTAAGATTTCAAACTTTATTGTGCTTAATAAAAGTGGTCTGTGATCATTGCAAATGATTAAGAACAGTTACTAGGGAAAATTGCCTACATATAAAACAGTTTTTTTTTTTTTTTTTTTTTTTTATGTAACAGTAGCTGCAATATCCACTCTATTTTTTTAGTAGACCTCTATAATATTAGACATAATACTCTTGATTCCTGAGCACTGTCAATTCTTACTGCTGTTTAAGGAGCAAGTCCATACAGAATCAGTCTAAAAGTATGACCCAATAATTCATGCACTGATATCAATAGATCTGTGTGAGTCTCTTTTTTTTTTTTTTTGTCAAGTTGCTAATGTGAATCTTGAAAAGCTAAAGGAATGCAACTTTCTTTTTGGTGTGATCTTAATATTTGTAAAACCATCCTTTTGTGTGACACAGAGACAACTACTGACTAACAACTATCAAGCAAGAGTATTCTTACCTTACAAAATAGCATATCTTTACACACAGCACGGATGACTTCTTCTCTAAAGCGCTAAGATAAGTAGAAAACGTTAAGGAAAATCACATGTATATGAGTCCAAGCAGACACCTAGAATAGCATCAAATCAGGAGGAAAAAGTTTGATTTAAATACTCTAGAATTTTGAGTGAGTGCCTGAGAAATAATACTTGTTGAGAATTGTCGTCTTCAGATGATAACATTAGAATATTACTAAAACTACGGTTTTGTGCTTTGCTCTACTTGTACTGAGGATAGGAAAAACAGAGATATGTAACAGTCCCAGGTTTGCAGTATCTAACACTTGTTAGATAATCCCTTCACAGCCAATAGATGATGATTTATCCTACTTAAACTCTGAACTGGAGTTTATCTCTGTCTATGTGGATTGTAGGCTAAACCAGGCAAGGAAAAAACATATACCCTAAAACAAACAAAAGCCACACTGCACAGACAAAAAAAAAAAAGTAAAAAGTCTATTGTTTCATTAGCAGAAAAGTAATGTATTCCTAGCTTAAATATCCTCTACTTACCTATCTTAGAGTAGTCAAGCATATCTAATTTTTATCTTGTGAGCAGGTGAATATTGCAAAGGATATAGATCACTGAGTTTCTGGAGCATATCTGCAGAAGAGATGATAAACTGATGCATGGTCAGAATCATCTTTAGCAGCTGGTTATTCGGATAAGAATTTCCTTCTAAATCTGGGGGGGGGAAGAGCACTCATATTGAAATTGTCATATGACTTCACAAACATGGAAGAAGCCTCTTCAGAATCCTAGTTCTCAGCAGGCCAGTTTATCATGCTACTAGAAAGATGGTAGTTAGCTACTGACATAGTAGGTCTGTCTTTTTTTTTTTTTTTCTGATGAGAGATAACAAAGAAAAACAGCTTTGTTTCAAAAACAAAATATTCAGATAGCTGTACATAATGATCAGATGAATGTAACACTTATAAGAAATTAGTGAATTGAGTTACACAGGAATTAGGCTACTGATCCATGTCAGTCAGTGGCATGACTGAATTCATCAGAATGGAGATATTCTTAAGTAATTATGCAGGTTTTTTGTGTAGCTGACATGTAATCCTAAAGTAAACGTGCATCTAGAAATGCATGGAATGAGGTACAATGTATGCAGAATTTCAGGGGTAACCAACGCATACTCTGTGGTGGACCTAAACATCCTAATGCATTTCCTTGAACTGTGCTTCACAAGGATTTAACTTGAAGGAGGTTTTTAGACTAGATCTATCTTATGGGCTTTGTGGGTGCTTCTTTCCCATATTAGGAAAAGATCAAGGACATTAAATGTATTAATGTTTTATGAAGTTTCCATTTCTCTAACACATTTTAACTACTGGATCTGTTAATATTAACAAATGGTGGTTTTGCATCGGTTGCCCTGAGACAAAATAGGTAACTTGAAATAGAATTCTATGTCCTTTCAAAACTTACCTTTTTGCATCATTTCCTCTACTAAGACAAATGTAGTTACCACCTGAAACAAGAACAGCATGCAGAAGCAATGCATGATAACACAAAAAGGAAGAGGTAGGTGAAAACAACAGATCTGCAGCATATGAAGTGGTATCTACTACAAGAGGGGGAAAAAGCCATTTTTTAGACTACACAATGTAGTAAAAAGGAATATTAAACTCATCCCATTCATAAAACAATATAATTCATGTTAGCCACTGAGAAACAATTTCCATGTCCTTATACAGGTGGGTAACACACATGAAGAGGACCTCAAAGCCAAGGCCTTTCCTGCCAAACAATACATTAGATCTGTAATAGAACTAATAAAGCCCAGCTTCCTCCTGGTTTATTTCCTACTACTCACTCAACAATAGTTCTTACTCTCCCCTTGTCATGGTTCTATGCATGAATTCTATACACCCCTGAAAGCTTTCTCTTCCCTTTATCAGTGCAATAACCTCTCACTCATGCTTATAGCAGGTAACACAAAATATACTGTTCCTGAGTCCAGGCTGATTGGCCAGAAAGTGAAAGCCATCAACTAAATGCTAGGTTTACACTGCTACCTACACCTGCACCAATCTGGATGTCTCCCTTCTACATATTTAATCCTCTAGAGATCCTGATCTTTCCATCATCAAACAGACTAATTTAATTATTTCATGCAGAGTATATGTAATTCGGTAGGAAGGTGATTCAGAATGACCTAAGCCTGTAGTTTACAAGGAAGTTACTGTTTAAGCTCTCATTTTGAGCCCTTAGCAGCAGAGGATGTGCTGGATATCTATCATGCACTGATGTAGATATTCTGGAAATGGTATGTATAGTTTGCAGGAAAATCAATATGATGGACAGACAGACCCTCAGGAAAGGCAAGTAGAAAATTCCTGATCAGTAGATTCTGGCATCAACCCATTCAGTGTTATTATACCAGAACAGAAACTTTATATATCAAGTCATCTTTGACAATGAATGTGAGAGACCACTTTCTGTAATTACAGCTACATCATAAGAGGCAATTCTGCTTATAGCCTCAGTCTAATATACTGACAGAGGCAGCAATGAAGAGTTAGGAGAATAAGTTGCACTACTTGACTCCCATTTGGAGCTAGCAAAAAACCTCCTGTGAACAGTCACAGTCAATGTAGAATTTAAAGCAGAGCATTCAAAACATAACATCCAAACCATCCTGTACCTACAGAAAGAAAGATCATAAAATTCCAGGAGACCAATCTCTGTAGTGTTATTCTATACTTTCAGTAGAGTGACAGGTTTACTCTAACTGGAGCAGCTGCAGATACTTTTAGAGATGTGTGCTCTTTACCAATCCTTCCAGATTTGTTTTCAGATCTTAACTGAGTTTCAAAGTCATGATAATGCATTCACTACTCGAGAAATACAGAGCGCTTAGCTTAGCACATGGTTCAACTAAGCTGATATGAAAGCATACAAATTCTCTGTTACCAACTACAGGCACGTCCTTAAAAGTCTAGGGCCTTTTGGTGGTAACATGGAAGAGCTACACTATAGACTATTTTCCTTTCAAGGAATAGGTAAATAGTTGGTATCAATCATTATTTTTAAGTATAAATCTAGTTTCCCACAAAGTCACAGATGGGGAACTAGTCCTTTGCTTTAAATACAATTAATATATTCCCTATTAACTATCCACAGTTCTTTGTAGAGATGAGAGAAGCAGGCTGCTGCTTATACTGGAAAACAGTTGGGTCAGGGCTCTTGAGCAATGACATAAGAAAATGCAGTCGGATGAAGACAGATTGGGAAAGACTACTGACCAGCAAAAAAAAAAAAAAAAAAAAAAAAGGCATTGGTAATACAGAAGTTCAAGTAATAGATCAATATGAAATAAAAATCCAGGTCATGCTTCAAAAAAATTTCTTCATCTGTCTTTTGATTTTTATTGTAAGTTCCTAGTTTTAAAGCAGAAACCAAAGTTTATACTCATGTTCTCGCATAATTTAATTTATTACTTACAGAATATTTCTGTTCTTAATGGAATGTAAATAGCTTAGGCGTTAAAACAGCTGCTGCGTAAGTTTTGCTGGAGAAATATGGAATTTGCAAATAAAGCCTGGGACATCAGGAATCATAATGTTTATTAAATTCTCTAGAATTTGTCTTATTATTCCAAGTGTTTTTAAGAAGACTAAAATGCTTTTAAATATAGCACACAGAGGTCCATACCAAATTTTACAAAATAGAATGGCTCAGGTTGGAAGGAACTCTGAGGTCCAACCCCCCTGCTACAGGCAGATCCACCAACTCTGACTTCCAGATTTGGTACTAGCCAAGGCTATACAGGGCTCCGTCCAACCTGGTCTTGAACACCTCTAGGGATGGAGCATCCACAGCTTCTCTGGGCAGCTTGTTCCCATACCTCACCAGTCTTTCTATGAAGAAGTTCACCCTGACATCTAATCTAAACCTTCCCTTCTTGAGCTTAAAACTATTCCCCCTTGTTCTATTGCTACTACAATACTTGCTACCCAAGCAAAAAGCTTATTCCCCTCCTGTTTATAAACCCATTTTAAGTACTGGAAGGCTGCAAAAAGGTCTTCTAGCAGCTTTCTCTTCTCCAGGCTGAACAAGCTCAGTTCCCTCAGCCTGCCTTCATAGAGGAGGTGCTCCAGCTCTCTAGTCATCTTTGTGGCCCTCTGGACCCTCCCCAACAGATTCATGTCCTCCCTGTATTGGTGGCCTCACACCAGGATGCAATGGTTCAGTTAGGGCCTCATGAGGGCAGAGTAGAGAGGAACAGTCACCTCCCTGCCCCTACTGGCCATCCCTCTTCTGATGGGGCCCTTCATCCAACAGATTTTTTTAACCAGAAAAGCAGTTCTGTATATACTTAACTTGAAAGCCAAAATAGTTATCTGCATGTATATAATTGTGTATAGCTATTGTTAAATCATCTGCTTTTCAGAAGTGTTTAATATGGATCACCTTCAGCTGACAAAGACAGTCTGTCTATCTCAACAGTTTCTATCTGTGCATATTCCAGGCTTCTACCATAAGTATTACATGGCATCATGCTTCCAATTGAACTTGGATCTTTTTTAATGATGTTTTAAATACTTTTTTTCTGCACTGTAAAGGTGTGGGGAAAAAACAGCACATGCTACCTAATATTAGTGGTTAGGTCAACACGCTTATTTTCTCACCCAACAGAAGTGAACTTATGCTTTAAAACATCCAGATCCAGCTACCTCACATCGGAGGTGGATGTAGTTAAAGAGTAATTATTTTGCACACAATGAAACAGTACTAAACTTCAAGCTATCCATTCCTACCATGCGCCCATGACTAAAAGGCTTAATCTGAACTATGAAAAGCTTTGTTTTTTAGTACATCACAAGTACAAAACATGCACTGCAGACGAAAGTCTTATCAGTTCCCAGTACAGCTCAGCACAAAGTAGCAGACCTGTATGGGATTGTAGCAGCAGATAATTTTACAAATAACCATTATCAAATATTTAATGTAACCTTCCTGCCAAATCTATAAAAGAAATGCTTTTTACGTGAGTACACTATTAATGAATAATGTTAGTAAAGAGAAAAACATCAGGTCTGATTCTTGTATTTGTATTGCATAAATTCCTAATTCAATAAAAGCTAAAAATTGACCTTCAGTGTGAAGAGATTCCAGCTCAGTTTCAGAACTGCCACTGACCAGCAGGCAGTTTCTTTTCAGAGAGCTGACCTGCCAAACATAACTGTGTGTAAGGAAGTTACAAAAGCTACGGTAAACTATCTTTGTGCAAATAGGGAAGGTGATTATGGGGTTTTCCTGACTCACTTGGGAGAGTCTCTCTGAATGCCTCTACAGCATTCTCTTGAACCTCCACAAGGTTTGTTTTTTTTGTTTTTTTTTTGTTTAAGTCTGAGACTCATTTTGATTTCCGTTTGTATACGTGTTTCTAACCACATACTCTGCTGAGCAAAAACCGGAGCGACTACTAAACAAAGTAGCATGGGTGTGTTTCAGTTAGTTGATTTACCTTAATAGCGTGCTGCAAAATACTTCATAAGCCTTAGATTTGTTTCGCTGCAGAAAAATATAAATAGTCTGCAAGGTACAATTTTCTTTCTCCTGTAAATGCCCTTAAGGTGTTTTAATAAAAGTTCTCTGAAGCAAACAAGGTAGTAGGAACTGAATATACTTTTCCAGTCTTTAACTACATGCATGAGAATACAAAGAAATACAGAACTGAATACTTTATTTAAACAGCAACACAAGGTCACCTGAATTTACCGTTACCAGAGTTCCATTTCATAGGTGAGAATCAGAAAACACAAAAGTAAGAACATCCTGACCTAGGTCTATCAGCCATTCTTATGCATGATCCAACTGGTTGCTTCCTCCAATCTGTGATTTAGATATAACTGAACTATCACTTGTTTCTGGAATAATTAGGAGAATATAAGTATCCAAAAGCTAATAAGGCATTAAGAGCAAACTACCTATTTTTCACTACAACCCCAAGCTTATGGTAAATGTACTCACTAGGAAACGTTCTATAGGCAGTACCATGGTCCTGAGACCTTCCTACATATGAATGCAATTATAAAGCAACAGGAAGAACGCCAGGAAGATCTTGAGCTGAATTTTGCAAGAAAGAAATTTGTTTTTCCTAGGTCTAAAAAGCATTTATCTTATAAGCATTTCTTTATCATCAGGTTCCAACTCTGTCATCTGGTGTACCATTTAAAAAGCATAAGAAGTGAATCACAGAACACTGATATCACATGATCAGTGACTAAACTACTAAGAATATGAATAATTTCTTGTAAGCTACCTGAAGTCTTCCAGTCACTATCAAACCTAACACCAAGAGCAATGCAACAACAAATCATCAGGCAATTGCCAAGCAGTCTTATTTAAGTGCAAAGCTGAAAGTCACTGGTTGCTATATAGTATTCCATGTAGTATAGTATTCTGCAGAGTGGTGGTGTTTGTTCTTTTTCTCCTGTTGTTTTGTTTATTTGTTGGGATTTTTTTCTACATAATGTCTTTCAGAAATAGTATAAGTTAATTACAATGATCTTATGAAGATAGGCAAAAGAATTATTTCTAGATGCAGCAGAAAGCACCTGGAATCTTCAAGCTCTCCTATTTAAAATTAATTATACAAATAATGGCTGTCCCCAACATGCAGCAATGTACTTGTAACCACTAAGTCACTCATATTAAAAAAAAAAAAAAAAAAAAAAAAAGATAGTACAAGAGGAAACTCCAAAATTAAAATGAGAACTCTGCTTTTTTTTTTTTTTTTAAAATATAATTTCTGTACCAGTAACAGAGCCCTAAACAAGTCAAACAGATTTTGGAAGAAACAGTGTAAACTTGATGCTTCTCTAAGTCTACATCACACTTCAAGATACCTAGAGAATGGGAAGGAAAAAAAAGTTCTTCCACATACTCATTAACAAGGCAGATTTGACCAAGGCACAAGCAAATCTAATATGCATCCAGGGCTACTCTCTACCATGTGAGAGTAGAGAACATCAGGGAGTAAAAGCCTCAAGGGAAAGACATTAGCCTCTCAGAAACATCTTTTGGAGAACTACCTGTTGCAGAAAGCTCTGGGTGGGTAGTTCTTTGAAACGAAAACGAGAGGATAAACGTTCTCGTCAAAGGGAAATGGGATGATTTTGAGAAATTAAAATGTTCTTCAAGAGAAACCAAATGAAATGTGGGTGGAAAGTGTTCCATTAGCCTTGGAAATTCAAATCAAGTACAAAAAGTAAAATGTTAACACCCCCTCCATGCACTAATTTTCATTGTTCTATAGTATAGCTGAAGTATTGATTTTGGCAAATGAGAACTTTTTAATTGGTCTTTTTCTATAGAGCCTCCCAATTGTAATTTAAGTGTTTTTTTTCTTTTTTCAAAGCTATGAATCATGTTACTGAGGGAGCCACGTGTAGGTTTTGAGCTACAGGCAACTCTTGAATAATTCAGGTGTAGTGCCTGGCAACACAACTGTGCCAGTCTAAGTGCTCGTGGATAAACAAATAAGACTTCTGGAATCAGAAAATTGAGCCCAGTATTGCTAGATAACCACTAAACTCAACTGCACGCTCAGCACTTACTCATCCTACAACTGCATTGTTTTTACAGTGATATTCTAACTACATGATTGATCCTGGGGCAGCCAATCATCAGATCTGAGGAAGCACGAAGTCAGCCACATCCAAAGGTTCAAACTACAACAAACCAGCAGACACCAAGTGTCTTTCCTCTCAGAGACCTCAAGATGTTACAGATAGATTAGGCCCCAGTTTCTGGCCTTAATTTTCATTGCTGACTCATACTCCTACCCTAAATCCTGTTATGAAATTCCTGACTTGTTTTTTCACATTTCTCTTCCTTACATATGTCAGCTTCCCAGTCTCTGGTCTAACTTCTAGATATATTTCTGGAATTAATGTTTATAGACTATGGTGACAAGCTATCTTCTAACTCATTAGATGGTGACATGTCTTTGTTACATCCTGAGACAGGAACAGCCCTTATCAACCATAGACCAAGAACACAAGGTTTACAAAAAAAAAAAAAAAAAAAAAAAACCCACAGAACAAACAAAGAAAAAAGACAATAGTGCAGCTTCGCTTACTTAAATTCACAAACTTAAATGTACCTAAACACCATTCATCATTATCAGAATCTACATACTGAAACTTAACACAGAAGAGAAGCTCTTGACATCTCACGTTATGGTCTCTGCCAGAGGAGTTCCATATTTTAAAGGTTAACATGGCATGCCACTAAATGATCACAATAGGGCTCGCACTAGGCACTGGATTCTTAATATGATCTCTATATCTATTCAAGCATGACAGCTTCAGCGTTTGGGGATTCATGAAAGTCAGCCCCAATGCAAGAATAATCTGAGCAGCTGTAATGGGTGCTCTCCCATCTTTGCTTTCTCCCAGCTCTCGCACTTCCATGTTCTGACCTCAGCAATGGGAGTGGAAAAAAAAAAAAAAAAGAAATAACGTTTAGAAAACTATCTTGGCTTTTCTTCTTAAGCATATATTATGTAATAGATCTATTGTACTGTGTAATATTTCAAGTGGAGTCCCTTCTTTCTCAGACTTATAAAAATGCAATGCAAAAAAGTATCTAAAAAAATGCAGCAAAATACTGACAGATTTCACACTAAAGCATATACAAACCAAACTAAGTAACAGAAAGCAAAATGCGCGGGGAAGCCTAAAGAACAAGAAATTATTGCTTGCTTCTATTTCATACATACACTGAGGAGAAGAAAACAAACTCATAAATATTCTCAGTAGAATGAACTCTTTTCTTATTGTATCTAAGTTTTGTGCACTGATAAATAGAACTTATATTGCTTTTCTGAGGTTACAATTAGAGGTTTGAAGATATAATTTTCTGTCATACTCCTGTGGTAAGCATTAGTAAGTGGGAGACTTTATAAAGCAAGTAGTCCGAGTTCTATGCATTTTCTTTTGTTATTTCATGAGTTTGGACAACTATGTTGTAAAGACTGAAATCAAACTAGTTAATTAGAACCTTAAAGGTTCTAAAAAGTTTCATTTCTTTGGGAAAAAATTCTACAGTCATCAGGTTAAAAAAAGAACCCATTTTCACTTTAGAGCAATCACAATTAACTTTAACAGCTAGCTAAATAGCACTTAGCATTCTACAGAACAGCAGCTACTCTTCTGCTCCCACCATGTCATTAATTGTTCATTAACATAGTTTCCATTGCCAAGCAACACTAGATTTTTCCTAACTGCATTTTACCAAATCACACACAATGATCAACAGCATTTTAGTACAGAATAATAAACTGTACACATTTTAACGACTCTTTGGGGAACTGGAAACTTCAACTTCAATTCAATCTAGACTTTGGGGGCACATTTGTGTCCCCTGCAATTTTGTGGAGCATGAGACAAAAAGAAATGAGTGACCAGGAAAAAGTTGCAGAAGAAATATAAATGACAGAAGTTCTCTTCTGTGGGTATGTGTATGTCTTAAAAGACACATGCCTTAAAAGATACAACTGTATTCTAATTAGAATTCTTTGTTGTAGCTTGGTATTTGGTAAATTTTGAACAAAGATAATGACAAATTTGGTATTTGAGCTCTGATTGTATTATTAGTTACTCAATGTTGCATCTAGACTGGAAGAACGTACTTATGTTGGGAGCAAAGTAAGTTTTTCTTAGAAGGCAATCTAAGACGACAATTTTTTTTGCACGATACTGATGCAAAAATGAGTAGTGGAAATACTAGGATATCACAGAACTATAAGTCTTCACTAATGCAGTTACTTTTATATTCTGGAAAATATTAACTATAATCAACTAGTACTTGTACAACCAGATCCTTTGCCAGATTTCTCAGTTCTATCATAGTAATTATGTGACATCTTTCATACAGATCAGTCCTGAAATGGTTTACTGAATTTCTAAGGTTTGTTTACAAACAGTCCCTTTATCCCACAGTGAGGAAACAAGCTGATTTAGCACTGATTAGACATTACAGAAAAATTTACATCATAGTCTTACGATTATTATGACCATTAGAGGCTGCAAATTGTATTAAGCTCACATAAATTCTATTAGGAATGTTGATAAACTATAAAGGTAGTATTTTAATGTATTTCAAAAATAGTAGCCATGGTTTTAAAACTTTTTTTTAAATATACTTTCCTTCCTATTGAAGATCCAGTATAAATAACTCCACTGCAGTTTTTCATATCTGAGCTTCCACCTAAAATTACATTACATAAAGTGTATTAATATACATGCACTCCAGGGGAAAAAAAAATCTATTACTTTCCTAAAACTCTGTACCTACTTCTATCAAGAAATCAGAGACTCTGCATGGCAACAGACAGTTAAAAAGATGTTTCATGATTTCTTTTTTTCACTGTGCATGCTCATCTTGCCTAGCAGTAACTGAAGTGCCTGAATTGTATGATAGCACAGCTCTTCCATGTGCTACAGCATGCGTGCTTGCAACACTTAAATCTAAGAGATAATTACATAGCATCCTCCACTTGAAGGCTAAAGACATAAATACCTCCATAATATTAAAACTGTGTTATTTTAGTGATTTCTTAGTTCGTTCATGATCCTCAGTTTTTTTAGTAAGACACAAGTGTTTGTATAAATTAGTACTGTCAAGTGTGCTCTTAGGATTGTTTGTTAGGTAGTTTTGATTAAATTTTCAGTGCTTCACTGATAAAACAAGGAAATAGAAAAATGACACTATGCTGAAAATATATTTTGTCCCAGTTGCAAAAAAAAATTTAAACATTTGTAAAAAAATTTATTTAAGCAAATGTTTTGTGTGCAAGGGAAAGACCCTTTAACCCTATATGGTCTATAAGCCTTATTGCATGTTAAAACAGTTCACTGAATCTTTGAAAAGCATATTTTAAAAAAATAAGTATATGTCAATGTCATCCAATATAAGCATGAAAATATATGTAACATAGAATCATAGACTGGCTTGTGGCAGGCTTGTCACCAGTCTCTAGCCTTCACCTGAATATAGAACCACTGACCACAGCTCTCTGGCCACAGCCATCCAGGCAATTCCTTATCTGTTTAACAGTCTATCCTTCAAATCTCTTTCTCTCCAACTAGAGATGAGCATGTGATGTCAGACTGCATTAAAGGTGTAGAAGTCCAGGTAGATTGTATCAGTTGTTCTTCCCTTGTCTTCCATTTATGTGGTAAGACAGAAGCTTACAGACAAGGAAAACAAAGGTATCTTACATACACCTTTGCTAGAACAGAAATTTACTTACTAACAAACAGAAGTAACTATCAGTCTCACAGTAGCCTGGGAATAGCCAATGGTAAAAAGTATGAAGAACCATCTCTGGTGGAGAGATTCCAGTGAATCCAGCCCTTCTGCACAATACATTTTCAAGTCTTTTCAATCACCTTACACTACCCACTGCTCTTCCTCTCTATGCATTCCCCTCACATTGATTTCTTTTTTTACTCCACTTCCCTATTACTACTTCTCTTTCTTTCCACGTAACCATTTTTTCATCTTTAGATTTTACTGTTGGCTCCACTTACATGCAATACTTCTCTTTCTTTTCTATGGCAATCTAATGTGATTCATTCATTTGCACTCTGCAGCTCTTCTTGTCAATCTAGATCATAGCTGCAACAGTATCCTTTAGCTACTTGTCATGTTGAAAAGGTCTTTCAAGATGCATAAAATACTTGGAATAATTGCCCTATATAATCGCATTCTTCCTCTTCATACTGTTGAGAGTTGTTTCAAGTCTCTACAATTCTTCTAGATTTATCTCAGAACTTATGCTCCTTTCTAAGTTTTCTGCCTTCAATAGCTCATCACACTGTTTTTAATGAACTCTTGCTCCAACTCATGTCCTGGCTTTTCTATTGCTTTAATTTGTGGGAAATAACTTTTGGGTTCAGCCTACTCATCCTCATGCAATATTTCATGACACTTGAACTTATACTTTTAGTATCTCCTATTTTTGTTTTAAAAAATTGTGTTATTGAATAAGCACTGATGTAACACTTTCCACTCAGATATGCATAGGTCACTCCAAAAGCAATGCCTTTTAAATAGGGAAATGGAAACTACAACAGGTACAAAAAGCACAATAACAATATTCGATAGAGCAAGTTCTCACACCCAAAACAGTAGTTTTCAACATAGCCACCACCACTGACTATTCACACTCACCAGCCATTAACAAGAACCTACATGCTTCACTCATAATAATCTGTATGATCATCCAGGACATGGCTTGCCTTTCACGTTGCTGCCTCCACTGCTGAAACACACCACCCACCACTTCACTGTGCTCTCATCTACTGTTTGGTCTGCATAAATGTTCAGCAAGTGTCAATGAAAGTCAATGGGTGGAATCTTTTTCTGCATCAAGGAATTCAGTGCCACATCTCTGCTTCATACGTGCTTCCATGACAGCCACCATTGTGTCAGACTGCCTTCTCTGCTGCCATCTGCCACACAGCAACAACGTGTCATGGAATATTGGTGAGAAGGTTTAACCTCTATTGTCATACCACCAATATCCAAGTCTGACATCATAAGCCAATGTAAGAAAACATGTTTTAGTACCATCTTCTATTCAGCACTTTCATAGATCCACAAAGAATATCACAAATTCCAAGATGCAATCTTTGCTCCTCACTTCAACTGTCAAATTGTGACATCTCTTTAGTACAGGTTTTGGATTACCTCAGTTCTCTTGACAAACACTGTCTTTCTACAGACTATCCTAGAATCACTTACAACACTTTGGCGAAGTCTTTCACTCATTAGCTGAGATTCACACTTTCTACTTACCAATACTGTACGTTTGTGGGTTAATCCTTAATACCATCTTAGCTAGGCCATCTTATGATATTCCCCATGCAAATAGCAGAAGGCTGCCAATCTCCCCTTATATGCCATTGTTGATAGCAGTCTCTCTTACACAGTATTTGCTTTTTCAAGCATTTCTAATTGTGTTCAGGAAAATAAATTTGGCTGTGTACTTTATATAAGAATTGTATTTGTAACTGTACACATAACATTAGCAAGTGCAGTATAGCATTAGCATAAAACAGTATGTGTTCACAAGCCTGACACACCGTCTTTACTACATACTGTTTTATTTAACCCTTGACAGTAAATAAATCAAGGGCTTTTTCCAGAAAGCAAACTTAAAGTACAGTAAGAAAATCTGTGCTCAAGTCTTGGGAGATTCTGTGCTTTTAATACTGAAGTAAATCTTGCTCAGAACACAATAACAATTTCTGTAATAATATAAATCAGCGTATTTGAAAATGACGATACAATTTTAATCTGAATAGAACTATTAGAATACAGGGTGGAAACTATTCTTAGACACTATGCATGGGAATAAACCTGCCTAATTATTCAATTTACATCAGCAACTATTCTTTTTGTACCTATTTTTTTCTGTTATGAATTGCCAAAAAGAGTCTAAATGCCAACAGTGCATATCATGACTCTAGAAGTCCTAACTTAGTCTATGATTATGAGCACAGGCACACTGCTACTCACTTTGCTAGAGCTATGTACAATTTGTCAAAGTTCAAGAATTTACAGTAAACTTGATAATTGAAGTATGAAATCTTTTAGATAGAATTCTGTCCATAAATAGCTTAACTGGACAGGTTTCTTTTTCTATCAACTTAGCCCTCATAGAACATGGATGCTTAGCAGTATAAAACTACATGCTGACATATATACTCTGAATATTAAAAAATTATTCAAATAAAACTAAAAAGTCAACAGTAGTCTCCCACTCAGTCTCCCATAGAATTTGAAGCCAACATTCACAATAGTTTTACTAGATGTTGTATTTATAGTCCCTTTTTTCCCCCTTAAAAACATGAATATTGAATAAATACCGTAACAATATTATAACTATAAAATGGTCTTACATATGCTTTAGATGCCTTCTCACTTCCACTAAACCAAAACTTACAGATTAGTTAACATTTTTTTAGGAACTGGGGCTTTTATAATTGTTATAAATGTTCTTTACCCAATAATGAACTGAATGAGAAAAAGAGACAGAAAGAAATGATAATTGCATGTTTTATTAACTTCTCTTAGACGCGCATTTCTCTGCACACGCTGAATATAAGACCTTATGGTATATTAACATTAATGCATTTCCAATGGGTGTAAAAGATTAGTCATTGTTTATACAGTACTTGTTGCAGCACTTGATCAGCGCTCTGTTACTGTTTAACTGCTCAGATTAATTATTCTAGAGATGAGTAGGCATTTGAGTGTGTTTAGCACCTAAGGACTACTCTGCAAGAAAATCTTGTGAGACTTTCAGAAAGACAGTGTTTCTAAACACTGAAAGAAGGTTTACAAGCAAATGCCTTATTTGCAAAATATTCAGAACCCTTCTGAGGGCCTTCAGTACTAAAACACATATTATAAAAACCAAGCCCATTTAATAGTTAAAAAAAATAAAATAAAAAGGAGGCTAAGGATACAGGGTTCAGGCAATAATCATCATTGTCCATGTATTATGATTCTTGTGGTAAAAAGAAACAACTGACAGGCTCAAAAAAGTATACGGATGCAACTTTTATTTGGATTCTTTATTGAGAGGCAACTTTAAATCTATATTGATAACATAAGTGGTAATCTAGTATTACTTCACTTACCTTATAAAAACAGCTCTGCTCATTTCAAAATTTTTGTATTAAACATGTGAGATTTATTGCATATTATTGGATTATAAAGATTACTTTTTTACTTTTTTTTTTTTTTTTTTTCTCTGTTCCTTCAAGTATTGGTTTGGTGAATGCCAACATTAATCTCTTAGCATATATTACCTACATATTCACAAACCCATATGATGGCAGTGCTTACAGAATAGGTAATGTTCAGTTAAGCTTTTATACTTCGTTAATATATCAATGTAATTCACTGGTAAATGGCTTAAAAGCAACCAGTATAGAAACACATTCACACCATTCAAAAAACCTCCAAATACTCACCAAAAGACTGAATACAGGTTTCAAGAAGGTCTTCCAAAGTCGCCCCTTTGGCTAAGTGCCCCAAAGGCACCATAGTGACTTGGGTAAGATTTGAATGGCTGTGACAATGAGTGATCTGCTTCAGCTCAAGTGAAGATTCAGGGGCAGTGCTGCATCCCTGGGCAGGTTGCCTAGAAGAAAGCACAATAGTGAAGTAAGTACAAGGGTGAGTGACAAATTTTAAAGGACATGAAAAAGAAGGAGAGATTTAAAGGGCAATGAACTCCTTGTAGCTAGGTTAGTGAAAGGCACAGCCCTCCCACTTATAAGTGTACTTAAGAGTCTGCATGGTAAATGACATTTTTTTCCTGCTAAACACAGATAGTAGAGCACAGTTACAGCACTCTGCAAATGATCTGTCAGATTGCTGCAAATCTTATTTCTTTGCGTGTTACGTTTCCAATACTATATAAACTACAAAACAGGAGCATTGTTACACAGTAATCTGCCACCACATGTTTGTGTGATCATAAAAATAAAGGAGAAAAAAAAATAGCTTAATCTAACATTATTGGAAACACATTGTAACAAGACAGACCAGCTGCATTAATAGTGATTTTCCAAATGAAATTAAGTACCCAAATTATTAGTGCAACTTCACAGTGGAGCGTTTCACAATTTAAAAAGAAAAAAAGAAAAAAAAAGCTGGTGAGTTTTTATCCATTCTATATTATTAATTCCCACTAAATTGTTTTAAAAGTGCATGCATGAGTGAATTAATAGTTTTATAAGTAAACACATCTTTAAAAGAGATAAAAATGAAGAATGAACCTTGGCTTAGGCCAGTACTTTGCTCCTATTGCAATGTCTTAAGAGCTTAAGAATGTACATTTACAGATAATATTGTGTTCATTGTTTGCATGCAAGCTCATCATTCTGTATGAAATATTAAAGAAGCACAGTGTTCTGATACATGTTCACGTGCAAATAACAGGAACTGATTCAAAATCTGACTTGAGAGCATGACACTTGTCGTTTGCAAAATGGCAACAGCCACTGTTGTTTCAGTGAAACTTTGGGTTCTTTTCAGAATCAATGTGCAGTCCACCATATTCTTAAGTAAGTTACTGCAGCTTCTTCATGTTGCTATCTTAAGCCTTCATATGACTTTCCTCAGACAGAACACTGCTGAAAACTTTATTAATAAACAGACAGCCCCAAGAAAAAAAGGCATAGAAATGTATCCAGTGTGCATAAGACAGACAGGCAGAGGTGGTGAGGATATCCTGTACTCCTGGATCAGTTTGGAAATAGAGATGCCTAATGAAGACAGATCAGACCCACCTAATCTCAGTGAGTTTCAGGCCTTAGCTTAAAATTTCTGACTCACTTTTCATGCTGGAAAAGTCATAGAACTGTAGATGAGGTAATTTGACGGCCCACACGGCCAGCAGAGCCCAGACCTGACTGCAGAGGTAGGGGCCATCACTTAACTTTCCTGAAGCGAATCTGACACTGGCTATGCAAAAAATATTCTGTTCCCTTCCCCTTTTCTCTAGATTTCCCCGTCACTGTGCGATCTGACTTCCTGTTCTCATATAAAAAAAGAGCGAGGCCTGCTTAGCTTTCAGGGTTCTCTTTTTGCAAGCTTAACCCTCACCCCTCCACACTTTATTCCAGCGGTTCTTTGGTGCAGGGCACGCTCAGAGTTGCAGCAGCAGCAGATATGTTAGGTCTTGACAACAGTGTCAATACCGAGCAGTGAGCAGAAGGAAAATCATCCACGTCCTCCTCCAATAAGTTTACAACAATAACACCGTGGCCGACTTGGCAACGCTCCGCGGGTGACACATCCGAAACCGATCGCCACGTTAATTAGCGCGGATCCCCGCACAGCGGCTTTTCGGCGCGGAGAAGGCACTCGAAAAGCACGCCGGGCTCCCCGGTACGCCGCTGGGACCGGGACGGAGCCGCCCGCAGCGCTGACAGCGGGACGGCCCGCAGCCTCCAATCCCGTCGGCGGCACTGCTCAGGTAGCGGGGCCGCCTCTCCGGCTGCGCCGCACGCTCCGGTCGCGCCTTCACGTTTTCTCTCCGCACACGCGCCGCCCGCGCCCGCTCGGATGGGCGATCCGCTGTCCCGTCCCGCCGCTTCGCCCTCTCTCCCAGCCCCACGGAGCCCCGCGCCCCTCTCGCCGCCTCGGCCCCTGCGCTGCCAACTCACTGAGTTTCTCTCTTCTTGCCCAAGGTTCCCATGCCGGTGCAAGTTTCGGCTCCGCGCGGCCGCAGGGAGCCGGACTGCTCGGGGCGGAGAGGACAGCAGGAAGGCCCCGCGCATCGCCCCCGTCCCGCTTCAGGAGGAGCCTTAGAGCGGCTCGAGCGGAGCAGCCGCCGCCCGTGACAAGCGCAGCGGAGATCTTATCGGCAGGAGGAAGTGCCGAGCTATCGCCCTGCTTTTCTCCGAACCGTCGGCTTTACCAGGTACCCCGAGGCGCTCCGCTGCTCGCGTGCGGCGCGGGCTCTCACCCGGGGCAGCCCAGGGGGCCGGACCTGCGGGTCACGCGTGCCTCGCCGCTCCCCACCCGCGTGGGGCTGCTGCCGGCGCGCTGCGGGCGGTGAGGGCCCGCACGCGCCCCGCTCCTGCGCGCGCTGATTGGCTGCTCGGCGGCGGCGGCGGCGGCGGCGGAGGGCTGGGAAAGGGCTCTGGCGGCAAGGAGTCGAGTGGAAGAGCCGGGGGGCAGTTGCGAGGGAGGCGGCTGTGGTCCGGTCCCGGCCCGGTTCTGCCGGCGGTACGGCACGGGCGGCTGGCACAGAGGTGTGCGCTGCCGCAGGGCGGGCGCCGAGCTGAGATTCTTACATCGACAGTTACCGGTTTAAAGCACTTGCGCTCAGCTGCCACCTCTTACCGTCCTTCCAGCCTAACTGCTAGATTTCTTAAGCGCTTGCACTATTAATTGTCCCATTTCAGCCGTTTGTTCTTCTCACTTCAGAGAAGAAATGACCCGACAATAAAACTGAAAGTCAAACTCAAAGGTGCTGTACTGAGAAACACGGGTACCTGAGCAGGAAAGTCAAAGGGCACCCAGGCTTTGTTGTTCTGAGAGCTCTGTTTGCATGTGGAAGTTACTTCAGCATCAAAATGCTATCATACCTCATGCTGAGACGAGGGTGGTTCTCATAAACTGTTTCTTTAACTGGTAAGATTCAGATATTCTGAGTAATTCCTTGCCAGCAATCAGGACACATTTCTCTCCAGGTGTCCAAAATGACCAAATTCACCAAGGCCACAGCTTGCTGCCATTTCCTGAGGTTCATGGTGACTCTGGCTGTCACCACAGCTGTGGAAACCTGACTACAGACCTGCAAGTGGAAGGAAAACCCGGCATGCCTCTGGAAATCACCCCTGTGATTCACCGGGTGTCATTCCTCTGAGTAAGCATTGAGCTCATGTCCAGCTTGAAGATCACTGTGCTTTATGAAATACAAATACGTAATGTACATCCAAGACCACGAGTCATGTCTGCAATGTTCTCTGCAGCATCTATGTTGGTAAGCCAATATCCCTGCCTGCTTCTACTTTAGACAGGTATATCCCAGCTTTCTTTGCTTTTCTTTAATTGTAGTTCCCTTGAGTTCATGCACATGCATACACTCATAAACAAATGAGTACTCTCCAGCTTTTTTATCAGGAGTTAATCCATAATGAATCTTACACAGCCTTATACAAAAATACATTTGCAACTTACCTGTACAACATCCTGATGTGCTGATCCATGAATGTAATATTCTCCAGGCAACATGCCCTCCTGTTGTGAAGTAGGTTAATACCTTGTCTGTGTCCAAACCAGGCTTGCTCTACTGAAGAGCAAGATAATTTTCTTTTTCTTCTCAGATCTGAAGTAGGCAACTACTTTACATTTAACTTGTGATGACATGCATGCATTCTTCCAGTAGCTTTCGCCTAAGTCTATTTTACTTATATCTCTGTGAAATCCCAGGTCAATAACAAAGGTACTCAAGTGTCCTGCTGGAATGGCGAGTGAGAAAGTTCCCTGGTGGTAACAGAGGGCCCTACAGGATGGTGGGGTCAACAGATGTTGTTAGGAAGGCAAGCCAGATAATCCAGTGTGGGAAGCAGCTCCAGAGAAGGAGAAAAGATTGCTAATACAACTGGAATGAAGGACAGCATATAGAAAGTATGAAGACCCTCTGCTGGATCAACTTACATTATGAAAACAAGTAGTAATCAAAATAATTGGGTTTAGTAAGCTCTCTTCAGTTAGAGCTGCTAGCAATTCTATGTGGAAAAAAAATAATAATTAAAAGGTGATAAACCAAAAGTGGGGCTATCATGTGTGATCAGCTTTTACAAATAGCCTCCCTACTGACAACATCATGTAAATGTGCTTCCCTATTATAACTGAAGTTTGTAGCTGTTAAAATGCCTCTTCTTAGCATGAAATTTTACCTGTGTTGCAGCTAGTAGAGCACTTCTAGTGTCTCGTTCCAAGCCTGGTTCAGGATATTAATCAGGGTTATCTAGAATTTTGATTGTTTTCACTACCTTACCAAAAGTTTCTATTCTTAGAAAGCTTCAATGTTAGTGAAGAATTTAATCTGATAACCCTACTGAGGTTATCAGACAATGGCAATTCCCTCTGCTGTTTTCCTCCTCCTGCAGCTTTGCCACAGGGGCCAGAGATGAAGTGTTGCCCTTTCTAAAGAAAGGTGATTGATAGCAGAGTTAGTATTTGTGACTTTACACTTGTGTCATGATAGGATTATCTTCCTTCAGCAGTGCATGTTCTGGGACAACTCTCTGGACAACTATAGCTTTTTAAACAAAAGGGTGTGGCAGTAAAATTCATCCTTATGACTGCAGAATGAGACTCAAAAATATGAAACTGAAGCATTCAGAGAGTACATAGCAAATTAAGAGGGGTGTGAACTGATTGTTTTTAAAACGTGTTTTTTAAGTCATATTGAGAAGACTGCACTGATCTTGAGTGCTTTGCGTCGTCAATAATGTGACTGTGAGACTCCAGCTTTTTTGTTAGAACAGAAAATATGGAGAGCACCCAGTAGCATCTGGCTCCTTAAGTTTAGAACCACAGGTTTCAATACATTATATGTTAAACAACTTTAAAAGTTAGTAGCTATGCTACTAATAAGTATAGCTATCCAATCTATCTCTATACTGAGGTTTCTGAGGCTGTAAAGGCTGCTTCTGTCAAACACTTCAATGGCCAGTTGTCAATATTGAACCCACTGAGGAATTCACTTACAGAAAGTCAGTGCAAATCAACTGATTCTTCTTGCATCTTGGGAGACCTTGAGCATATATAGGTCAACTTACTTTTAGAATTAAGGCTGTAAGACAAACTAAATACAACTGTTTCTCTTTTATCTGTATGCCTTTAAACACAGTGAGTGCGGAGGGATGTATCACTGAAAAAATGTGGAAATTTATATAAAGCAGTGTTATACAATCATCCAATGCTTAATGGTGTCTATTTTGTTACAGGTATTTGCCAGTCATGAATTCCCCACCACCCTCAGTGAACAATTAGGCTGATGATTACAGCTGCTGTGAGTCATTTTGTCAGTTTGAATGCTAAAGGTCTGTGGGATGGACTGAATGATTCCAGTCCTACTAATGATCCATGTGGGTGTGAACATGCCACATGATGGAACGTCTGTGGTTTTGAGTCTTGGAAATTACAGAGAAGGCATAGTTTGTAGGTAAAAACAATATCTTCTATTAGACCAACTGGCAGTCAGAAAAAGCATGATTTGAAGAGGGTTTCTGCAGAGAACCACAGAAGCGAAAAAAAGAATAGGTTTGGAAGGGACCTCAGGTAGTATTTAGTCCAGCCTCCTGCTCAAAGCATGGCCAGCTGTGGGACCAGATCAGGCTGCTGAGTGCTTTATCCAGGTTACTCTTGAAAGCCTCGAAGACCCTTGGAGAGCTGTGTAATCCAAAATTAGGAGATGGATTTGTCTCAGTGCATGTATGGATGTTGATACTGCCTGAGCCTATAAAGCAAGATGCAATTCCCTTCACTAGCACTCCTGCTTCATTCAGATCCCAGTATGGATATGTATGTAATAGGGGGGGGCACATAAGGAGGCACACTGGTGAAAAATATTTTCAGCAGCTTTTATTCCAGAGGTTAGATGGCTTGAAATCATTAAAGAAGAAGGACTGTAGAAGTAAAGATTTGGTCTGGTGGATGAGATAGGTCTCAATTATCATTATTTATTTGTGCAGATAATTTTCAAGCTAGTGATGGACAAGTCTTGAACTTTCAACTGCAACTTACTAGAAGATAACTGAAGGGTTGAAACTGTTAGATATTTCTGGTTTTCATCTAGAAGACTTCAAAAGAATAGAGTAAAATGACTTGTTTAAGTAAGACCAGCTTGATAATATAGCAAAACATCAGGTCTAGTAAGCTAGGAAGTGCTATTAACTGGTAGAATTCTTCTGAATAGGACCACACTTAGTTTTGTATGGCTTTGAGGCTCTGTCCTGAAAGTAACATCTTGGCCTTTCTATTGAGTAAACACTTCAATGTTTTCCTATTTAAAAGAATGCAATCAGCAAGCATTGATTGTCTGCCTACAAGTACAACTAAACTACCTTGCATCAATGTCCGGCCATTTCAGCAGTAGCCAACATTTTTGAGATATTATGATACAGTAACATTCAGTGAAACGTAATGATTTGACTAACTGAAATCTGTGTTCTGTATTGCTGAAACCAGAAATACACTTAATTCTGCCATACAAAGCCTGTTTGTACTGTGAGTCCAGGAGCAGTGTTTTCCTAACGTCTATTCCCTTACAGAAGTCCATAACAAAATTGTTTTCCTTTACAGTCTTTCAGAATTAATGTATTTTATTAGTTTTGATTTAGGCCACCAGGACGCTTAGATATAAATAAATTTATGAGTTGATTTTGATAAGAATTGCACAAAAACAAATCTCCTTCTCCATACCTCATATGCCCCTCACAAAACCCTAATCATGCTGCAGTGCCTTTTTTTTTTCCTTAAAATGTGTGTGAAATATGGATAAATGAGGTGAAAAACATCCGACACCTTTGAACAAACTACTGTCCAGAAGTGGTGAGACTCAAAGCACAGAAAGGAAAAGTATAACAATACTACTAAGAATGCCTCTTTTAGTTCACCATCTGCTTAAAAGAACAAAACAGCTGCTTGAACAGGATGTAGATAACATCATTCCCTATGTCCCTTTGTAAACATTTTCCAAGGAGACAGTGATTAGCTACTTCCTTTACAGGATATCTCTTGGTCAGCACCAAGAAGAGAGACACACTTTATTAGAAATATAGAAGTGAATTGTTTTAACCTTTTTAAAGTACTTTCACAGATAAATTGTTGTGGCTCAGACAGTACCTTTGAAAGCGTGACAGGATGAAAGTTGGGCTCAGTGAAATGTGGGTTCTTTGGTGTTTTGGTGGTGTGGTTTAATGTAATACTGTTTTTCAAATACCAACCCAAATTGCAGTGATCCTTTGAATAGGAAAGAAATGTAGATACATTATTTCCATCAGACTGAGCTGATTCAAAAGTTTCAAATGCAATGCACAAAATCTGATTTTGCTTTTGTGGAGCTGAAGGCCAGTATTAATGATTTTGCCCGCAGTATTTGCCGTGGTAGGGATTGTGTGAAGAAGGAAGAGTGACAGATAAGGAGAAAGAAGTAATCACAGAGGTTTCACAGGATGTGGATGTTTTAGGAATGGTGTTTCTCTGCCCTTTGCTGCCTTTCTGATCTTATAAGCAGGGCAGAAAATATTTCCAAGGGGATTTTGCCCTGAAGTACAAGTTAGTGCTAATTTGAACTGAACACTGATTGAGTGATGAATGTAGGTGGACATAAAGCAGTGCGTCAGTAAATTCCAGATTCCTCCAGACCACCTTTCCTTTTGTATTGCCTTTGGGGAAATGCTCTTTTCCCTTCCAACCTGGTTTGCTTACTCTTGCCTCTTCTCTTGGTGTGCTCAATATGAAACAAGTGAGGAAGAGTGGAAGCAAGAGAGCAGGAGAGAAAAAGCATCTTCTCGCAAACACACCCCAGCGCACTGTGGAGCTCTTGGTGCTGGGGATCAGCGGAACAGGGTTGTGAATAAAGGCAGAGTGGCTACAGTTAATACCAGTGGTTGCCAAGGGCTTTCTGTCATCTGTTGTTATTGATACAAGAATTAATGGAAAGTTGGCCATTATAAAGGAAAGGAAAGGAAAGGAAAGGAAAGGAAAGGAAAGGAAAGGAAAGGAAAGGAAAGGAAAGGAAAGGAAAGGAAAGGAAAGGAAAGGAAAGGAAAGGAAAGGAAAGGAAAGGGAAGGGAAGGGAAGGGAAGGGAAGGGAAGGGAAGGGAAGGGAAGGGAAGGGAAGGGAAGGGAAGGGAAGGGAAGGGAAGGGAAGGGAAGGGAAGGGAAGGGAAGGGAAGGGAAGGGAAGGGAAGGGAAGGGAAGGGAAGGGAAGGGAAGGGAAGGGAAGGGAAGGGAAGGGAAGGGAAGGGAAGGGAAGGGAAGGGAAGGGAAGGGAAGGAAGAGGGGAAGAGGGGAAGAGGGGAAGAGGGAAAGAGGGAAAGAGGGAAAGAGGGAAAGAGGGAAAGAAAGAGGGAATTGCTTAGCCATAGGCTGAACTTTGTGAGTTTTGCGTGTATGCATATGTGATCTAGGACAATCATGTTCTCATGAAGGGATCATAAGATCTGCTCCTCAATTTGCTGGAATTAAAAGACGCTTTATAATAAATTACATTGGGAACAGAATCAGGCAGATGAATACAGTACTGTACATTTTGAGTGAACAAAATTGTAACAGTCAATTTTGGCTACATTTAAAATGAATACAGGTCAATTGTCAGATACCTGGATCTAAAATCCTGCAAGTTTTTTCTCAGCTGCTAAAACCTTTTCCTCCACCTCCTGGTTTTATGTCTCCTTACCTTTCTAGGTTTAAAGCACCGTGAATTACTTTCTGTTACAAAGAACTGCTCAGAATAACAATATTGCTGAATGACAATATTATCAAATAATAGTATTGTCAAACATTACTGTCGCTTTCTGGATTAGAAACATTGTCAGTTGCTGGCTTCAGTTTTAATCAGAGAGAATAGCTGTAGCAATACTGAAAATAAGGTAAATGCAAATATATACCCAAATAAATATTCACTAGTGTATCAGTCTTATGATTCAAAAATA
This sequence comes from Tympanuchus pallidicinctus, assembly GCF_026119805.1. Classification (NCBI taxonomy): domain Eukaryota; kingdom Metazoa; phylum Chordata; class Aves; order Galliformes; family Phasianidae; genus Tympanuchus; species Tympanuchus pallidicinctus. The sequence goes on along the minus strand of NW_026294747.1, from coordinate 29,917,511 downwards.
TTTTGGCACTAGTTCAGCAAACACATTTAAACCCGCTCTTCTTACAGGCAGGGAGAGGCATAGTCATATGCTGAAAATTGAACTGGTTTAAAGAAAATCCTTATTTGCTTTGAACAACTCAAGGAGCAACATTAAGGGGTTCCTACAGAACCCCAGAGCAAGCATGTTTTTAGGTTAAGGATCTTCTACTTTCATTATAGCTGTATTTGTAAACATTCAACTTAGAAAACAATGCATAGATGTCTATGTATGCTCAGCACCTTCAGTGCTAAGATTTCTGGCAGTCAGGCTACAAGAAGGCTAGGAAAAGTCTCCAAAACTTCTAGTAGCTCCAACTGGAATTTGTGTGTTTGGTTTTTAAATTGTCAGTTTACAGCTTTTATTTTGTCCTTCCAATGATTTATTAAAATAAAATAATAATTAATTGTATCTTTCTTTGATACTTCAGAGTGCTTCTAAAATCCAAAGGTATGAATCTGAACAGTGAGGTCTTACAACAACCTGGAAATAACCCGTTAGTGAAAAGTAAAGATTCTGGCAGTGTCTGAACATGGTTGCCTGGGTGTGTTTTCTGTTTTCCTATCTACCTGTTCTATTTTATCTTCTTGGGAATTTTGAAGGGGCGGTTGTCAATGTTTGTTCAGGGTGACTAACAGGTTTTAAAAAGGGATTTGTGCTATTTCCTTGTCAAATGCAAGCATGTTTCAAGATTTGAGCTTAAGCTTAGTAGTATCAATCTTAAAAAAGTCAGAAAACAAAGAAGAAGAGGGAAAAACATTGTCAATAAATTGCATGACTAATAAGTCAGAGTAACTGAACTAGTGTATTCTAATGCAGATTGCCTTACGTCACATTTAAGAGCATGCCAAACATTATTATTCTCAGCGCTAATTGCATCAGTTACAGGATATTATTTAAAAGTGTGGACAAAATTTTAATACTGTTTCCACAGTGCAGGGAAATGACAATATTGAAAGAAAAATGTGCATAAATGAAAGTCAGATTCTACCAATATTCAAATCATGGTTTTACAAGGTGTAAACTAGCTGTATACAGGCAGCAAGCCCATTTAAGATCTTTTATCTCTGTTGTTGTGGCAATGGAAAAACAGTTCATCCACTACTGAGGATTCATTTTGACCCTCCAAAGAGAAGCACTCGTATGCCACGGTGGCTTAACATTATACTGGAAGTCAAGCACATGTAGATGTGCTAAACCATTTCATTTTCATGCAGATTTTCTAAACTGTGCTGCGCTGATAATTGTGGTAATGATGCTGAAATTAACAGATGCAATTTGATTATATTTTATATGCTTAAATAAGAAGTTGCTCCATAGGTGCTGCGTAAATCACAGAACATGTTTGAGTATAATGCATGAAACTGAGAAAGATAGGGTTTTTTTTATTATTATTATTTTTTCATGTTTTACTCTGCGTGCCTGCATTTACATATATGTAGTTCAAGTTAACATGCAGCCACATTTTCAAGCATTGCATGCATGTATCCCTCAACACTGCTTATACCATCTACCTGATCCTCCTGTTCCCTGCAATTTAATTTCAGTGTTTTTGAAACCATCAGGGATATGAGGAAATTCAGGAAGTTATCCAGCTATCCAGCAAACTTATCTCAGCCATATGGCTTATATATTTCAGTTTTCTCCCTATTTATGTACAGAATACATGATGGTGCTTTCTGTTTGTTTTTAAAAATGTTTTGGTTTTAATTTCATTTTATCCGTTTTGAAAATAATGTCTTAAATTTTTTTTTTTTTAAATTTCTTTTTATTTCATGTTTATTTTTGACTCTCACAAAAAAAATATATATTTAGCAAGACAACTATTCAAAAAGAAATTTTTAACAAGAAAATTACTTTGATGTGACTATATTCTGAAAAACAACAAAATCTCCCACTGTAAAAAACCCTTGTGCTATCTTTTGACTAATTAAATACCATGCTTAAGTTTAATCCATTTGATGTTTAGATACTTCAGATATTGCATAAGGGGATGTTTTTATTTGATGCTTTTTAATTTTTTTAAAATGATTATCAGCTGTTTTTTTATTACACTTGTTAAATGAGATGATAATTCCTCAAAGTTTTAATGTTAATTGTACTAATGGACATCTCAGTCCACAGATAATTTTGTATTCCAAACTCTTTAGATTCAATTTAAATTCTTAATATCCTGGCACAGCTGCTTCCTCACCCTGGTGGCATCTCTATTCTGTGACAGAATTCCAAGCACTCAGCAATGCTGTTCCATCTCAACCTCATCAAAGTTTATCAGCTGTTTGGTTCTCTGGGTTTGCTGCTGAAAATCTTGATCCAAGGAGTACATAGTACTAAGTACTAAATACTAAATAAAACAGAAGTGGAATTCAGTTTCTTCTTCTCCCAAGAAAGTGTTTTGATAGTTGGCCATGTTCATGTTTGTAGTCGCTGTGGCTTAGAGGTTCTTTAATTATGGAAGAGGGGAGAGAGAGAGCATTCTTCCCTTTTAAATATCCTATAGCATGCCATTTAAGACATTTTTCCACTGAGATGTGGGAGTTAAGGTTTGAATTTCCATAAACAGTGGAAGGAATTGAACTGAGGCATCTCACATCCTAGGAGAGCGCTGTAACATCTAAGCCATTTAAATACCTTATGCATTGCAAATGGTATTGCCTTCCTTGCCCTTTGAAAGGTAAGTCTCAAGAACCTATCCAGAACCTAAAGGAAAAGAATTGCTTTCTTTCAACAACGACTACTGATGTACTTCATGTGTTGTAAGTCAAGATAGAATCTCTCACTAGGAATTATTTACCTACATTAAACTGCTCCCAGCTCAGAATGCAGCCTGTTGTAAATCTGAGTGATTTAAAATTAGTTATATATATAAATAATTATACATATATATATATATTTATAAACTGTGACCAAGCACCTTAACTTGCATGCTATTGCTTATAATATCTAGTTAATGCTATTTTTTTGTGGATCTGAGCTGTGAGACACTCAAGGTCACAATAAAAAAGCTGTGGAAGAGCAAAATATAGAATTTAGATGTCAAAAGTCTTAACCAAAAATCAACCTCCCTCTATCACATTTCATCAGAATCCAATAGATAAGTCATAAGCATGCTATTGACCTACGCTCCCACCTTTCCTTGATTACTGCACTTCCTTGCATTGCAGTTGTATTATTATTGTTTGAAAGTATCACCCTCTTTAAATGCATAATTGCAGTGATTGTGCAATCGTTATCTCTATTAATTACTATAGCAACTGGAATAAAAACATTCTTCAGCTTTTCCCATATAAAAAGGTCTTCACTTTCCTTCAGTTTTATGCATATGCCGAGTGAATGTGTATGACACAATGAAAATTGCGTGCTTTGAAGGCTGCTCAAGTTAGTGAGGGTGGAAAGCTAAATTTCCCTGAAATACTTGTTTTTAAAAAAAGGGAAGAAAACCTTCTGATCTGCTCAGTAGGACTCAAATTAAGTAAGTGTACTATTTCTCCAGCTTCCTTCACATGCTCTTGGCAAAGCATTTCACCAGCTAGGAAGTGGAGCAAACCAAGTAGGCAGCAAAATAAGTCCCAGTATGATCCAGATGCTCAAGCTGTATATTCTAACATTAGAGCTTGAGTCTTTCTCCTCCCTAGGCTTTAATGAGGCCTTGCTTACACTGATATTTTCGCAATTACAACTCCCAAACTTTGTCTAAATATAACAACTGACATCATTAGCATAAATAATCAAAATCATGAACAAAGCTTCATCTTTCTTCTTCCTTTCTTTAAATGTAGCATCTGGAAAGGACAAGTAGTTCTTGTTTGTCTTTTTAATTAACAGAATTCCTGTTAATTAAAAGAAACGTGAAAACAGAGAAAAACGTGAAAACTTAACTGAAGGGATCTATGTTGTTCTGTTAACATCAAAACAAAAGTAGCATGATTTCTACCACAAAGTTTCGAGAATCTGATGATATTTTCACCCTAGCTACAGTCTGACATACACAACTGTTTCAGTATTTTCACAGGGCATGTAGGAATTACATTATCTTTGAGATGTGTCAAACCTTGTTACAATTTGCCAACAGGTTGAAAAGATACTACTTGAACTCTTGTGCATGTACGCATACACAAACACTGTGATTGCACAAGTTTCATTTCCTTAGGAAACCAGGCTGAAAACAGAAGGCAAAAAATAGGGAACTCAAACCTGTATTCCAGTACAATATACCACATACATTCTAGTTAGTGAATAGATTGAGTTCTTCATTTCTCCTGTACAGGCAAAAAGCAGTACAATCCACTGCCTGTTGGATTTAAATGCAGTTAATGTGGATTCCATTTTTTGCCATTAATTGTGTAATTCTAGTTAAATTCTCTCCCATTTCTCCTTTTGCCTGCTTAAACAAAGTTTGGTCAGGCAGGAGCAAGTGCTTTCTCCATGTCTTCAGAGTGCTTAGCATGTTACTGCCCACAAAAGAATCTGCAGATGACTAGAAATACATAGGCTGCATTTCTCTAATTAATAATCATACAAATAGCCAGAACAGAAACAATATCTGAAGTTTTCAGTAACAAAAAGTACATCAAGTACATCAAAGAAGAGAGGTGTAGGCAGGTAACTTTTTGAAATCAGCATACAGATCAAAGGAAATTTATTATTGATTTTGCTGACAATTCTAAACTTGGATTTTTTTTTTTTTCCCCTGGATCATTTAAAGCAGATAAATAAATAATTAAGCTAAAGGAAGCAAATAAATAAATAAATATGGAAAATGAATCCAGAGTAGTTTTTTCTACTCTGAAGAATAGAATTGGGTAGAATAGGATAGGATTCTTATGCAGACATTTATTTGGCTTCTTAGAAAAGCACAGAAATCATGAGTTAGTAATGGTCCTGCTTATCATTTCTCCAGTTTCTGAATTGAGAATCAATGCTACATCAAGAAACTCTGGCTAGTTTTGATGTTACTGATGATGCAAGGTGCTGATAACTGTAGCAGAGGTCTTGAAGTAAGCTAAAAAGAGTTACAAATGCCTGGCCTGCTCTGCACCTTACTGTAAACAGCCTGAGGGATGGGTTCTGTGATAAGAGAGTAAGCCTACACCACGCCCTAGATTCAGTTACATGAGAGAGGGTGACACATTTTCATCCACACCGATCTCTTTGATGCTGTTTACCTTTACTTTCCTTTCGGTTCAAACTAAAATACTGCATTTGTGCCTCAGGTTTAGCAGCTCTAAAATAAGGGTCCTAAATTGTTTAAAAATCATCCTTAAGTCTGAGACAGGTTCATTTTCTATTAAAATTATGCTCCAAATTAATGCAACAACGGTACCCCAAATTGTGCAAATTTAAAGAAACAGTCAACGAAACCTGATCTTAGTTCATACTGGAGGTCTACCATTCTCAGTTTGTAATAAATCAGTAACAAGATTTATACTGGGAAAGCCACTTCTTTCCTCCAATACTTTTAGATCTCCTTATGAGAAGGCAAAGTCACTAGATGCCCTCCTTTGCTTCACTCTTTGTTACTAAGACTGTCCCTTGAGAATCCCAGGCCCTGGATATAAGATTTTGGGATAAGGAATACTTCCCCTTGGTCAAATAGGATTTGATCAGAGATAATTGAGGCAAATTCAGTGCATATAGATCCCCAGAGCTCATTGGGAAGCACCTATGAGTGCTGAGAGAGCTGGCAGAAATGATTGCCAAGCAGTTCTCTATCATCTTTGAAAGGTTGTGGGAATGGGAGAGATGCCTGAGAACTGGAGTAGAGTAACTCCAGTCTTCAAAAAGAGCAAGAAGGAGAAACAGGGAAACCACAAGCCAGTCAGCCTCACCTCTGTCCCTTGGAAGACAATGGAGCAGCTTATTCTGGATATAATCTTCAAGCAAGTCAATGAATAGAAGTTTATCAGGAATGGGAAACATGGTTTCACCAAGGAAAAACTGTGCTTTGCCAGTCTGGTAACCTTCCATGATGTCACAACTGGCTGGGTACATGAGGGGACAGCAGTGGATTTTGGCTATCTTGACTTCAGCAATGCTTTTGACACTGTCTCCCATAACAACCTTTTGGGTAAACTTACGAGGTGTGGAATTGGTGAGTGGACAATGAGGTGAACTGAGAACTTTGACTAAGCTCAGAGATTTATGATCAGCAGCACAGTCTAGTTGGTGGCCTGTACTATATTCCCCAGGCACTGATATTTAGTCTAGTATCATTCAACATCCTCAGGAAGTGAGCAGTGGAAGTTCCATCTGAACATGAGAAAAACTTTTTTACAGAGGATGACAGAGTACTGCAACAAGCTGCCCAGAGAGGTGGTGGAGTCTCCTTCTGTGGAGATAATCAAAATCCACCTGGATACTTTCCTGTGTAATTTGCTGTAGGGAACCTGCTTTAGCAGGGGGGTTGAACTAAATGATCTCCGGAGGTCCCTTCCAAACCCTACAGTTGTAGATCTGTAATTCTGTGGTTCTTCTTGTGTATAATGTGTTTACAAAGGCCTGTTTTGCTTTCATACAAATTCTAGGAATTTCCAATACTCAGAAACATCTGATTAATTTTTCTAGTTAGTAATGAACCAGAATTTGTTTTTGATCCACAAAAGGAATCTTATCAGGTCCCTTATGTGGAAAGAACTTTGGGATACAATTCTGATCCCACTTATTTGTTTGTTGTTGTTTTTTAAGTGCGTCGTGATGAACTATGAAGCAGCACACTGTGCAGACTGTGTGCAGAAACTACAGAATTTTTTTTACTGGAATGGTTAATGTGTCTTTATATTAAAAATCTGAACTGAGGAACTGAGAAACTGATATCAAGAAAGGTTTTTAAATATATTGCATGGATATTTTCCGTAACTTAAATATGTCATTTGTACCTACAGAGTTTTATGTGGAATAGGGAACATTTTTTAAGGTTCTGGGCAGGATAAAGTAGATATGTTTTCAGAATAAAGCCTCACATCAGGGAAAAATGAGCTTGTTGCACAAAAAAACTTCGGTTGATAAATATGAGAAATAACAAAATAGAAAATATCGCTTACTCTGACTTAAAAGACACCAAGTTTTACCTTTCTTATTAGAACATTTAAGAACAAAATTAATTTACCTAGTTCTGCACATTTATAAAACCTAGCTTGTAATGCTGATTCTGCAGTTCATTAAACATTCATTATTAAACTTACTGCATCTGTTAAAATGGCTTGTGCACATGTAATTAGAATTTCAATAGCATCCTGGTTTTTAGGGTTGTATTGGAACTGTTGAGTTATGGTCTGAACAACTGATTGACCACCTGAAGCAAGGACTGAGTCACCTATGGGAACACAGGTGAAGGCTATTCACATTTTTGACCTGCAGGGATGGAGCCTGGCTGCACCTCTCCTAGACTCCATTTAAGTGCTGACTGCCATGGGAGAAGGATCACTTTCTGGAGATCCCTCCTTTTGGAGATTTCTGTTGTGAGCTGAGGATATGGGTGAGTGTTTTGGTTTTGATTGTTGTGAAAAGCTGTCCTAACCACACCGCTTTTCTAATTGTACATTTGTTAATTGTATGAGGGTGTGTGATCACCCTGGTGTATGAACTATTTGCTAGAAATAGTCTTTAAGTGCTTAAGGAATAAATCTGCAAGTTGTTTGTTTTTGTTTTTTTTTTTAATTTAATAAATGCTTTTGCTATTAGGTACTTATGCAAAAAAAAAAAAAAAAAACAAAAAAACAAAAAAAAAAAACCAAGCTATTTAAGCCTTCAAATATATTTTGAGTTATGTTCTATACAGTCCTTAATTGATAAATTTGACTTTATTTTTTTTCACTTTCGCCATATGTGTGTCATACAAAAAATTTTTCTTGTGTGATTTTCCATGACTCTTTTCCCTTGCTGGCACACTCTGTTAGCCTTGTTGCTTGTCTATAACTGGTTTTTATCTTTATTTCTAGCTTCTGTTAGCTTTTCTGGGGGATCAGTGCAAAAGCAGTACTCTTTATGTGCACATGGATTTTGATATATACTTCATATCTTCACCTTAGAACTATACAGTCTTTTTTTTTATGTATATATATTTATATATATGTATGTATTTGTCTCTGCATTAACTACTTTCTTTCTTCTGAAAGTCGAAAGCAAGTGGTGCAGTCAGATCTAAACTGTGTTTTTACTCTGCTGTTTAATTTTATATTGTCTCCTGGAAAAAAAAAAAGAGTTTAAGGAAGACTAAAACTGCAAAATAATCCCTAAGTTCATATAAGTCCTCACGACAGTCTCTAGGTAAGCATGCATTATTAGACAGTCTTTACCTAAATAAGAGCATGTTATTTCTGAAAGACTCTTGCCAAAAAAACCATGCATTCTGCACCTGGTAATCAATGTTCTTAATCAGTAAGGGAACTGTAATGTGAGGGAGGAAGCTAGCTGGGAGAAAGATTACAAGTAGCACTGAAAGAGCTTTGTTACTAGAGATATCTGGTGGAACTCTTCAGGAGGTATGTCTTCAAACAAACTCTGTTCAGTAACGTCATTAAAAAGATTAGTCTGGAGATAAAAATACATGATGATCAAATTTGCCAATAGCAAAACACACGTCTATTCTTAATAGAGAAGAAGACTGCAAGATCCAGGAAGAACTGGATGACTGTAAGGACTGGAATAAGGGATATATAAGGGGAAAATTGAATAGTGTATAGTGCAAATACCATCCAGCGCTAATTCAGAGAGTTTCTGTTGTTAGCATGCTGACTGTAAATAGCTGTGGAGGAGACAGCTGCAGTGGGTGGTTGATCACAATGCTTATAAGTCCCAGGTACAGCCCCAGAGGAGACAGGTGTACTAGATGAGGTTGATTATCATAGTGCTGGAAATGAGTTGTAGTTTTTGATTTGCAGGAGACTTCTTCTCTATGATATTTCTTTGAATCTGAAAATATTAGCACAAGAACAGGTATCATCTGCCCCTGTGCAAATTCAGACTGAACACTAGAAGTTTTCTGGTAGAGTGGCCTATGAATTCTGGAGATGGTGAGATTATGACTTCTCATATTCTGGACAAGCAATCCAATAAGCTTAAATCAAACTTTGAGCTTTTGGGGAAAAGATTATGTGGTTAATTGGAATTACAGAGAAATAGATCTAGTGATATACACCATAATTTAAGTCTGAATATTTTATGGTTCTATGAAGAGTAAGCCTTTTTGGTATCGTGTTTTTCTATGCATTATATGCAGCTTACTGTAGTCTATATTGAGTACAGAACAATTAGCTTCCTTTTTACAACTTCTGTTTCTGTTACTTAATTTATTTTAGCAAAGATTGAATGAAAGATTGTTTATGTTGTATATATGCAGTACCAAAGTATTGAGAGTAAAACAGTTAAACTAGGTTCTGCTGGGTAACTACAAGCTATTCTTCACAATATTTAAAATGTTGTATTTGAATAATACTTGCCAACTCAGCTGAGAGAAATCAGCTTTGTTGCAATTCAGGTCACAGGTGCCTTTTTGTGTGTGCTCTGAGTGACACTTAGATTGAGGAACTGTAAGGAAGAAGCAATTTAAACTAAAATTCTCCACTATGTTGTCCAGCGTTCTGCTGTAGCAGACCCTGTTTGTTTTCACCTGAGGTGTTCCTTGTGAGTAGAGGTGTTTATCCAGCAGTATTTTGGCTCAAGCTGACTGTTAAAACATTGAAAGAAACTGAAATGATGCTGATATACAAATTATGTAAAATACGTGACTATACAACATGGTTGAATTAATACCATTCTTTAAGCACTCTGCCTGGCACTGTTTTTATCCCAAGTCTGGGTTTAGATAACAACTTCCACAGACTCCAACTTCAATACACAGGGTTTCAGTGCTAATATCAAGCTAAGGCATCTTTGTCATGTCTATGCCTGGCCTTTGGTTACTCCAGCACTGCAGCTCACATCTGCCTGGTATGTCTACAGCTGGTTGGGGGACCGTGCTGTGTGCTAAGTCAGTCAACAGATCTGATCTTTTTGTGCATGCTTTCTTTCTAACGCAAGTCAGCTCGATCATCTAGTTCACGTAATGACTCACAAACTGTTGCTCTGGTTTCACCTAGAAGAGGCACATGCCACCTGTGCAGGAACAAACAACCTGAAAAGCACCTTGAGATGCTGTGTCACAGAACAGTGGTACATCTGCTTTGGACATGAGATGTGTGAACTTTGCTTGGAAATAAGTGTTCAACTGTGAATAGGTGTTTGGTGAATAGGCTGTAGTCATAATGAAATTATCAATGTAAGCAAATCCACACTCTCGTCTTGGTGAATTTGACAAGAGAAGATGGCTTCAATATCTAGTGGTACTGTTAATAGTTTGATACTATTGTTTCATCTTCTCCATCTAGAGAAGATAATAATTTATTGCATTTTCTCCTAATTTTACTACCAGGAATGGTTTCATTAAGTTAGCTGAAATATGCAGAAATCTGGTAGCAAGTAGTGGCTTGGAAAAATTCTGCTCTAATAGTTGATGCTTGCTAGTTTTATGAAGGAAAGAGTTGAAAATTATAAGGATATACAAATAAAGTTCGTAATATTGTTTTTGAACTGTTGTCTTACTCTGTTCTTTTATGCTCTGCTTTTGACAGCCTGTATGAGCACTTAAAAAATAAGTGTTATGATACATAATAAAAGTGAGTTTCTGGGAAACCTATGCCTGTCAGGTAGTGATTTTATGAAACACAAGAAAAAAAAAAAGCATTAATCTTATCACCAACTACCAGTTTCATCTTTATTTCAAAGCTTCTACTTAATCAGAATTCCTGAACAGTCAGACCCGAACTTTTCTCACACTAAGGTGTTTCAGATTGCACAGGTGCATTTGAGAAGTGTTTTCCCTCAGATGTTTGTTGAAGCCTTGGATTAAATCTAGAATTTGTATGTTAATGAATTTTGTGTTGAGATATATTATCATGCTTACCTGCCACATGGTTTCACAAAGGGGGGGTCATTCTGCCTTTCTTACTGTTCCTTTCAAAGAAATTTTTAAAAATCTGGTGATTTTAGCAGATGAGCTAATTATAATGCAATATTATCTTCCTTTTTGCATACAGTTCTCATAGATATCACATAAGCTGTAACTACCACAAAGCTTTACTCAGTCTTGAGCAGTGAGTGATCAGTCAAAGTTTTGCCCTTCAAGTTATTTTAATCATGGAATTGGGAAATGATGAGGATAAAACAGTGCTTCAAATTTGTCTATTCATATATTCCTCTTCAGCTTCCTTGATAACTCAGCTATGGTTTCATACTGAGTATGAGAAACTCACATGTGACAGTGATTTCAAATGAGTTAGCTAACCTAACTCAACTCAACTGTAAATACTATAAGCTATCAACATTGCAGCAGCTAAGAGTCTTTATCTCAGTTGTGAGTTTATGATTTAGAAAGCACTTATTTCTGGTTTGAAGATGAAATAAAAATTGAAAGTGTAGATGTTGAATCATAAAATCTACAAGTACTTTTAAAAATATTGGAGCATCTTAAGTCCAATTCTCAGTCTAGGATTTGTGTATAGGAATGCCAGCTGTGCTTGAAGTAGTCAGGGATGAAAGCTTTTAATGGAATGAAAAATCTTTTTCTCTCATTCTAGCTAAAACTGCAGTTTCCTGTGAAGTGAAAGTTACATTTCTTTAGCAGATAGATGACATACAAACAGAAAGGTAGAGTCTAACATCTAATGAATAAGACTAGAAATTTTGTGAAGAAATTCTACAAAGGAAAAATCTAGTGAAGTCATTGAACAAACCATCAGACAGAGAGAAAGTAGTAGAGGTCCATGCTGCATACATCACTACGGAATATGAAAACACATTTCTTACTGAAACAGTTCCCAGTTCCCTACATAGCCTGGGTATCTGTTGGCTTTAAAAGGTGAAGAAAGAAAAAGAATAAAAAGTTCTGTAAAGAAATATCAAAGGCCACTGGAGAAAGATCTTTTAAAAACAGGGACAGTAGCACATGGAAAAATGGTCAGGGGCTACCAAAAATGAAAGAGTAATAACCAGCTGTTTATTACATTGAACCATCAGACTATATATCTTAAAAGCAATAGCAATTCAAAATTTATGAGGCCTATCTGTGAGGCGTTTTTACTCAAGTTAAAAGCTGCAATTATAACGTTTACCAAAGGTTTGTACTGTTTTAAAGGTTAGTTCTCTGAATTCAGTTAGTGTTTTCAATTAAAAAAAAAAAATCAAGAAAAGAAAAAAAGAAAATCAATTCAGGAAAAAAAATAATGAAATGATATATTTACTATATTGGCATACTAAAATGCCCAAGAGTAGTTACATGAATTAGGTGAATTACTAAAGCTAAAAAACTGAAGCTCGTTAGAAGCTCTTACCCTTTATACTTGATACAATGCATGTAGGGTCAAGAAACACCAGAAAAAACTTTCCAAGCTCGCAGGCAAACTCACAGAACAGTCTGTGGGGCAGAACTGAAGTTGCACTGTATTGTCAAAGAATGATCAATCTTTAACTTTAAAAAAAAAAAAAAAAAAAAAAAAAAAGGCAGGTGAGCTTTCTTCTTGGTGAAGAGTTTGTAGAACAGGAGCTCTTGTACTGGAAATTTCTTGGATGTGACTGGAAATGAGTGTATTTCTTAGAGAAGTCTTGCCTACTCTGGAACCACTGGATGACATTGTGCATGTGTAACATTAAAAAGTATAAGAATGTATTGAGATTTTTTGAAGTTTGTCATCTGCTCTTCCAGGCCTCAGACTGTAAAATTATTTGGAAGAACTCGCTTCCAGCTTAGACACTTGTATAGCAGTTATACCTCCTGAGCACACTAGAGAACATGATTTCTTTATTGCTACCTCTTGAAGGAAGTGTTTATGCCTTTGTATATAATTAGCTCCACTGCGAAGAAGCTCTGAGAAAGAAAAGGCTTGGTTATCTTGTTAGACTTGTGGTTCAGCAGGGTGGAGAGTAGTGAAGTAGAACAGAATGTTTTGCACTTAGTCATAAGCAGTACTAGAGGCAACTAAAATCATTAGTATCTACTGGCTGAGTGTGGGATTCTATTACAGTAGAAAAGGAGAGATTCAAAGCCTGATAGCAGCTTTGGAGAAATACTACTGGGTGGAAATTCCATCTCAACCTGAACCCTGTTCCTAGGGTCTCATTTTCCCATTAGGCAACATGAACAGAAAAAATAATGTTCTGTGCAGAGGAACAATGCCTATACATCAAAATTCATAGCAATGTGATAACACCAGGCCTCATAGTGATTTGAAGACCTTGGAGCACTTTGCCAGTCTTGGCTGGACTGTCCTACCTACATGCATCGTAAGTCCAGATTCGATGCATTCTGTCTTCTATCTATTCAGACTGTTGAGAGATGGACTGTGTGGGCAATATTTTCCTAGTAAAGATGGTTGCCATAATAGCAGCTGTGAAACAATGGGTCACCTCCACTGGTATGGATTTCTGAGTGTGGCATGCAGGCTCTTGTTCATTGCTGGAATAAAGGCATACCTAATGGTGGTAACTACATTGAAAAGTAGTGTTTTGTAGTGGGAGTTTTCCATATCAAATAGTGGCATTGTGCTCATTGTATGTGTTGTAGTTTCCAAGGAAATAAACAGGAGGCATTACTGTTGGAAAAATCTATGTAAAACTATGTCCCATCTCAAAAATACATAAAACTACATCTCCTCACTACCATAGGTATACATGTAGTGATGGTGATACAAAAAATACTTGCAAAAATATGTTGGTTTTTTAAAATTCTGTAAGGCTAAACCAATTTAATAAAGAATAATTGGAGCTGTACTGGAAATGGCTAACTTCTTGTAAATCAGCATACAGACCATCAAAATGTTTTAAGTGCTCTGACTTCTTGTGCTCGGGGTAGGGGATTTTCCTCTTTGTAGCTGTGCAGTATAGGTTTTATTTAGCAGAATTATATTCTCATTCTCAGTTTTAAGCCTCTAGTTTGGAAGACAAAATTGATGCTCTACAACCAATGACTGAGGAAGGCACTTCTAAGGGGTTATTCAGACTATCCGTGCCAGAAGTTAAATTGATGCTCAATTTTAGGTGGCCTGGATTGCACTATGGAAAATCATGGAAGATTGTACTTCTGTCATTAATGCACACTGTTGCACACAATGCACACAAAGCCTGTTCATCTGTGTATTTAATGTAAATGCATGTGCACTGAATTGTAATACTAAAATATCTTTCTAATGCACTGAAAAAAATGTAGGTATATGTACTTTACAGGCATAAAACAATAAAAACCACTCTGTCATTATTACTGTGCTGTATTTATTTGCAGTTAAACTTGGTCTGTGCATTCTCTTATCTCTCTCCTCAATATTTATGCTTATATGGTGGCTGAGAACATAAATACATTTATCCTTTTAAAATTTGCCATATAGCCAATGAATCAGTCCTCTGTATAAAACCTCCCATCCACCACTGTTGCTATACAATATTTAAATCTTCAAATAATTCATTAAAAAAAAATTTAATCTTGCTTAATTTAAACTAACATGCTTCCCAAAGTGCCAGTCACTCTGGAAATTTCAGCTTCCTGTATACTTGATTTGCAAATCTAGATCTCTGTGGGTGCCCATTAGCGATGACATCAGCTATTCTTTGCACTGACTCCTGCTGTGCATCAGGTCTGAGCTATTTTGAGCATTTAGATTCAAAGAGCTCAGAAAAACTCATAGCCCCTTTCTGTAATTATTAAATACTCTTCTAATTAGCTATACTAAATCTGTTTAATCTACCAGCCCAGATCTTAGCTGTAGAAGCTGAGCTATAGCATTGTGACTGTGCTAATGGTTAGGTTGCCCTTGAGATCTTTATCAGCACCTGAAGCCCCATAGTCCCTTTTCAGTGTGCACTTTCTCTTTCTGCCCTGGCTCTGTTATGAAGCTGTCTTGTTCTTCACTGTGGAGTTGTATTTTGAGGGGCAGCACATAAAGTGTCTAAGGATAGGAACTCAGAGACAGCAAGCTGTGAGCTGCATCCCCACAGCATCTAATGCTCAGGCCTTCACAAACAGAAAAGCTGCAGAGACACAAAGAGAAGATGAAGGCAGCTAGAAAAGCAAAACAACTGATTTTCTGCTCTGACATGAAGAAAAATTCCTGAGGATGGTAAGATTCAGAGACCCATAATGAGGATATCATCTGTGTTTAAGGGCATCCTATCATATTTTGGAAATAAAATTCTCATCAGCGTCAGACCTAGCAGCTCTGAACGCTTCATTGCCTAAGATAACAAAGCACGTTTCTGAGACTGTATTTCTTTAGCTTTTAAAGTCTGAGTTATTTGCTTCAATTAATCTTCACCTCTTTAATTATGGAAAAAAGAAAAAACGGTGTATTTGATGTCCAAATTAAACCATCGTCTTGACTTCGAAAATGAATAAATAGTGAGTCAACCCAAACAATAAATAAACAATAAATAAATTCTGCTAAATATCATAAGTTACCTGTTGCTCGCTTCATATTGCTTTTCGTTGTCAGTCACATAAAAGAATTGTCCTGGAACCACGTGTGTGAATCTTGGTAACTAACCTGAAGAGAGTGGGAAGGATTTTAACTTTTCAGAAATCACCAGGTGGAAAGTGACTTGGTAAAGATGACAGTTGACTGAAGAAGAAAAAAAAAAAAAGCAGCTGCCTACTCTTTACCCAAATGCATGCTCTCTGGAGCAATTGAAACTGAAAATTTTAACACTAAAGTATGAAGCTTTCTCTGCTTCATGATATAACATCCCATCCAGCAGTATGAGCAACATACAAGAACCAGAATATGATCTTCACAGAACATGCAAGAGATATGCAAGCAGTTCTGCATCAGATGCATGTTAATGCTGTAACTGGTGTAAGTGGGAGGACCTCTTAAAGCACAGCTTTTGTGCTGCAATTAGCTTAGGGTTTTTCAAGCAGGAAATCAACTTCAGGGCTGGTGGTTTTCCTACAGCTAACTTAACTAGCGTAGCAATTGTTTGATCTTTGCAGGTTTTAAAATATATGGTTTTGTATATAGTCAATGGAAAGAGTTTAGAATCTCTGTAGCTACCTCAAAATATCTCATAAAACTAGAAGTAAATGAATATAAAAATTACTGAAATAAGGACATATTCACATTGCAGTAATTTTCTTCTACATTTGCTTATTTAAATAACCTGTGCATTTCTGACAGACTGAAAATGGAGGAAATAGTTATGCTTACACAATAATATGCAAATAACTTTTTTCCTCTAAAACGCAAAGGAGGGAAATTATGCTCATTTGGGGATTACAGGATGTTGGCTTTTTGAAGACATATCTGACCAGTAAAGAGAAAATTATCTAATTTGAAAAGAGGACGATCTGTCCAGCAGCTAGGACATGAACTGATGGAACCCATTCTTCCGTTCCTGGCACTGAAAAAATTTTCTCTGATATCAACTCATAGTCTGATTCTATTTGATATTTCTCATTTTCACTTTAACTTCTGCCTGAAATAGTTACAAATACTAGTCTTAAAAGTGCAACACTTCTTTATTTTGCCTTATCCTTTTTATTTTTGAAGGAGGAATGGATTATAAACATTTACTTGAAAAAAAAAAATACAGTGCTCACAAGGTAGTATAGAAATTTAAGAATAAATTAAAATTGGATGGAGCGTGGGAAGCTAGAATGACATGTAGTGTTTTTACCTTGACAGCCTTTCACTGGAGGTGGAACAGCGAAAGATCTTGACACGTCTTGACATCTCCAGGTAGAAGACAGGTAATTTATTTCAGACGCAGTAAGAATCAAAAATTAATGTAGTCGCAAGACCAGGAAAAAAAAAAAGCCAACAGGTGAACTCAACATTTCCTAATTGAGTGCTGATCTTTTGTATTTTTTAGGAGTAGAAGTAATTAAAATTGCAATACATTATAATGCAACATATATAAATATTATTTCTATATGTACAATTATAACTGGCTTACCTAACAGAGTAAAGCTAGCGGGGAAAAAAAAAAGATCCATTAAGGCAAATTGGAAACGTCATGTGACAAACAGTGCAAAATTCTTGAAATCACAAAGCAGTGAGAAAATTTAAAGAAACAGACATATGTTCTTATTTGCTTCCTTTGTTAGGTGTTCTAAGCAGCTTTTTTTCCTTCCTCTTATGAGTTGCTGCCTTGTCTTAAGCTCTCATTCTCAATTTCTTCAACCTTATTATTTTTTTAAACTTTTCTTAAAAAAATTGGATGAACAGAGACTTAATGCCACCAGATAAACAGTTCTACTACCTAGAATTTTAAGTTTTTCTGTGTTAGTAAGGTTGATGAGTGCATTAATATTGAATATGGTCAGTTTTCAATTTATCTAAGACGATGAGAAATGAGATGACAGTTAAAATATATATTGTACAATACTTAAGCTATAAGCTAGAATAGCACACAACAAGATATAAAGATGAAGAGATAAACCATTGAACATTTAATGGTGAAGTGCAGACATTTCCAAAAGCCTGTAAGTTCATGTGATGTGGAGTGCCACTGACGTATCTACCAGCCAAGGAAACTGCATAGCCATGGTAGCATGGCATTGCTCTCAAGCAATAAGCCCTGTCCCCCTGAATTGTGACCAAGCCAAACATTACCAGTGCTGCAGTCTGTAGAGACCCAGTTCTAATACTCTTTCACAGCAAGGTGGTATGAGCTTTTCTGCACTCACAGCAAGCTCAGTCTATAAAATGAGTTAAGATTCACCCACAAATAACAGAAAGGTATCTATATGCATAAGAGGTTTCAGTGCTGTGGCTTTGCAGGCAACAAGGCTACTTCTAATTTCATTCACATATAACATTTATGACAGAGAGATATCAATGCCATTTATTTGATAACAAGAGTAATACTTGTGGCCTCACTTCTGCTACGTATGATTACAGCGTGCACACTGCAATATGTAACAGAGCTTCTGTTTAAACAACTTTAAAAAAAAAACTTCAAAAAAACACTTTTTTTTGTTTAAAAACTTCTGGTTTTCAGAGAAAAAAAATGTTTTTTTTTTCTGTGAAAGTTCGTCAATAGGCTATTCAGATCCAAAAACTGATGATATTTATTCTGCAGTCTTTTTAACAGTTACCACTGTCAAAATTGAAGTCTGCCTATATTTTTCTCAATCATATTTACTGACGTCCTGATTTGTGAAAAAGCACTTGTGCAGGTGGAATTGTTTGTGTAAGACTTTTTAAAGTATGCTCCTTACACAGATACGCTCTTCAAATTGAGCTGGACTCAACAGCCATTATAAGTCACTGTATATATTACAGAAGTAATAGGATGAGGCTCTATGGGACAAATGTGTGTCTTAGCCACACAGTAACACCATTTCTACTTAGTTTGAATTACTGATGGGTTATAAAAAGGAGGTTGCATAGGTCAGTGGGAGGTTAGTGGGATTGAATTTCAAGAGACCTGGATTTTATTCTTAGCTCAGCTATTGACTGTCCTAGACAAGCTATCTCATTGATCTGTGTCTCCTTTACCTAGGAATACAAGTTGCCTTGTTTATTTGGATTCCAGGCTTTTCCTAATAGGTTCTGTCTCTTATTGGATTTATGCAGCATCTGGTGTGAATAGGCTAAAATGTTAGTTAAGTTGAGCAGACACATCTGTTTTAAAGGAAAGAGGAGAAATAAAGAAGATAATAATAAGGATGATGATTTTTGTTCACAAACAATGTTCTTTTCTACTTGAAGAAAATAAAAATGTGGATTTGTATAAAGAATTCAGATTGAAGAAATGCCAGATGTTAAAAGAATGGAATACAACTGGAGGGAATATGTTAAATAAACCAACAAAACATTTACTGACTGTCCTTTAAACATTCAGTAGAGTGAGAGCATTTAACAGATGAAGGTTTAAGTGGAGCCCAGAATCACACAACAAGAGAAGGATAGGGCCCAGTTTTGCCATCCCAAGAACTGGGATAACAACCCAACAACAAACAAGCAGTCAAGTAAACAGGTGCATATTGGATGACTGGGGAAAACTGAGGAAGGAAAGCCTATGTGTGCTCTTCAAAATAAGTGTGCACAAAATCACACAACACCAATCTGTTATTTCTGGGTCAAAAGGTGCCCTTGGATTCCAGAAATGCACTACGGAGCCTTCCAGCAATGTGTCCATCACCATGCACTGTGCAAGTCTCAACAAGAGTCTCACCATCAAGGCTATTATTTAATGATTTTATCTTTTCAAACACTCCCACTGCTGGTACATTAAAATAGCTTATTTCTGCCACGCTGCATGCAGAAACACCTCGTTCCAGAGAAGAAACAGGGAATAGAGTTTAAAAAAAGGGAATCTGTGGCTTCTGTTCTCTGCTGTATTACAATACAGAAAAATTTTCTTTTGAATGTGCAGGTGAAAGTTAGTTACAGTTATTTCTGTCCAGCCTGAACACTGCCCCTACCTCCAGCAACACAAGCCTTAAGCCTGCATTGAGAGGCTGCTTCCTAACAGGAAACTGCAAAACGATCTACTGACCGTTGTATCTAATGATGGGTTCCATTTGTAAATTATTTACATTCTAAGTCTGTTGTGAAAGTAGCCTGAGACAACTGATCTGTAACAAAGAAAAATGCTTCCATTCCATTAAAATCCTTCAGCATCTTTCAGACTGACTTGAAAAACTGAAGGACGCTAATGTATTGGCGCGGCTTTAAGCTTAAAAAGCCTTTTATGCAAGAAATTAAGTCTTGATCAAGAAAATAACTGTTGAAACCTTAATATCATTCAATGACAGCCACACTTGAAATTTTATAGCATAATGTTCCTTGTTGCATAATTTGGATAGACTTTTGTTCTCATTTTAATTTTCCATACACAGCTTGCTTTGCTTTTTTCTCCTTGCCACACTGATTGAAAAGAAGAGAGCAAAAATTAGAAAAGTAAAACAAGATTTGGATCTGGAGTTACACTTCTAATTTCAGAAGTCTTTCACTTCAAACATGCTGTGAACAGATACACATATATGACTAGGCTTGGGTGCCTAACATAAGATTTGAGCAGCTGCATTCCAGCTGAGGTCCCACCTCAGGCATAAGACTGAAAAAGATCCCTTCAAAGCCCCACTCAGCTTCCACCCAGGACTAGAAGTATATAGACTTCCTGCTCTTTGGATTTTTTTACATCCTTAAAGTAAGAACGTGAATCTGCCTAGAAAATGTGCCAGAAAGAAAAAAAGGCTTTTTCTTTTCCTTCTACTTATTTTCATATTATAGGTTGGCCTGAAGTCTAAACTCAGTTCCTTTGCCAAAACTGTCTCTCAATAGTTTTCTGATAGGCTTTCCTGATTGGACCAGGCAGATGATGAAGATGATATGAGGGTTTAAGCTTCTTGTTCTACTATCAGTGTAACCAGAGGAGAGTTAATACCCTTCTTTCATACAATTTCATAATGCTGACAACAGCATTATCCAAGGAATGGAATTTTCATTTTTTGTGTTCCAAGAGTCAAACAAAGTAATAGTTCTCCCGTTAGAAAAAACCTCTCCAGCCACCAGAATTAGTCTACAGGGAAGGAGTGGGGGAAGTAAAAAAATAAAATAATAAAATAAAAAAGAGACTTTCTACTCCACAATGTACTGGGGAAAAAAAAAAAAAGATTCAGTGAGTCAGAAAAAAAAATTATGTGCAGCAGCATGACTCATTCATCAAGTTGGTATTAGGATATTCTGGCTGCCATCTCTGAAGAAAAATAGATACTTAATTTTTTACTGAACTCTACACTGGATTTAAAAAAAAAAAAAAAAGCAGCATTTAAAAGATAACTATATATTTTTTTATTCCTTTTAACCCACATATTTTCTTTACCTCTCTTCTGGTCACCATTCTAGCAGATAAATAATAACCTCTCTTATGCAGCAGAATGGATAATTAGAGTATGTCAAGTGGATCTGAATTCTCCCAAAGAAGAAAAATTAATAATACATACTTAAAGGTTTCACTGTAAGTGCTTTACACCAAAGGATAAAAACAATGAATAAAAGAAAGCTGTGCTGTTATCTGGAAAAAGTGAGTAGGGCATCTGCCTCTGAAAGAGTGGTCAGAGTTCTCTTTTTATAATATTTATACTTCTTATGAAATGCAAATGAACAAAAACTTCTGCATTCCAGTCTGTACCAAGCACCTAAGTGCTATATACAACTGGCAATCCTGAGTTTTAGGAGCTTTATCTTCCAGTATTTGCTAGACCATCTGATTCAAGAAAAAAGTTTAGAGATATATAAAGGTATAAAGATATACCACTAGCTGTAGGTACTTATAGCTGAAAGAGATTGGAATTCGTTCTAAGCAAGTTGATTAAATGTATTGTTCAGAATATATAAAAATAAACAGCATGTATGAGAAACTCAGAGTAAAAAGGAAATCATACATTTATTTTTACTTTGCTAATTAAAAATGTCCAATGTTCCTTTTGAACTTACCACTTAAAATGATGCAAGTGTAAATTCAGATGGGTGTATCATTTTGATGAGAATCGGAAGCATTCTTAAAACTAATTAACATTGTGTGAAATAGTATTCTATAAAAGTAAAGTAACATGAGTAATCTTAATTTCCTTTCCAGATCTAGAATTATAGTTGTGTGAAACTTATATTTCTTCCAAATCAAGTTTTTTTTAACTCTTTTTTAACTCTAGTAAAACTGAATGAATGAGTTTTCTCAGTAGTGCATTCTTATCACGATTACTTCACTGAATCAAAACCACATCTCTTCAGAGGTGCCTTTGGTTCATTTTTCAAGCTAAATAAGAAGTGCACTCATACCTTTCCAACTGAAGTGGGAACCAAGAGATACTTCTCTTGAACAATGATACGCATATAATAGAGGTAAGACACTTGAAAATCTAATGCACAAGCAGAAAAAATATACAACACATCATTCTTTTCTAAGAATGGATGTGAAATAATTTGTCCACAAAGCAAATAGTGACAATATTGTTCAGCAGCTCCATTTGTAACCTGACACAACCAAGTGTCTGCGTCTCTTATAACCCCAGTCCCTGTCACACAATTGTATTCTGAAAGAGTGGTTATCCAAATAAACTGAATCATTACATAGAGAGATTTTAAAATCCCAAATTTTGTATTTTGGATATAAATTTTCCAGCCCTTCAATGATTTAATTATTTATAATTTTTACATGAAAATACCTTGCCAAAAGCATTCCAAAATGCTTTAAGCACAGTCTTTGCTTAGAAAAAGGAAATAAAATATCATATTACCAGAGTATTCTCTCAAGATCTGGGATTTATTTAATATTGAGAGGAATGAGTTTGAGGAAAAAAATCAAGTTCTCCTTTCACTACCTGGAACTTTCACTACCTGGAAGTTTGTAAAGGGGATATGCTAAAAAAAAAGAATATTTTTTTTGTCCTTATCTCATATCTGCAGTCTATGCATTGTACTGCCTTCCCATTTCAACACTTTTTTTTTTTTGGTATTTCTGTTGTTTTAAATGTGACTTCACAGTTTAGGAAGCTAACCAAGTAGCTCTTTTATCTTTTTAGTTAAAATGCCATATTTGCAACTCAGAGATGCATACTATTAGTTTATTATTATTATTTATTTATTATTTCCATTTTTGGCAGTACCAGTTGGTCTGCCTTCCTTCCATGTTGCTTAAGCTGTCTCGCTGTCTATGATGTCACTAAAGCAGAAATCTGTAACTATTTTATGGTTTGTTTTGTTTATATCCATCTATACTTTAACTCATGAATGAAGTTCAGTGATGATAAGCGGCAGGTGTGAAGGCTCATGACCTTGCTTAGAAAGCATGTTGAACACCTCATTTGTTTTAAAGGTACAGGATATATCTCAATGTACAGATCAAAATTTTGGTTTTACTGGAGAATTTTCTGCACTGAAGAGGAGTGTAAAACATTGCCCTTGTTAGGGTTATCTTAACACCATTATTTTACATTTTGTATTGTAGAGTTGAAGAGAGTGAGTGAAGATAGCACATGTAATCTTTAAATCATTCCATTACTGACAAATTGCCAGTTTCAGATAATTCAACCATTCAAACACAAGAACTGAAAGTGAGAGAAATTCAGAAGAGAAAAACCAGGCTTCTTACTAATGCTGTTAAAAATGAAATGAAATGTATTGTAAGTGCAAAATGTCATGCACAGTGTCAAGAGAAAAATCTTAGCTTCTGCCATGATGCACTTCAGCCATCAAGCACTTACAGCAGGAAGTGTCTATAGTGAATTGAGTGGTGTGACATCATCAGTAACTAAACTGACTTGATTTAGAAGCACCCTGTATATTTTAAAGGCTGATTTCCAAGACAGTATGTGGCTTCAAAGAAGTCCTCTCTCCCCTTATGTGGTAAAAGGGAGATAGCAAATTTATCAGCCTGATCAACAAATATTATTGCTTTCATTATTTTCAATTTTTTATTTTCTAACTGAGTTCCATTTGACAATGTGAACTTGAATTCTGCTCACCTAGACTGACTTGTTGCAATTAGCAGATTTGAGTTCATTAGAAGTACATCTCCATCCCCAAAGAAAATATGTAAAACATTACCTTGGTGCAATTAAGCTTTAAACTATATTCACTAAATCAAGATCTTAGCATTTTATATATTCGAATCTACCTATAAAATCACTGGACTTTTCTGAAGTTTCACCTCTCTATGCCAGACATGCAGGTGTCTTTTGTCTCATATAATGATTTCTCTGCTCCTTCAAACATGTGGTCTTGCAGAGTAAATGGGGAAAAGTTATTCTGAATGCTATGTTTTGTATAATACTGTTCTCTGCTATCTCAAAATTTCGTTTGAAAAACCTACATGCCTATAGTACTAATGACTGTAAATAATAAATTCAATTACTACCCATCAAGAAATTGAGGTTTGGAATTTCTCAGACAAAATACAGGTGGTTCTTAATGTGGAATATTCAAGCTTTAATGAAATAGCTTTGATTATCTATTCTCAGGAACAGGAATGCAGTAAGAGGAGCAAGCTCAAATACAGAGTTAACAATTTATGCAACTAAGGTTTTAAGATTGTCATATCTCTTCAAAATCATTTAGGGACAAGATGGTAATCTAAGAGCAAATTCACAGCCTTAGTGGAAGGTGTGTTAAACAGAATTACTCTATCTTGAACTCACTGTCCAGAGGAAATTCATGTTGTCAGTCTAGAAGACATCCTTTCTGCTTTTCTTGCTTTAGATACATTGTTCTTCCTTACTATTTTTTTGAATTAGTTTTCATCGAGATTCCCCTGCAGAGGCACGGGATATAGTTAGCCTTAAATTCTAAAGGTATTCTGACATGAAATAATGTTTTCCTTCTGACATAATTCCGAACATTTGCACGAGGCAGTTCTACCAATACTTTCTGTCCTGGGAAAAAGTTTTTACTGATGACAAGACAGAGTAGTGGTGGGAGTGAAAGAGGGAAACAAAACATAAGTAACATAAATGCAGCCTGAACAATCTGCGGAGATGATGATTGTGAACTGGGTGCATAATTTCTCATTGAGAGATAAAGCCAGGAATAAACTAGAATGAGGAAGGATACTCAGAATAAACTACACTAAAAGACACTGAAGACATCAATATGTAAATATCCCTCATGCAGTTATATTTCAGTTTCTCTTGGTCTAGCTTATCTTTCTGCCCCAAACTTGTTCGGATGAGGACGTAAGCTTGTACCAGAGAGATGCTTGCACCCTTTCCCCCCAGATTCTGAGTTTGCTCAGGAAGGAGTACTTAGCAGTGAGTTCTGTTTTCCCTGTTCCTCACTGGTACTTTGCCTGTTGATGCAACTTGTTTCTATCTCCTACGGCTGAGTTTCTGGTTGTTTCAACCACTGAATGTTCTGAGTGTTTACTGAAACAAGTATTTTAATAAACATTTGACTCTAGAGCTCTCAGTTTTTGATTAGATTTCAAAACTCACAAAGCCTCATGATAAATTTAGGTGAGGTTTTATCCTCCTAAAATGTAAACAGATTCCTGTATATGGATTGTGAAAAAGAGCACACATGTATGAAAAAATATATCTGTGTTTCATGTAGACTGCACCAAAAGTAATTCAGCAAGTATCAGTGAATGCCAGTGGATGTAATTTTTTCCAAGTGGAGGAATTCAATGCCATGCTTTGCCTCATATGCACTTCCATGTCAGATACCATTTTGTCAGACTGCTCCTCTGCTGCCATCTGTCACACTACAATAACATGTAATGGAATGTTGGTGAGAAGGTTCAACTTCTATTGCCAAATCTCCACTCCCGCATCTGATGTCATGGGCCAACATAATAAAATAGGGAGTATTACTTTCAGACAGCCCTCGGACACGTTTTGTGTGAAAATGAATGTAAACCTTCCCCCCTTGCCATAAACATCATTCAGGATTGGCTTTTCACCACAGACCTTAACAACTAGAATTCCTTAAAAAGCAGAAGCTGGGTATGTCAATTCTTAGACATTTCTATAGGTTAAAAAAAGGGCCAAATAGATTTTTTTTTTTCCCAGTTTGTTTTTGAAAGAGCATAATAGATTTATGTTGAGATGCTAGAACTGGTTCATAAATTAAATGCCTATTCCTTATTTGCGAAGCATTTTTTTTCCTCAGTCCCTACATGTAAATAAAGCAGAAATGTTTTGAAATAGTCACCTAAAGGATATTACAATACTTGATAAATGCTTTTGACAAAATCCATAGTATTGTATATTTAAATATCTAATGGAAAAAGCATGAAGATCTCCATCGCTTTTTAGAAAAATAAAAAACACCAAACAGAATATGCGACCATCGTGGTTTCTTCAATGTGAATTCTGAATAAAAAAGACTATGAGTTTTAAAATATTTAGCAGATCACAGCTCCCTCTTGTGTAATTTGGCATTACTACAGAAAGCCAAGTTGTATCGTGATTGCTTAAATTAAATTGTGTTCTACAGCTTAGACTGGGGCTGTTTTACTCAGTTACCTGATTCTTACTCAGGCCAGTTAGAAGTCCATGAGACTACTTTCTATTGCATACACCTCACTAAAGCAACCTTAAAATTAGTGTACTGTTTATCTGTCTACTATTTTTACTCTTGTACTTCTTTTCAGTGATACTTCAGGATTTTGAGTTTTGTATTTTCATATGATACGAATGTCAGCACAGATAATAACACAGTAAATCTGCACTAAGATCATAATTACAGGAACTATTACTTTTGCTCATCTGTTAACTGTTAACTGTTATTAACAGTTCAAGAGCTACCTTAGAAATAAGAACTTTAAAGTTCCAGATGTCTGCAATAACAATACAGAGTAAAGCCCCAAGAGCACAGCCGGGGAGGTGTAGGAGGACGCAGTGATGAACAGGTAGGCAAACCCCAGTCTGGAAAGCACAAACAAGGCTGGGGATGGTGGTTAAACTGCCATCATGTTTCAACTGCCACTTACACCCTGGGGTGAACTGCGGCTCTGACCACATAAAACGAGCACAGTTAACTCAGGAAAAAGGCGTCAGTGGCTGAAGGTATGAGGGACCTTCCTATTTACAGCGCCGTTATAATCAAGATTGATACCGTGCCTTCCTTTCCTGAGAATTCGGTTTAAACAAAAGTGCTATGGTTTATTATTTTGGTATTTTAACCGAAATTTATTCGAAAACATGCCAACTCGGCGAGAGGAAGCAAAGAGAACCCCAAAGCTCCTGCGTCCGGGGGCCGGGCGCCGCGGGTGACAGCGCCACCGTGCGGGCGCTGAGGCAACGGCCGTCGCGCGGCGAGGGTGGCTCCTTAGGCGGCCAGCGCGATCGCCTGAAGGCGGCGCTGCTCGAGGCAGAGAGGCGACGCGGAAAGCAGGCGCTGCGGGCCAGCCCTGCCCGGCCGTTGGGCGGCGGGGGCCTAAATTCGAACGGGAGGCGGCCAATGGGAGGCGAGGACGGGGTTGGCGCTGGGTTTGAGCCAGGCTGCGGCGGACAGTCGTTGGGGTTATGGTGTTGTGCTGGACCTGAGGGGTGGTGGGCGCGGGGATGGCGGAGCAGCGGCGTGGCCTGCTGCGGCTAGCGGTGCTGCAGGAGCTGCGCGCTTCCTACGGGATCAAGGTGAAGAGCGGGGCCTCCTTGGCGGCGGCGAAGCAGCCCGCGGCGGCCGCAGAGGTAGGGGACGGAACGTGGCGGCGGTCACTTGAGGGCTTGGTGGGTGCTGCGCGGTGCCGCCTCGGACGCTGATCGGGCGCTGAGGGGCGGCTGGCGGCTGCTGTCGCCTGCTGTCGCTGTGCTCGCGGTTAACGCGCTTGCCGTGCCGGCCGGCACGCGTGCTTCTGAGGGCCTGCTGCGTGCCCCTGGGCCGTGCAGCAGCTCCGCATGTTCCCCCGTTTCGCTCACCTTAGCGTCACTCGCTGTGAAAGTGAAAGCTTAATCGCCGTGCCGTTTGCTGGAGTATGTAGGTATTACGTGGTTTCCAAAAGCTTTGCCTTTTTTCTTAAAGTTGACTTCTTAGAACTGTGGCCTGCTGGACTTTATTTGCGTGATTTCTTGGCATAAGACGTGCCAGTGGGTGTTTTGGTGCAGGTCTGTCCTTCCTCTGCCTGCACTCTGAGGAATTCAATCCATCCTGTTACCTTCAATGCCTACTGCAAAATCGTTGAAAGAATTTTCTGTCTTGGTACTTCTGAGTTAAAATGTAAGTTGTCTCAGTAGAGAGCGATCTGAGCACCACAGAAGTCTAATTCAAAACATCAATCTCCTGGTCTAATTCAGAACATTAATCTCCTAGAATCTATTTTTCATATCAGGGAAGCAGTCATCACTACCCAAAACCTAAATAAGATCCCCGTGCAAGTAGTGTAGCACTAACAGTGTCAGCTTTCTGTAGCACTATTTCCTTTAAGGACGCTATGAAATGCTGCAGTAACCTGTGGTCAAAGTCAGCTGAAGGTATTGCAAAATTATGTGCTTGGGTTGGGGTATGTGGAAAAGGAGAGAGGAAGAGTAAAGCCAAAATGAACTTCCTCCCCCTTTTCGAAGTCACTGTAACGGATCTAGCTTTTTTTTTTTTTTTTTTTTAGTATTGGAAGAAGAGGTTATAAAGACTGAACATGTATTGATGTATGCCTACAGAGTTTAAGTATTACAGGGGGAAGAAAATGATTATTAAGTAATAAATGAACAAGGTAGGAGATGGTAGAGAATAACATTTGTTTTGCCTTGTATCTCCTATTGCAAGGAAACAGACGTAGCTCCAATTTAGTTCTTATAATAAAGCATGGCTTTTGATTTGACAACCAAAGTCTAGTAAAACAAGTGATGTCATGGAACTATAGAATGGCCTGGGTTGGAAGGGTCCTCAAAGACCACCCAGTTCCAACCCACTGCAGGGTTGCTACCCACTGGATCAGACTGTCCAGATATTGGTTACAAATTTTAAGTACTGAATTGCAAGATGCCAGAATTCTCTATTACATCATTTCGTAAACACAGAAATAGATTTTTATCTTGGAGTTAATTTTCTTTTTGTGTTTATGGTAGCTACATAGATTGCAACAACAGAAGCATTTTTTGCAGCTTATCTATCAGGTGATGTTTGTTCTCTGTAGGACAGATAGGCCAAAGGTGGCCTGTAGGGTTAGTCATTAACTATTTTCCCTGTGTAGTCAGCACTTTGAATTTCAGGCATAGATAACTGAGAGTCTGCATTCATTTCTGATAATAGAAGTACAAGTTGAGAATGACAGTAATCCTTTTGGGTTGGCGTGAGCTTGTGTTTTCTGTAATTTTAAGTAGAAAAGAGGTAGAGTAAACAAAAATATAAGTTGTTTCACTTATAGAAGCTCACAATTTAATGTAACAACTTTGTAGTTACCTCAGATAAACATTTAAACCAACCAAAAAAAAAAAAAAAAAAAGTGAATACTGCAGGTGTATTCTGGTAATATGACTGAAGAGATTGCATGCTTTCTACTGTGTAACAAATACTCTGTCTTGTTACAAGGTGATAATTTTATAATGATTTCTTAAGTATGCATACTAAACCCAAGAGCTCAGAAACGGTCTCTCTCTCTCGACTGTTGGATTAAGATTAACCCTCATTGAAAGAGCAGTCTTGAGTGCCTCAAATGAAGAGAAAGTTTCTTTTAAGGAAGTTGTTATTCCAAGTTGTTGAGTTGGTTGTTTTGTTTGTTTTATATATTTTTAAAGGGAAATTTGACTTGAGCAATTTGAGAAGGTGAGATTCTGGAAGAGTCTGTTAGTAAGTACCCTTACCAACTTTGTGGTCTTACAAGAAAACGGACTCTTTTCAAACTAAAAATAAGCAAAACTTGCTGCAAAAAATCCTGTATATTATTTTACAGTAACCTGGGGTGTTAGCTGCAACTAGAATCAACAGAGGCTCTAACATTTACACCTGATGGAGCTTTTCCTGAACATACTTCTTATTTGTATCCTCTGAAAGGTTTTCTTTTTTGTCTAAACTATCCTTCTATTTGTGGAATACGTATGTTTCTGTGATAACTTGTTAACGAGCCCATCAACTTTGCATAACACTGAGTTTGTTTTATTTTAGAGTAAAGTCTTCGGAACATCTTTTTATGTGCTGCCACAATCTCTGGTGCCAGAATATGGATATATTCCCAGGTAAATTAATGTTATTTAGAATTACACTTATTTGGTCGCTCTATAATTATGATCTATAATTATGATATATATAATTATGTTGGAGGAGGTATAATCCAGATTTGTTAAAGAGTGTGGGGGAATAGGAACAGCTCCACTTGGGAGAGGAGGGAAGTAGTACTTAGATGGGGATATCAGAGCCTTGGCTGCCCTTGTTGAATGTCTCTACACTTACTGTCGTGGGGAAACAGTCCTATGCATTATGTTTTATCTATTTGTCATAAAGTGCCTTTTCTCTGAAAAATGTATTCTGAAGTTCAGAAGTATACTGCTGTTCTGTCCTTAGCTTTCTCGTTGATGCCTGTGAATATCTGGAAAAGCATGTTCATACTGAAGGACTCTTTAGAAAGTCTGGATCTCTGGTTCGTTTAAAAGCCTTAAAGGTATTCTCTAAAGCTTTTTTTTTTTCTTTCTTTCTTTCT
The DNA here is from genome assembly GCF_026119805.1 of Tympanuchus pallidicinctus. Classification (NCBI taxonomy): domain Eukaryota; kingdom Metazoa; phylum Chordata; class Aves; order Galliformes; family Phasianidae; genus Tympanuchus; species Tympanuchus pallidicinctus. Next base: position 29,887,400 of record NW_026294747.1, on the reverse strand, counting down.
TTACTTATGTCTCAATAGATTGTTCATCTTCCCAGATTAGCAGAAGAAGCTTGTGACTGACCAAAGTTGTTAGCAGGTATAGATGCCAGACACTGTGATGGGATTTAGTGATGTTCTCCCCAGAAGGATGTGAACAGTGGAGAACCAATAAATAAAAGCTTCTTGTCTGATAGCATCGTCTGTATCTCTTTATAGTGTAGCTGGGTTAAAATAAATAAATAAAAATATATAAGGCTGGTGCGGCCTACAGAATTAATGCATGATCTTAAAATCTGGCAGTATATTGAATACTTAAAACCATGTTTCTTCTGAACAATTTCAGAGTAAGCTGGATCAAGGTGAAAACTGCCTCTCAGCTGCACTACCGTGTGACGTTGCAGGGCTTCTTAAGCAGTTCTTTAGAGAGCTGCCAGAACCAATCCTTCCATCTCATCTACAAGATGGCCTTCTCAAAGCTCAGCAGCTAGCAAAGGGGAAGAAAGCTGCAACTATGTTGCTTTCGTGCTTAATGACTGACAGAACAATCGAAGCGCTGAGATACTTCTTCAACTTTCTGAGAACTGTGTCCTTAAGGTCAGTGTAATGTAAAGCAGTGACTGTCAATATTCCTAAATTCAGTGAACTTCCCTTTTCAGGCATACTTCCTGTGTTTGGTTTTGACTTGAAAACTTTCTTACTTGCAGCCATTTACTATAACTCTGGCACAGTCTTTTCCTTCCTAAATCTAAAGGGCTTTCTTACAAAACCTTCTTATGCTGGAATTTATCTTAGTCTTTCATAGCTGTGTTTATCCTTCAGAAAGTTGAGGAGCAACTTAAACTAACGTAATCTCATACCTTGCATTTCCAAAAACTGATGGGCAGCTATAACATACTGAGTTCAACAAGTACAATTGCTATGCCTAGGTTGCATAAGCATACCCGCTACTCTTGGTATGTGAGCACACAAATGAATGGCTCCATTTTTTTTTTTTTTTTTTCAACAGTGTTTGTTGCTTGCCCTTCTCTCCCTCTTTCTCTGCTGCTTATGTCCTGATAATTTGCATTAAAAAGTACACTTTTTTTTTTTTTAAAGATCTAGTGAAAACAGAATGGATAGTGGCAACCTGGCAGTGATTTTTGCTCCCAACCTCTTGCACTCGAATGAAAATGAAAAGTTGTCAACCAGTACAGAAAAAAAAATTCGTTTGCAGGCTGCTGTGGTGCAAACATTCATTGATCACGCAGAAGAAATTGGTAAGCGATACATGTTTATTAAGTTATCTTGTACTTACTTGTATACAACTTTTTCAAATTTTAAAATAATTTTTAAAAATATTTCTTAATAAATTCAGGACAGGTACCAGAGTTTATCTTGGAAAAGATTCCTGCAATGTTAGGTGTTGATGCCTTTCAGTCTACTCCCTCATTGAGGGGCTATGAAGACAGTGAAAATGAATCTCCCAGTGAATGTAAGAGGAGGAGGCACCGAAGCGTTGGGGGTAAGTAAGTTGTGTGAAAGGTTTAGCCACTGAAATGGGTTTTTTGCAGCTCCAGATATGCTGACCCTGGGCGGATTAGACTTTTGAAAGCACAGTATTTCTATGTGAATTGGAAACTCTGAGTCAGATGTGATATACTGGACATTGTCACAGTTGTGTGTCTTGTGTGTGTAGGATCATGAGTGTTTAGGGAAATGCACCATAGACTTGGCATATATTGCATATGTGTAGATTTTCTTCATCCGCTTTATTAATTTCTAAGTACTTTCCAACGTGTTTTATGTGAATACAGTTCATTATTAGTGAGTTCTGAAATATTTAATGTAGAAAAGCAAATCTTTATATTGGGAAACATTGATTTCAGTGAGACTTGAAATTGAAACAACTCCTACTGAGCTAGTTTAGTTGATTATTTTATTTTCAGATAATGCAGCTTTAATAGAAGAGATTTAAATACAGTTCGGTGAGTTTGTGCATTTCTAAAAGCTCTTGGTTTAACCATTTCTATACCTAGGTGGATAAGAAAGTGGTTTTCTATTGGTTTAAAAAGGTAAGGATGAGGAGAATTTCATTGAGACTTGTATTTCATTTTTTTCTTTAAAATGATGTAGTGTTTCTTACCTTGAAACTAAGAAGCTACATTGGTCATTAGAATTACGAGAACTACACAATTTAATTGTAACTATAATATGGATCTTATATGTACTGTTATAAAAATGAGTGTATGTTTAGCTAATGCTTGGAATATTTAACCTGACAACAATTGACTTTAAGGCTTTGTTGCTGTGTATGTTTAGCCAAGGCGTGCTTTTGTGTAATATTTTGTGAATAAGGGATGTCACCCAAGTTACAAAGTGAGAAATGTTTGTGAATGTTCAAATTTTGAGGAGAAGTAGTTAGAATTTGTTAAAACATTCTGTAGAATAGGTTCTGGTAATATGCAACATCTGTTTTCTCCAGATGTGATAAAACATAATATTACTACATTTCAGTGTACACTTATCCAAATCTGAGATCTGAAAACTGCCTGACAGCTACCTGTCACCATAGCTCTCCCACTGCAGCATTACAGTTTGCTGAGCTTTGCAAGGAGCATGTAGAAATGCAGCTGTAGGTTGCAGGAGCGCTTAATAAAAATGCTTCTGTTTTACACTCTTGGAAGCAGGAAAAAAGGTAAAAGCTCATGTGTATTCTACTGGGATTCATTTTGCCTTTATTAAAAAACTAAAGTTGTGTATTAATTCTTCGCAAGACCAAAATTTCATTCTGTTATTTGGGCCTTTGGTCAAAGTACAAACCTCTTCTCAGGTACAAGAGAATGGCTTAGTGAGTTCTGTGAGAAAGTCTTGAATGAATACCTTCTGAGTGTACCTATAACAAATCAAGAAATTGGAAGCCATAGATCAGTATAACACTCAGTAGAATTCTTTGTGTATTTTTTTTTTTCTAAGCAGAATTTTTCTGCCATTGCGATAGCAATGTAAGTATGTTGATAAGATCTAGGCTGCGGGTTCCTGTATGTAAAACAGCCATTTAACTGATTTGTTTTAACTTGCATTCTTTCAGAGATATAAATTTCAGTTGAAAGTAGAGCAAGACAAATTTCATATTTGAATTTGATTGCTCGGTGTGTCTTGCATTTCAGATATTGTTAGTGGAGCATTGAATAAATTTAAATCTAACAGAACACCCTCCACTACACCTCAGCAAGACAGAAGCGGTAGGTATTGGTGTATTTGTGCTAAATAGAGCGCATGCAGCATCTCCTGGATTTGTATGCTACATCCCACAGTGCCGCTCAAGAATTATAACTAAAGAGAAATGATTGCTTCAATTGTGTAAAACTATGAATATAGATAGATTTCTGTTCAAGATACTGCATATAGTTTAGCTATTGCAGCAGGGGGCTGGTTCTAGTATGAGTACTTCATGCTTTTCATCTAACTTGCATTAAGGCTTCAGTAGCATTTTATTCTGACTTGAAAATTGAAGGACTTCCTTCAATTTTAGTCCTTCTTAACTTACAGGAAAATGACTGTGTTTTTTTTTTTTTTTTAACTGCCTACATTATTAATATGTGGCTTTGGATTTTCCTTTCTGGTACGCTCTGGTACTTCTGGTACATTAGCTTGCAAAGAAAACAACCAAGCAAAAAAACCAACTAAACAAAAATCCCCCCCAAAAAACAAAATGGAACCAACTTAGCTATACTGACTGCTTCCGCCTGTTCAAAATGCATGCACTTCAAGTTTTTACAGCAACTTCTGGGGTAAAGAACAATGCTGTGTTCTAGTAGTAAACTCTTACCCTTTCAAGCTGTTATTGAAAATTTTGGTTTTGTTATTTTCAGTCCTTTCATCTGCGACTCCAGTGGTTCTTACTCCAAGTACTAAGCGTAAGCTTCCAGCTGATTGCTCTCAGGGCTTGTCCAGCAAGAAGAGAAGATCTTTTAAGCACGGTTTTGGTTTTGAGCTGTTACCAAGCAGTATTTTTAACAGCAACTCCACACCAGCATCAGGTAAATACAGTGCCTTAATTTTTTCCCTTTGCTGCTTGAAGTGGTTGTTTTTCTGTAGTGTGCATTTTATTACAACCCAATTCTTCTATGAATGCTTCAAGCAACAGCCCCATTTAATATTAAACAAAATGGAAGTCAAAGTAACTTCAAGTCATCACTGCAGAAAATAAGTAAATTGTCTGTCTACTAAGACTCTTTTTCTGTGCTATGTTATCTGTTAAGTATCTATTTGAAAACTTAATTATTCTAACATCATGTATTTTGTTCCTGCAGTTCAGTTTGAAGCAAGCCCTAGTGTGTCTCTCGAGTCACCTCAAGCTTCGTTATCTCCTTCAACGTGTGGTGAAAATCATTTGTCTAGCACAGGGAACAGAAGAAGTAAAAGACTTGCAAGCAAAAAGTTGTACAGGTGATTAACCTTAATTCTCAAATTGATCTAACTTCCTTGACTGTGTGGAGGAGGTTAAAAACCTCATTCAGTTTTTAAAATGATTTTTTTAAAAAAACACAACAGACTTTTATAGTATTTTTCAAAATCATAGGCAGTAAAATCTAGTTCAAAATATTTATTGAAAAAAAAAAAAAAAGTATCATAGTGGCTTCAAAGGGAACCTTTCTGTGCCTACTAAAAAAGCTTGATGTGAGGTCAATAGAAGTCATCAAAGCAGAGGAAAGAAGTGTAAGAATGTTGTCATTGCCCTCCTAAAGAGTTTTCAGTGTCACTTCTTTGTCTTCCCAGGGCTGAATCAGGAAAAACAGGTTGCTTTTCTCCAAAGATTAGCCGAAAAGAAATGGTTCGTAGGTCATTACGCTTGAAGTTTGGTTTGGGGAAAAGCAGTAGGGATGTGGTAAGTATGCTGCTTTTATTACAGTGCAAACTTTAATCAGAAGTCTTGGGCTCTGCTTTTTACTAGCTGGAAGGATTTGATTGTGAATGGTGGGGTAAGAGTACAACTGGATCTGCTATCTAGTGCAAGAAGCTGTATGTTTGTTTCCATAGTAGTAAGTGATCATTGCATTGGGTTTGGCTGGCGTGGAACAAGAGGCTGGCACAGGACACAGTTGTGACAGCTGACCTTGAAGTGACCAGAAAGACCAGTATTCCATGCCATATAATGTCACTCTTAGCAATACAAATGAGGTGAAATATTTTCTAAGTGGCCAATGCTTAGAAAGTGACTGGTCATAAGTCTGCTGTTGGTGAACAATTGCTTTTGCATCACTTATGAGAGTTTTTGTGAGGCTTTGTTTGTTTTATAATGGTGTATTTTTTTCTCTTTTCCCATTCTAATTCTCTCTTGTGACCTGCTTGAGATAGAATGAGCAAGCAAATGGATAGGGACTTATCTGACAGCTGGAGTGAACCCAATGCAGTTGCAATCAGTAGTTCTGACCATTTCTGAACCTCTGATTTTGCAGAGGCTGTGTTTACAGTCATTATATTTAGAGAGTGCTTAAGCCTACCTTGCTGCAGGTAGGCTTCTTTCTGTGTAGGTCTACAGAGAACTGAGAAAAGATGAAGTATGGCCAGGAAAAAGCTGCTGCATACCTTTATCCTGGTGGTCTTTATAAATGGAATTCCATTTATTTTTTATTTTTTTTTTAATTCCAAGAATGTTGCATCAGGATGTGCAGTTGGTAATAGAGCTGAAAATATTGGAAGGCGTCTTGCCGGTCAACAGAATTGGGAAAGCGGAGCTGAATTTACAAAAAGAGGTGTACTCTTCAGCCCATGTATCAATGAAAAAGTCTCTAGGAAAGGTAAATATCTAACGTAACACAGTGGGAGGGTGAAATTTTTGTAAGGACAAGTAACCTCATATAGAGAATAATTGGATTAAAAATGTTTCTAGCAAGTAAGTTAAAAGCTAGTGAATGTTAGTGGCTTCTGTGGGGGGAAAATTGGTTTAGGACAAGCTTTTGTTTTTAATGTATCTTAGTTCTCTTCTGGTTAAGCGTGATGAGAGGTGAAAAAAGATCATCCTGAAGAAGAACTGAAATTCACATCTCTAAAATGACAGAGTTTAATGGCACCTTTAAATTCAATGCTGCTATAGTAACATTTATTAGCAAAAAGTTTTCCTATAATGGTCATTTTAAATTGCAAGACATTGTCATTAAACACCTCTAATCTTTATTTTAAGGTTCAAAGAATGTGAGCAAGTCAGAAGAAAACTTGTTAACTCCAAAATGCCACAACAAACTTGTTTACAGAATGTCATGGAATAGTCCTACTGTTATAGATTCTCAGGAGATCAGCAGCAATGAGGGAATTCTGCCAGAAAACAGTTCTTCAGAATGTGCTTTTGTATTTGAAAAGCTACCGGTTCTTCCAGATGAATGCAGACTTGCAGCTGAAGATCAACAAGACAGCAGGTTAAAGCTTTGTGAAGAAGCAAATAATTTAACTGCAGAAACATTACTGAAAGTTGAACAGGCTTTCTCTGGGTCTGGAAGTAATCTTCACCATCTGAGAGCTGATAGAAAGTCGTCTTTCTCAGGTGTAACAGATGAAGCATTAAAGGAAACTCTGGGTCTCACAGGGCTCAGTCCAGAGAAAGAATTGGTAGCTGGAGTTTCTCAGAGTCCAGCGAAGGTAGAGTCCAGAGAGCTGTTCCACCAGCAGTGTCAATCCTGTGATATTGATAAACAGCAACCAAAAAAAGATGAAATGAAAACTTTGGAGAAAAAAAGCTTCCGAACTTCTCTTGAGATTGAACTTCAGGTCCAAAAACCAGATTTAAGAAATGTAATAGATCTCTGGCCAGTACCTGTGTCACAGGAAGAAGACAATGTAGCTGTTCAGAACAGTTCATCGAAAGATGACTTAAAATTAGATTCCTTTGGAAGAAAAGAGGAACTAGAGCTACCGTATTCACAAACAGCTGAAAACGGTACGGTACAATGCTGTAGTTCAGAAGAAGGTACTGCTAAACTTCCAGGGACAGGACAGCTTCCTGCATTGCAGTTGCCTGTACCAGGAAATGAAGTGGGCAACCAATACTTGCAAGCTGAAAATTCTGTGAAAACTTTAACTAAGGCATCAACTGTTCCTGACCACGGAAAGGTTTCTGACCACATACAGTGGTTTAACAGGCTTTCATTAAATGACCCAAGTTCTGCAAGCAAAACTAAATCACCTCTTAAATTCCAGCGTACTCCTGTCCGGCAGTCTGTAAGAAGAATTAACTCCTTATTGGAGGCTAACAAAAGACCTATAAGCTCTCAGCTCAGTATAGTTAATGATGTTGGTTCACCACTTGTAAAATCTTTGAGCTGTGATTCTGCACTCTCTTCCTGCACAGAAAAACCCAATAAGAATTCCAGTGCTTTGTCACTCAAGAGTGAAAGTACACTTGACCAAGTTTCTACATCTCATAGTCAGCTTGACTTAACATCCAAACCATGCTGCAGACATCTACGTCTGTTAGACAAGCCTGATGGTTCTGTAAGAACTGCTGGAATCTACAGACAGAAAGTGACTGTTCATCCGTCAAAGTCTGTTCTAGAAGATCTAACCAATCAGGAAAAGGTGAAATCTTGCTTAAAAGTTAATACAGATGTAAATATTCCAAATTTTGCTCCAGAAAAATCTACAATCATAAGAAGTGCTCCAGGAAAAGAAAAAGCTCGTTACAGAGGCTCTCCAAAGAATCCAATATCTAAAGTGAAACTGCTACCAACTGCAAAACCAGTAGACTTGTAGGATTAATTATGATTGTGAAACGGGGTTATTGTAACTTGGTTAACCTTTGGGAAAATCTACTTTGTTTTTGTGATTTGTACAGGTCTGTACCTTGTACGTAACACTTTGAGGCTTATGTTGAGGTTTTTTACTTATGCTTCTTTTATAACTGCTAGTCAGTTTGTTCAAATTGATTTGATTTTTTTTTTTTTTTAGTGTTTTTATGAATGTTTGCATTTATTGCTTGTTTACCTCAGCTTCTGAAAGCACACTGTGTCCCAGAACAAATCTTGCAGCATTTAGCCTGAACACCAGTTACAAACAGACCTAACAGACATGTAAAAGACATATCTTAGTGCTGCGTCTTGTTGATTTCCTTTACTTCCTAGTTTCAGGCATACTGTAGCATTATTTTGATATTTAAGTTGGGCTTATTACCAATTCTCCTTCTGAGAAATTTTCTTTATTTCTATTGGAGTGAAAACTCAGGCAGTGAGAAGTCTTAATTTCTTCAGGCGACGCCTTCTGCAATATGAACCAAGAATCTTCAGTTGTGGGCAGTAAAATGTTTTACAACGAAAAGACAGTCTTAACTTATTTCTAGAGCAATAGAATAGTGTGAACTAGATGGAGAGAAGAAAATTTTAGATGCTGATGTCGCAAGGGAGGATGATTGTATGAAGCCATAGTCTGTCAAATGTTGATTTGCACAAGCAATTGTTTACATCTTTTGAAATGAAAACTGTTTGTCATCAGTTGTAAGATTATTTAAGAGTGAACACTTGAAACTTGTTAGCTTTCTGTATGTGCAAATTGTTTGGCAAAATATAAGAGCTGAAAGCACTGGATACTTCTGGTTTTAATAAAACCATGGGTTTTGTTCCTTCTCTGAGCCCATTCTTCTGTAGTGACTTAGAAGTTTAGCATATGTTGTCATATACACAAAGACTGCGCAAGCATTAGTGAGTAAGTCTGAAAGAGCTGAAATCAGAAATAGTTTTATTCTGGCTCTCAAAGATGCGTGTTGGTGATTTTCATTACTAGCAAAAGGCATGGTATAAAATAGTTCAGCAAGAGTAGGCTTTTACAGTGATCTATCAATGGCAGGTCTAGTTCTGCTGCTTTTCTCAGTCCCCCTTCTTTCCCTTATTTGGGGTGGGTGTCAGAGCAGGGGTCTGTAGCAATTATTCAGTGTACAGTAGCAATTATTCTAGATTCTGTTTTAAGCTGTCATGCAAAGAGTTGGAGGAACGTGTAGTTTGTGAGTATATATTGCTGTTTTTATTCATTATTTTCTTCCATAAGTGTTGAAAGATGTTCTTGTGTAATGTGAAGGCACAACAGATCTTTGCAGAAGTCTATCAGTTGCAACTGATCTGCTTCTTGTGCTTCAGAAACTTTAAGCTTTCGGAACTTTCATCTGTACAGTAAGATGCTACAATCCAAATTCCAAGTTATTTTGTCAGCATTTCTGGGAGTAGAAATAGCAGGTTCAGGATTAAGCAGTAGAGACCTGCACTGGGCAAGTTACTGATATGTAGAAAGGGACCAGAAGGTAGGAAACGAGCATCAGTCACCTGCTGAGAGCAATTCCTGGGTCTATTGTGCTCTCTGAAGCATCGAGGCTGGGGGTTTCTGTAGATATCTCCATTCTGAAGTTGAAAGGCATGAAATTCACATTAGCAGCAGTTAAGTTACACGAAGCAGTCACTATATAAAACAGTCATTAGAAATGATTGTTTTGCTGAGTGCTAAGAATTACAGACCAGATACAGAGAGATCCCTTTAGAGTCTTTTCTATTAGCGGCAGCTCGAGCTGCTGTTTGCTGATTCGATTACACTGCAGCTCTTTACCTGCGCGCGCTGGGAGCTGCCGTGCCGTCGCTTTGTGTCCTGCCGTTACGTAATGCCGCCGGCCTGCAGTTCGGCTGCGGAGCATCCTATTCTGGGAGAAAAATCCGGGTGAGAAGCCGAGCGCGGCGTCGGAAACAAAAGCTGACATCCCAGTAACGGCGTCCTCCAAATATAAACCGAAAGTTGCCGGAGCGTTGCGTTCGGCTTGTCGCAGAGGATATCCTGAATACCCGTTAGACAAACACGGCGCCAGGTGGCCGGCGGGGGGGCCGGGGCTGCGCACGGAGGATGCGCGGCCGCGGAGACGCTGCATCCGCAGAGCCGCGCCGACAACGGGACGGAGGTGAGTGCGGGACGGCGCGGCTCAGGGCTGGGGCTGTCGCCCGGTTTCCTCCGGCTCCTCGCCGACAGCGGCGGGTTGTGCTGCCCTCCGCCTTGTAGCGCGGGTTATGTGTAGAAAAAGGGCAATTTTCTCTAGGCGGCAAACAGCGGTTCGGGCTGTGCGAGGCTGCCTCCTGCAGAGGCTGACGGGGATGTGCGGTGCCTTGGAGACGCGCAGGCGAGAGGGGAACATTGTTTTTTTCAGCCATTTTTGCCTCGAAGTTATTGCAAGGCTCCTGGCTAGAGGCGGTGGAACATCCTGACGTCTGGTGCGGGGAAGTCGGGCTGCCAAAGGGAGGTGGGGGGGGGCGAGAGGGTCTTTGTTTGGTTAAGAGATTGGGGTTAAGAGATTAGGGATAGGTGTTGTAATCTTACTGTGATGGGAATCTGAGCATTGGGAACCAGATGCTCTGAATAAAATTCAATCTGAGAAAATAGTGATTAGTTTAATTTTATTTTTGTGTTTAATTAAGTTGTACATTGTAGCTGTCCAGTGAAAGGCTTTCAGGGGAACCAAATGAACCCTCTCTGTTTCAGTTGGGAAGATGATGTATGTGCAGTAGGCAGCCTCTTGTCTTATGGCAGAAATAAAGCCATGATGGAGATTGTTCTGCTGTTCCCACTGCTTGGTTTTTCAGGCAGAGAAAGCATACAGCTTGGGAAGCATCTCCCATCTGAAGAAGGCTTCATATTGAGCCCAGGATTTATAAAACAGCATAACAAACACGTATGTGAGGGGAAACCAATTTTCATTAAATGAAGCAGTGGATCCATTTTGTTTGCAGTGGCTGCCTCATGAGCACTGCAGGGAAACACAGAGTGGAAAGACAGATTTGGGAAATTTATAGTTCTGTTTTTTCTTTTCTGAAGGGAACAAGCTTTTTGCCATTCCCCTTTGTCCCCCACAGACCTTAAACTGACTCTAGAAGCTGGGGGTAACAAGCTGTGATGTATAGTAATAAGAGGAGAGTTATTTCCACTTTGTTTTCACTACCATTTCTAATCACATCCATTTATTTTTCCCAGGCTGCAGTTGGCTATCAGGATGGCAAGCACCCTGCTTTGTACCAGCATGTTCCTGCTGCTGTTTGGGTTGGCCTCGGCATATAGCCACAGCACCAGAACTCCAGACAGGGTCTCTGAAGCCGACATACAGAGGCTGCTCCATGGGGTGATGGAGCAGCTGGGCATCGCCCGGCCCCGTGTGGAGTACCCAGCACATCAGGCTATGAACTTGGTGGGCCCGCAGAACATTGAAGGTATCTGGCTTCTTCTGCTTATGGTGAATTTTTTGGTATGCTTTAAAAAGAATTATGGCTTTGCAGATGTATCTATGCAGAATATCCCAAGCTCAAAACCACAGGCTTCTGCACCGTGTTGTTGTCCAGCATTTGCTTTTGAATCAGCTATCTTTCACCTTTCCTAAAGCAATGATTAGGGCAGAAGAAGCAGTGGTTTTCTATGTACAAGCTTTGTAGAAAGAATTGCGTTATCTTGGAAATTACTGAACTCTTATACCTCATAATAACACAATTTGCAGAATTCTTCCTTAATATTGAATATATCTATATCATGTGTATGTTTCACATTACACAAATGTAAGCTGTAGGCCCCAGATCTCATGGATTTTTTGAAATATTTGAGGACCGCAGGAGACCAAACATTTGCAATGTCATGAAAGGTAAAGGGAGAAACCTTACAGAGGGGGATTGGACATTTCCCAGAGGTCTCTACAGCATCAGGGGAAGCACAAGCGATCTGGTGCTCTGGAGGGGGAAGAAGGAGGGAAGAGCACAGCTGCCCATTTCCCTGCTATGTAACAATAGCACTTGAAGACTGTGTTGCTGTGATGAATGCAACAGGCTCAGGTTCATTGTTTTGGACAGTTTTTCTGGTCTCACTTTCTGCATGTAAAATTTCCTTGGAATCAGTCTTTTCTAACTATGCAAACCATCTGAAACATCTGGCTTAAATGTTAGGATATTAGGGTAATACTGCAAAATGCATTGCTATTTGAATTGTAATGAACTGGCCCTTACTTTGGGATTATAGTAAAATGTTGAAGGTATGTAACTCAGAATATTGTTGTTAATATGCAAACATCCAAACAGCAGAAGATCTCAGCCCTTCTCTTTCTCAACATGAAGCCCCTTTCACATAATGTAGTTGCTTTGAAGTTCGTAGAAAGTCTGCATCGATTTTTTTTCTTTGCATTAAAATCTAATGACTGTCCTCACCAAAGAGATAGAATTGCCCTAATGAAGGCTGAGGAGAAGATAAAACCTGAATGTGCATTTCTACACGATCACTGCAGACCTAAATAAACTTTCATCTCTTTCTGATTTTCTGCAGATTTAAATGAGAGAGAGAGCAGGATAAAGAGTAATATTTGGTCTGTGCTATTCCCTCCTTTATTAAAGCTAATGTGCAGAGAAACAGGCTGGTAGTTTTGGCAATGTTGGGACAGTTTCTGGTAAAATTCTAGTAAATTTCCTTTCCATCTCTCTCTTTCTCTCCTTTCCCTTTTCCTGTTCCTTTCCACTTTGGAAGCGTAAGAAATAGCAAATCTCTGACTCTTGAGTTTTTTCTATATGTAGATACAAACGTGTGTGTGTGTGTATATATATATTTATTTTTTTTTTAAAGTAGAGAAATTGGAACAGATATGTAAATCTAACCTTCACGTCAAACATTTTTCTTCATCAGTTCTTCTGCCATAAGTTTTTCAGATAGCACCCACTTGCCCTTTTGTTGTTTTTTTCTTGTGGTTTTAGTCTGCCTGTATGGAGAGTTACAGAGCCATCTGCTAAAACAACAGATTAGGAGCTGAAGAAAAAAACACTTCAGAATGTTTCAAAAGTGTTAATTCCAGTTATAAAGTTAATATGATCTATCATTATACATGATATTTTCTTACCTTGCCTTTTTGAAAGGTGCATATAATTCAGTAAATATTCACTGAGAATTTCTTTTTAATATAGTCTGTGCATTGTTGAACAATTAATCCAACAAAACTAGAATTTTGTTCTCTCCAGTGATTTTAACTATTACCTTAAGAAAGACTTTAGAGTTAACAGTATTCTATTTTATTCTCTCTGTATATTTGTTTTTGCATAGTGTCAGTGAAAACTGCAGCGTGGGTTGGACTTCTAGGTTCTACTTTGGAAACAAACTACCAGCATGGTAATGGTGAGATCCAAAATAGTCCAGTTTTGCAAGAAATGCACAATAGTCGTACAGGTGGTTTATGTCTGAAAAGCTGCATTTGTGACCCACTATCTGCCCACTGATCCACCAAAGCCATGAGACTGATGCTCACTTGTGCATCAGGTGCCCTGTGGCCATCACACAAAGACTAGACCTGAGCAGTGGCACATGAAGCTGCAGCTTGGGTTGAGACGTGGAAGCCATGAAGCCCGCGTCTGCAGTGCTGGTGTCTGCCGGCTGGTGTTGGCTGGCAGTGACATTGTCTGATTGGTAAAGACCCTGTAAGTAATATTTCCAGAAGTACATGTAGCAATGGTAAATGATTTATGGTTGAGCTAAGGAAGAGAGAGCTGCATGTGGTTTATGTTCATGTTCTTAGGGGCATGGAGGTGGGCTTTCCCTAATGCAGTAATGGGATCCTCACTGGCTAATGTATGCCAGTACTCTTAAAGATCTACAAGATAATAGGAAGAAAACTAGGAGATAAAGAAATGAAGAAAGAGAAGGGCAGAAGTTCTGTAGATTCAACAAAAGATGTCAGTGGAAGTTTTCTCTTTAGTTTGAGTTGGAAAGGCGGGGACTGGTATATTTCATAGGATTTTCATAAAGAACATCATCAGTAGCAAAATGGTAATTCACTAACTGCTCTCATGAGATGCTGTCTTCAGTGGGAATTTTTGTGAAAGTAGTGGAAATGGTATGAAAGTGGTATTATCTGAGAGAAGTTCTGAGCTGCCCAGAGTGTTGACGTCTGTCCATTTTTCAGACCGCAGTTTGCAGTGACCAATGTGGACAGTTAAAAGATGGCTCATTGCATGCCGGTGTCATCACCATCAGCCCACAGATTGTTCTAGAGTGCATCTGTTTCTCATTTTGACCAGATCTTGCACCTCAGGAAAAAAAAAAAAAAAAAAAAAAAAAAGGAAACAAAGTTTGCCACTCACAATTTAATAAATTTATTGTGTTATTGCAGAAAACTGTTCTGAACATGTTTTTCCTAACAAAATGTTTTTGTCAGAAATTGCACCACCAACTCTAGTGTACACCCACAGCTGTGTTGATAAGTGTGCATGCCATCAGTTTCAGCAAAGCCAGGATTCCAAAAGATTTCCAAAAGTCCAACATTTCACCAATTACATGTGTACTCTTGCAAACGAGGTGCTGTCAAGAAAAAATAAGTTGTGTAGCTTTGGAATTTGGAAACAAATTTAGGCTGCCATAATATAGACAAGTTTATGCTAACTGCCTTATTATAATGAAATGTTTTCAAATTTCTGAGTGATTATCATCATAACCTTTTCCAGCTGAATAAGAGCTTAATTTTATCCATAAAAATGCTATTGCTGTTAGTTCATAAACAGGTTTCCTAATTATGCCCATTTTCCATTTCTGGTATCTACATTTTTTCCAATGTTAATCATGATATTCTGACTTGAAACACTGTTTTTTGGTGGTTTTAAGAAACTATATATGGTCTTTTTTTCCCCCTAAAAAAGTTTAGGGCTGACTTGGCAGTAGTCAACACAGTCACAAACTTGCTGAGCACCAAGGATAGCTAGGAGATGGATGAGTTTCAGAAAATGCATTCATCTTTGCTTTCCCTTTGCAGAATGACCAGATAGTTTACTTCCTGATGGACAAAACCAAACCAAACAACCAAAAAAATCAACCAACAAACAAAAAAAACCAGCAATACACAACTTGTTAATTAAAAAGAGAATTTACTGTCTTTTCTTATATTGAAGCCTATAAATACATAGAATTATAGAATTGTTCGAGTTTGAAGGGACCCTTAAAGGTTCTCTAGTCCAACCTCACTGCGATGAACAGGGACATCCATAGTTAGGTCAGATTGCTCAGAGCCCCATCCAGCCTGACCTTGAAGGTCTCCAGGCATGAGGCATTCACCACATTTCTGGGCAGCAACCCCACGCTAACTGCTGTAATTTCTATAGTAACACTCTCTCTCTCTTTATTACTTTATCTGATTAGAAATAGCATGGCAGAGGCTGAGCAATGCTGCATAGAGAAGTGGAAAAAACCCAAATCTAGAAAATCAAGCTGGTATTTAATGAGTAACTGTGTTTCTGTGGTTACTATTTTGTTTTTTTGTTGTTTGTTGTTTTTTTTTAAACTGAAGTACTGCATGAGTAACATTATACAACATTCAGATTTCCTATTGAGAATAGCGGGGCTGCATCTCTGTTAACATCGAAGAATAAAATAGTTGCCTTCAGCATTTCAAAAACTGAAGCTTTTTTTTTTCTGCCAGGCAGGGAGATTATGGAGCAAGAGACTGCATTGTTTTCTTTTGCTTTTTTTGTGTGCTTATGAATGGTGCCATTTTGTCGGGGGGCAGAAGGGACGGAAAGGTGAACATATGTGCGACTCTGATGTCAGGACTCTGACAGCAGCAAAGCATTAACATCTCACTTAAACACACGGGGGCACCAGGAGTCCAGCTCGGGCAGTCTGTAGCACTTCAAAATGGTAAGAGAAGTCTTTTAGTGTGGTAAAAAGTCTTTCATTGCCTCTCTGTTGATTTTTTTGTTGTTGGTTTTGGTTCAACTTTGTAGTTTTGGTTTTATTTCTTAGAAGCTTGAAGAGCGAAAGAGTCACGGTACTGTAAACTTCAATGAAAACATTGAAATAATGTCTCCTAAATCCTGATCTTTTGTAGGAATATGAAAATATGATGTGTCTTTGGGAACACAGAGTTCTTTACTCTTGCAGAGACTGTGTATAGCAACTGAGAAAAGGAAGGCTTTTGTTTAGTTATTTTTGAAGGGAAATATATGCTTGTTTCTGTTTCTGAAAAAAAGAAGGAAAAAAAAAAAAGAGTTAGTGTTTGCCCGATTGAGGTGATGAAACTCTAAGAACCATTACCTTAATATTTTTACTAAGAACTGACAGTACAGACTCTGTTCAAATGACACTTTGCACAAAATATGCTTTCTGAAAAATCATGCAGTATACTCACAGATGTTAATAACTTCTATTCAGTTTACATTTTCCTAATGAGAAAATTAAAAGGGACATTGCTTGCTTGCCTTGCTATCTGCCCTGCAATGCACCTACAAGACTGCCACTCACTTCCCAGGAGGACACTGCAATATTCTCACCTGAGAGATCCCCAAACTTTTGCTGGTGAAAGGCACTTTGCGAAGCTAACGCAGGAATGGCTGACCACCACCTACTTGCTTTTTGGCTGCTGTGTGCTGTGCTTGTACCGCAATGCATTTGTGTTTCCTTGGGTGATGAGGCACAATATGCACAGGCAGTGACGTGTGAGCACGCTATCAATGCACATGGCCACATTATGGCTGCATTCTCCGTGCTCTGTTTGCACCCCCCATGCCAGCAGCCAGTGTAGCAGTGCCAGCGCTGGGCTGGCTCAGTGCCACTGCACTGGAGCAGACCTCCCACAAGCCAGTAGGCTGCCTTGGGGCTATTTTGCGGTGTCAGTTTGGTGCAAAGGGACCACACAATAGCTCGGGATTTGGATTGCTGTATCTGTTCTATAAAGAAAGTCCTGCTGCAGCTCAACATAAAGTTACATTCACAGTGGGTCGTCTTCTGCTGAAGCGCACAAGAGCTTCATCAAACAGTGCGTTATGGGTCTGACATTGAACAAACAAAATTGATCCTCAGCATCTCTCCACGAGTCCCTGCCCTCAGGGATTTGTAGTTGTTCTGTTTTCTTTTCATATTACTGAAAATATCCAGCAAATATTACTTCGAAATTTAATATGGGCATTTTGGATTTGTAATGTAAAGTGAAATTGGTAAAGCTTTTCTATATACTAATTTGTACAGGCTTTACTGAAAATGCTTACTATTTTCTTTACATTTTACTCCCAGAATTATGATGTCAAATATAGCCAGAAATATGATATCGGGCTGTGGTGTATGCTCCAGGAGAAGCAGTATGGAATGCTAATTCTGTATTTAAAAGTTAGGAGCCAAATGATAGCAGTGCTTTAGAGTGTGTTTTCTTCATCTGAGCAAGTGATGCAACAGAGTTCTACAAAGAAATTGCATGTGAAATGGATTTTAGTTGTAAATTCGTAAACAGGAGAAAAATGAGGTCCGGTGATTTATTTGTTCTTTATTTTATTAAAGATTTAGAAAGTTTGGCCCATAATATCATGGTTTAGGAGGGAGTGGGTTGTCACTACCCATCCCTGTTCTGGATAACCAAGAAGATAAAGTGACCTCTGCTTTTGGAACCTCAAAAAGCCATCTTCAGGGGGTAATTCCAAAAGACAAAGCAGGTTGAGATGGGACCCTCTGGGGCAAGGCAGGTGCCAGGTCTGTGGGGACTGAGGTAGATTTCAGGTACCAAAGTTAATTAATAAATTAGAATGAGATTACACAAATGGTTATGCAGCAAATTATGTATTTTAGATGCGGATAGGAGGAGATTAACTGATAAGAGAGATAAGAAATCTGAGAAGGTGAAAAATGATAGCTCCTGGTTATCTTATGCTTTGCAGTACACTGTTTTCTTGTTTTGGCAGATGATATGTAGAAATTTAACACAAGATTATAAAATCTTATGTATCAATGAAAAATGCCCAGAAGTGTTTAAAAATCTGTCAGTGAAGATTAGTTAAATTATGATGAGTTCTTGTATACTAATATTTTTCCCTGCTCGTTCTTTCTCATGAATAAAACAAGTCTTTGGGTGCATTTATTAGGATTTATACCTTTTTGTAATTGTTCTCACATCATGTGCATTTCCCCTGCTTCCATTTGGATTTTAAATTAACTTGCAGTAAGAAAAGATTCCTTTATTTACTTAGTTCTATGAAAAGATATTATAAAATTCTGGACAAAGAGGAGATTCTTGCTTTCCTTGGTTGTGGTGCAGTGTGCAGCAGATAAGATCTCTGGCATGCTCCAGGGGTTTCCAAAACTATTCTCCTTGTGCTTCCCATTGTGCATGCTTTCAGCAGTGCCCTCATAGCTGCTTAGGGAATGAACGAGGGGCAGAATGTTCCTGGCCACTGGGCAAGTGTCTGAAAGAAGCCAATTCCTCCCACAGGGATGCACAAGTGCGGCAGGTTGCTGGCCCAAGTCCCTATCACAGTGCTGAAGAGCAACATTTGGCCTGCTCCTACCTCTGATTACTCCAGTGGGTGCCAATGCCTGGGTAGGTTGGCAGTGAGGGATTTTTTGGACGTCTCTCAGAGCCAACATCAGTGCCAGTAAATAAAGTGCCTCTGGTCTTTATTTGGCACAACTGCATTCATAGGAAAGAAATAGCATCCTGTACCTCATGAGATAAATTAGGCCATCTGCTTCCTCTCTGTTTCATAAAGTCGTGTGCTCCTCACAAGTTTTTTGGCAAGATCACTCTATGCCAGGTGCAGGTGTGTGCTGCTTCCTGGACATGGCCCTGCTGATGATGCACAGAAGCTGGAAGCCAGTGTGGACTGCCTGCTGCTGCAGGTTGCACTTCATATAAATAGGAGCTTATCTACATGGCGAAGTGAGAAAGCTTTCTGCTCAGGGTGCGGGGCAAATTAATATCACCATTACAGGACTGCTCAATTGAAGGAGATGTAATATTTCTTTTGTGCTCTGTCAACAAGTGAGCAGCTGGATATTTGTATTGTCTTTACAATTTGAGTAATGACTAATAATGGCATATAATCTACTGTTATAAATTCTTTGTGAGAGAGGCATGGGCATTGCTTTGTCCCAACTATTTCACAATAAAAGCATTTCATATATTAATTATTTGTACTGTTTGTAATTAAAATATGGGATAAAAGTGAATCATTCACTGGAAATAAGATCAGTAATTGTGTGATGTGTGTGTTTAAAGCTTTAGAAAAGACATTGAAAGAAATGTGTTCCTTTGCAGAGAAAAGAAAAAACAATCTTTATAGTTATAAGAATTTTTGTACCATTAGGGAGAGGAGAAGCTGACTCCAAAGTTCAGGATACTTGTGCGAGTACAGCTGTAGTTTTCTTGGGTTTTGCTCTTGAATGAGTAGGGAAGTTGGCTAGGCTTGCGGTTTCCCATTCTTGATTCTCCTGTGAGAGCTCTTCTACCTGTTCTTTAATTTAGCAACTTCTCTGGAATGGAGAAAATGTGATGATTTACAATTTCTTCTTTGCCTCTATTTTCTGACCTTAATAAGTCTCAGCAACGAAGTGTGGGACTCTCTTGGATGAAGCTAGCTGAAGATGCAGGGAAAAATAGCACTAGGGGCTTTAAAGATTTTGGTGATGTTGGAAAGGGTAAGGAAAATGAAAATGTGTTGCTTGCTTTTTTTTTTTGCTTTTGGGATTTTTTTACCAGATTAAATGGTGAGGAGTCTTGCAGTTAAGAAAAGGATGTTAGAGGCTGGTGTACAATTTCAAGATGCAAGAGCATCAGAAAGCACACTGGCACATTTACCTTTGATTAGGGATGAGACATCCCTTTTGAACGACACAGTGACACAGAGAAAGTAGACAGAGCAGAGTAGTTCATATCAAAAGTGTGGGGTGGAATGGAGAGCTAACAGAAGGAAAATTAACTATCTCTGGATCAGAGAGGGCTCACTGGAAAAGGTTCTGAAGATTTTACCAGTGATAAGAACTGATAGTCTAGATTAGCAAAACATTTTGCACACTAGCAAAGGCGATAATGTATCTCTATTTAACACTTTTAAAAATATCACTGATTAACTCGCAGCTGAGAAATAACGAAGCTGGGATGCTCTCTGCTGGAGTTCTTGGGCAGGTCAGTTTGCTTCACACACCTAGAGAAATGCAAGATGGCTGCAAATAGCTGCTAGGAGTCTCCCCATGTGAAGAATTGCTCTCCAGCAACACATTTCATTGTCTATCATTTTCTGTACTCACCATTGTGGAGGAAAAATGGCAAAAAGTTGGACATGTCGGACGGGTTTTGTATACTTCATCTCCTGATAGCCCACAAGAGCCTCGTACAAGGGGAGAAGGTATGGCAGTCCTGCCTTGCAGCTTACAGTTGTTGGAGCTTGTGCAGATCAAGATGGTAAGAGGAGCACTTCTCACTCAGGGGAATGTTTCCTCATGCATCTGGGGAGGGCTTGGCTACTTCAGGAATCTGCTCCTAAGTGGATGTTTAAGAGCAAAAAGTGAAATCTAGGACAGTGCGCATTATTCTGCTAATAAAAGGTCTTAATTTGGTACCTGGCATATGTTCACTCACAACTGACACTCAAAATCAGTTCTATTTTATTTTCTTACACTGATTAGCCAAACCACCTATTTTCTGCATTTATAAATGGGGTAAATTTTTCTATACAGTGATGCAGGAAACTGCTCTATTCAGACTGAAAAGGAAGCATGCCCCATTATTTCTCTTGAAATGTTCTATAATCGTTTTAAATTTTCTGAAAACCCATTCTCTGGCTTTGTTAAAATGGCTCTTTCGGAGAGCAGGGCTGGCTGTTTGTATTCAGTGTGAAGGATTGCTTCTGAGAACAGATTTGATCAGTTGTTTTTTGTTTCCACTAGTAGCAGCAACCAGAATTTCAGCTTTTCCATCAGATCTGTTTCATCAGGGAAAGTATTTAATACTGGCATGAGACTGCTTACTCCTTTCCTCTTTATTTCTTTCTCCTTCCCCTCTTTTTTTTTTTTCTTTTTTTCTTTTTTCCTTCCAAGAGTGCAGCGGTTGTGTTGTCCTCCCATACACATGAATAGTATTGCTGCTACAGGGATATGAGCTGAAAATGAAAGCACTTGAGATTTTCAGTCATTCCAAGTATCTCCAATGGCGATGACATTGGCAATTGGTGAGATAATCAAAGAGGTCTCCAGAATTGCACGAATGCAGGGATGCATTGATCCATGTTTTCTTCTTCACTCTGCAACAGTTCACAGCCATTATCAGAAGGTGGCTGTGTGTATGCATATCTTTTAAATGAAATTCAAAGCTGAGTTATGACAATACAGACCTCAGTCTAAAAGACCTAAACTTCCAGATTATCCTGTAGGGAGCTAAAATAACCACATGCTTTCAGAGACATCCCAAGCACAAAAGGGAGTGCGTTGCTTTTTTTTCTTTTGTTTCTTTTTCTTTTTTTTTTTTCTTTTTTTTTTTCTTTTCTTTTTTTTTCTTTTTTTTTTCTTTTCTTTTTTTTTTTTTTTGCTAATATGGTGTGCACAAAAACCAGTTCATATGAGAAGTAAGCAGAGATGGGAAAAACATAGGTCTCTCCAGTCTGCTCTTTCTCATTACAGGAGTGTTCTCTGCATGATTCCTCTCGGTTTCTCTAATCTGGTTTCAAACAGTTCATCAGTGGTGTCTCTCATGCTGCACTTGGACAGGGAATTACAAAAAGTTCCTCAATATTTAGTCTTCTTGTCTTTTTCCTTCAGTCTCTACCTCGAGGTTTGGTCCCAGTTCAAGAGAGCCATCTCGTGCTATTTTTCACATGGCAGTGTATATGTTTGTATTACAATGTTTTGACTTGTTAGCTGCCGTGTGTTTAATTCTGATATGTTTCTTCAGATCGGTAACATCACAATACCCAAATTAATGCAGCTTGTGCATTACCGTACATTATACTCCCATTTGGTATATTCATAGCATTTCATTTTTATTATTGCAGTCTTGACTTAGTGTGCTATTTATCACAGTTAATGAGGAATGAACTTCACTAACGCTATTAAATCATTCAAGTGTGCTAAATTATGGCACCAGAGCAGGTGCTATTGTCTCCAGTTCTTTCGGAAAGAAAGGAAAAACCCTTAAATGATCCTGAACATTTATACCTAAAGGAAACAATCCTTTATATTAATATAAAAAGATTGTTTTGCACTCAGTCAAAGGGATTCTTGGCAGTCAGTTTAAACTTGCATGTATATATAGCACACTGGAGCCTGCTAAGTACCTCTGTTTTCTTTATGGATGGAGCTTTGGTGCCAAGAGGTCTGCACCACATGCAAGGGTAGATATGCTTGCATCTGATGGATTGTCCTGTAGCGAATCACATTGTATATAGGATGTTCAAACACGTATTGATTATGTGGTTCTCTCGTTTACTGCAGAATCATAATCTGATGCTTTTAAGTACAGATATGCAATCAATCTTCATGTGAAGGAGCTCAGTACAAAAGAAAAATTTTATGCTATACACTACATGTTTGAGTGACATTAGATTACATGTATGTTATACGATTTTTAATGCATAACCATAGCATGACTATGAATCTATACAGTTCTTACAAGCATCATCTTTGTGTTGATTATAAACTGTAAATGTATGATAAAGTCATAACAATTTTCTGGCTTTAGTGTCAGGTCTTGTGGTTGGCTATAAGGGAGAACCTCATATAGCACAGTTGCAAACAGTTTTAACAGGACTACATCTATGTTTGTGTAAAACTTACTTTCAACATCGCATTGCAAAATAAGAAACTTGTATTTAAAGGGAAAAAATAGGGAAATAAAATTGAAAGACATATGCTTATACACTAACTAGTACTATAATGCCAAC
The DNA here is from genome assembly GCF_026119805.1 of Tympanuchus pallidicinctus. Taxonomy (NCBI): domain Eukaryota; kingdom Metazoa; phylum Chordata; class Aves; order Galliformes; family Phasianidae; genus Tympanuchus; species Tympanuchus pallidicinctus. The sequence continues at coordinate 29,864,787 of NW_026294747.1, read as the reverse complement.
TTCCAATTGGTCATTTGCAATCTCCAAATAACTTGACAGAACTAGTACTTCTCAGTGTAGAAATGGATGTGAAATTTCTTAAGACTGCCTAAAGCTAGCAGTTTCTGAAAGGCAGAGTTTTAGCTTACAATGCTTAGCTGCATATAGGATGCCGTTTATGCAGGTAGTATTTATTGTGACTCAGAGCAGGAATGCTTGAGTTCTTCTGGAGGAGATGCATTTTGAGAAGCTTTGTTCCTACCTTTTGGATCTATGGAAGTTATATAAATTGAAAATAAGGTTTTATAGTGATCAGACAGTGATCATGCTACTTACCCTATTTTATCTGCACTTACTTTTTAATTCACGTTTTCCCATTGTACGAATTCCTTTTCTTCTCATTCATTGTTACTGGAGTCTATCAGGGGGCTGTGTGTTGCTACTTTTCCGTATCTGGAGTTGTACAATGTGTTGCTCTGCCATTACACAGCTGTCTCAGTGCTCAAAAGCCACATTAGCTGTTGCAGCGTGTGTGGCATCTGTTTTATGGCAGAGCAAAAGCTCATACTTGAAACTAAGTTTTCATTTGTCTAAAATTCAAAAGAATGCTCCACAATAGCATTTAGAAAACTCCTCAAGCAGCTGGGCTTCACTTAGATACTTAGATACATTTGACCAGTAATGTGTGCACACAGAACAACAACCTTGAGCACGTAATTGTAGAAAAGAATAAAGATTGGCCTGAGCTTGCTTCCCAGACCTCTCATGGAAGTCACAGTGGAGGAGTGCAGGCTGAGGTGCATAGGGAGGAGGAGAGCCACTCTGCCTTCTCCGTTCCCACTAGCTGTGAGACGCTGGTTGCATTGTGTTTGCCCAGGAGCAGGCAGCACCTCTCCTTGCCCTGCCCTGCGGGGTTATGATAACCTGCTGCACTGCCACAGCATGGCACGTTGCTGCAGTGACCTTGTCATGGTGCCCGAGTCCCATAGGGCAAACATAAACGCATAACTCATCTGTTAAGAAAAAGTGCCAAAGGCACCAAAATGACCGCAGTGTAGGTGTGTGTACAGAAGAATTCCATTAACAGTTTGGGCACTTTACCTCTTTTCACTAGGAAACTGAATTTTGTACTTAATATGTGCTTCAATGTTAAAATATTTCTTTATGAGTGTATACAACAAAATTTGGTACAGTATCCCAGATTCCCTTCCATGACTGAACTTACTAAGGTATTCTAGGCTGTATGCATGGGACCATTTCTTTTTACGGTGTCATTAACTTGGTACAATGCTGTCTTACTGTATCTTCTTCATTTACTACTTGCGGCACTGAACCATAACATCATCAGTGAGTGAGGATGATTGTGAAGTAAACATTTTAATTTCTGTTATTGTCTCATATTCCTTTTTCTTTGCATTTACTTACCTACAACTTGCATAGTTTAAAAATTGAGAAAATGAGGTTTATAATAAGTGGCTGACTTTGTTTCCTAGATTCATTTCTCATTACCGAAGTCATCTGATTTAAATCATGGCCAATGTTTCAAAAACAGAGTCTTGAAACTTAAACTAGGATCTGTCTCCATTTAATTTTTTTTTTTTTTTTTTTTTTTTTTAACTTGGTCTTATGCCTTTCATCTTGTAAAACAACTGTGTACAAATCTTTGCTAGGCGGAGCACATGAGGGTCTCCAGCACCTGGGTCCTTACGGCAATATCCCAAACATCGTGGCTGAACTGACAGGAGATAATATACCAAAGGATTTCAGTGAAGATCAAGGCTATCCTGACCCTCCAAACCCCTGTCCTATTGGGAAAACAGGTAATTCTGCCATGACCTTCACACTTCTGTACGGGCTGTGCTGCTGGGCTTTCTAGTGATATACTAAGCAGCACGACGCTTATCACCAGTGGGTTTTTCCTTTCATTCTGTATGCCAGGAACAGACCTGTAGAGCAATCAGGTGTTCAAGATGAGATTTCTTTCAATATGTGCACTTCCTGTACTGATATATGACTGCTAGAAAAGGTGTGGGGAAAGAAAGCAACCTGACCTTGGAGAAAAGATGGCGAGATTTATAACAACATCTTGTTCCTAAGGGAGTTCATTTTTAGGCTGGATCCTGAAAAAGTTATCGTTCTGTACAGATGAGGTTTACCCTTATTTTAGAGGCTTTCATTGTGCCAAGAGGAATGAAACTGTCTGCCCTGATCTCCAACCCAGACCATGAGTCAATATTTAAGATACCTTGGCTCCGATCCACATGGCTTTATAGCTCACTGAGGGTGCATCTGCGCCAAGAATTGGAGCACTGTGTGGCCGTACCCCAACTCATTACCAGTCAGCGAGCAGTGCAGAGTAGCTGGGGAAGGTGATCATGGTGCAGCACCTGGGACACCCGTGGGTCCCTGCCACACCGCGAGGCTGGATGCATCCACAGTGGATAGTGCTCAAGGACCTGGAAACAGCACTTTGTGTGCATGATATAGACATACCCTAAGGAAACGGATCTTTTTCCTGTTATTTGAGCCAAGGAATGATTTCCAGTACTGAAAGTAGTAGTAAAACGCCCATTGGCTGGAATTGGGAATGGGAATGAGCACTTCTTTTTTTGTCTCTCATTTTTTATTTGTGAGCTAAGAGATCTTTTCAAAATCTTTTCTGTTTAGTCTTCATTTATGTTCCTTGGATAATGCAGAACAGTTGGCTGTAGTTTTATTAAAACTGTTCTAACTAGCTTAGAATTGATTTAAAAAAAAAAAAAAGTCATGGGAAGTTTTGCAAAAAGTGTTTTTACATTTCATTCAAAAATACTAAAAAATCGAATAGTTTTCCCCACTTACTTCTATTACAGCCCATTTGGTAATATGACTATGTATTTTCTGAAAGAACATATCATCTTCCATTTGTTCAATGTAGCTGTTGTCTGACAGGTTGCAAATGATGGTTTTTAGGTTTCCTCACACACAGTAACATGCTTCTTAGATAAAGAAGAACATTTTTTGCTTGCCCATCCAACTTGTATTAGTGACCAGGTAAGAAAATAATAATAATAAAAGCATGGTTTCCAGAGAAATTACTTGAAAATCCCTTCAATTTTTCTTTCTTAAGTGAAATAAAGGTTGTTATTCAGAGCAGTACAGTCAGACCTGAGCACAGGAGGAATTCCTCGCGAAGTGCGGTCTGTGCAGATAAACTCTGCCATAGGTATGCTGTGGGTGAAGATAGCATCTGCTAGGATTAGAGTAAAATGTTTTTCGGAGCCTTAAATGGAAATTCAAGTGGTGACTGTTAAAACTGTATTATGCATACAAATTACCGGAGGCCTTCCTCAATCAGGTCTGTGGATTTGCTTAATGGAAAACAATTTTTCCAGTCACTGTCTACACATGCACATTCCACAGCAGGAATACATAAGCCTCAAGCACTTGAGCTTGAAGACTTTTTGATTAGCAGTCACAGAGGGCAGACACATGTCCAGCTTCTCTTTGGGTAGAAGACACAAAGGCATAGACACCACACCGTGAGGAGATAATCCATGTTTCTGTTGTCACTTTCTTGTCTGTTGGGTTGGTTAACCCTTCTGAGACTGACACAGTTTTTAAGAAACTATTAAACAACAGTGGTTTCAGGGTTAGTTAACCTTCGTGGTTACTTTTGCCCTGTTTCTTACTAGTGATGTGTTTTTTGTTTTTTGGTTTTTTTTTTTTTTTTTTTTGCTTCCTAACAAGAAAAGAGAGAAAGGAGAATCCACTGGATTTAGAATAAACCTTAGAGGATTACATTAATTCATTTTTAAGTCTAGTCTTGTCTGTTTCCCATATCCAAGGGAAAAACAGTCCCTCTGCAAGTTTTTTCTTGATGATCACACAGGGACAGAAGAGATGGTCTCCTCTGGAATGTCTGTGCCTCCAGATGCAGCAGTTTGGCTGCCCCACAAAATGCTCTAAGTGCTGGGATCTGGTTGGCCATGGCTGGGAGCTGCTGAGGCTGCAAGCACTTGACGCTGGCAGTGGGAATGGAGCCCCACAAGCAGGCTCTGCACAGAGGGCTGGTCTGGTCCTGAAAAGTTGCTTAAATAATGAATAGTCCATAAGAAGAGTTCTTAAGAGGATATTATTCTTGATGTGATACTGTCTGCAAAATCATTCATTGTGATAAAGGAGGTTTCTGCGCTCACTACGTTTGCTACTAATCTGCAGAAATGGCCAGGGCATACAACTTCTGCTACATCATGTTTTTAAAGGTAACTTAAGACATGTAAACAATTCTCAGCCATTTTCAACAAAGTAGCAAGCCAGAAATGTAGCTCTACCAAGAGCTACTTAGTGCAGGAAACTGCCTTTTCTTACTCATTTCACCATGAAATTCTAAAATATTGCCTACACAATTTCTACCACCTCCTGTGGGCATTAAAAAATGAAAATAGGATTCCATCCAAATCAGCAGAACATGCAATTCTACGTAAAATTAATCTCAATCACTGATTTAAAAGAGAAACGAAAAGGAGAACTTGGAAAATAAGATTGTTTAGTTTTAGAGTTTCATTAAGTTGTATTCGTTAAAAAAGGTTTACGTACATCCTGACAAACTCTTTTCAAAAGAAACAGAGAAACAAACAACATAAATAGGTACTTTCCAGTTGTCCAGTTGCTTAGATTTTTTTTTTTTTTTTTTTTTTTTAACTGCAAAACCACGTTTAAGAAGTTTGCTGCTAAAAGTGGCACAGTATTTCAAAACCACTAAACACAACACCGTGCTTTCTAATGTGCTTTTGCAGTGGATGATGGGTGCCTAGAGAACACCCCGGACACCGCGGAATTCAGCAGGGAGTACCAGCTGCACCAGCACCTCTTCGATCCAGAGCACAACTATCCCAGCACCGGCAAGTGGGTGAGTACTTGTCTCTTGGTGGGTCTGCCGCATGTGGCCCTGGGCTTTGCTGCATGGGATGTCAGGATTCGCAGGGAGCATAATGGGCTCATTGATGGTAGATCTATCACCCTGAAGGGAGCTTCTCAGAAAGATGAACTGGCCTTTAAAAATACAGAAATAGAGGCTAGGAAGAAGGATTGATGAAAAGCCCATGGAAGCAGAAAATAGAAATCATTCTCTCATTATGTCCCAAAGCATGACTACTATGTATGTGCGTGGCAAATGCAGCAAACCACATTTCGAACTGCATTGCACTGTAACCAAACTCAGTGCAGATTTTAGCACGAGGTTTCAAAACATAGCAGGGCCCCTGTGAGAGCCTGGTATACACTGGGCTGGAGCAGCCCTGGTATAGCAGTGGGTGCCCAGGTCTGCTGCATACCCCAACACCGCTCCCAGCTGCGACTTCCCCTTCCGCTGCTGTTGGATTATGTGGAGCATCAGTGGCCTTTCCCAGAGCAATGTTACTGAATTTCATTGAAAACCTATTTTATGCATTATGTGCTACACTGAGGGCAAAACTCTTGCTCTACACATACAATACTTTAATAACTCTAGCTAGACTATTTCTGCAGGCTAGAGGCTCCAAAGAGAGCTCTGCCACTTAATCTTAGATTACATCAGTTGAATGTCCAATCCCAAATCCATCTTCAGGCGCCAGGAAAACAATAACAATGATCATAATTTATGCTTCTAGAGCAAATAACGAAATCTCATTATGCATTATTACAGCACTTTTCTTAAGATTGCCCTAAGCCAGTGCTTTCTAAGCATGTATCGATAAATATACAAGTTTGGCAGCCTCTTCTTCTGCTGTAATTGTGAGACAGTGATTCATCATTCACAATCGAACTAGTGTAAGATTTATAGCCTTAATTACTTATGTGAGTGCTAAATTTCTGGAGAGAATCATGCCAAAAATCCAAATTTTGGAAACCCTCATTGCGTTCTAAGTAATTACTATCAAAGGTTTTCATTTTAAAAACACCAGATGGTGAACTTTATTATTTATGCCAGATAATGTTGTTAGTTTTCTTACTATTCAAAAGTAATTTACTTTCATAATGCCATTTTGAAGACTATAAAAACACTTCTGCAGATCTTTGGCCTGCAGCATGATTTCAGAATCAGTGTACGTACTGCATTGTCATCAGCAACCTATATGCTTAACAAATGATAGGTAATCACTAGTTTGATCACAAGAACATTGGCCTTTTTTTTTCATTTCTCCATCCATCACTGTTAATTCAGGGAAAAAACTACTCACACATGGATTTAAAAAAGAGCGTTAGGTCCCAGGCAGTAATCATATCTAGCTGTAGTGGAGCCAAGCCCAGATCTTTTTGATTAGAGATGAAACAGCTGGTAATGTACATGAGTAAATGTTCTGATGAAATCCAGGAGTATTGCCCCAGCTGCCTCCTCCTTGGATATCACTGCATGTTAGAAAGATTAGGAAATACAGTGATAGTGATTTTATGGCTGTTTTGGTTATTCTTCCCTCTCTGGAATAATAATTGCAGAAAAGCACTATAAAAATCAGCTATTATAAAGGTTTCATTTGGTGCCCAACTCTGGTGTTTGCAAAGCTGGCAGACCAGTGCAATACACAGTGTAACGTATTCCACAATGGTAAATAAGTTTAGAAGTTGTCTTGTGTAGCAAAGTGTGATTCCATTCAGATGCCAACCATCATGTGTAAAAATTTGCTAACACATATGAAGTTATGAATACATAAATCATGATAAATGTACACTGAGTAGGGAGAGGAAAGATACAGGAAGAACCCTTCTGTCTGGTGGAACTTTCTTTGTACCAATGTGTTCACCTCTGGGAGTCTGGGAACAGGCTCTGTTGATAGGGGAAGACACACAGCCTACACTCTTCCCTCCTTTCCCCTCACATAGAGAAGACCCTTCTTTATCCTTTATGTGCAGACATAGTGGAAACACTAAGATGGGTCACGACTCCAGTGTGCAACAATGATTTCTGAGATTTCAGGCTAAAGAACTTTTTTTCCCATCAGTTCAGACACTTTTGTGCAGGAGGCAGGTATTGTCCATTAGGGTCTGCCTTTTTTGTATTTTGCAGCTTGACTCTTTGAATGGTCTGAAGATGTGTTCTTGGCACCCAGAAAGGTTTTCATGAAGATACTTGTATTGTAAATACACTTATTGTAAATAACTTATGTACAAATGAGGTTTAGAATGATTGAACCCCCAGGTGCCAACCAGTACCACATATAGGGGTTAAGAAGAGGAAGGAAGTTCAGCTGTATTTTCTGACACCAGTATCAGTACAAATAGGAAATTAAAAGCAACGGTATTTTTCAACAACACTTCTTTCTACTGAAGCAGTGGATGAAATTTCAGTCTCAGGATAGAAATAATGCCAGTTGTGCTTATCAGCTGCAGAGGAGGGAACTGGGCCAACACAAAGAGAGGCAAATAGGAAGCAGGGATAAAAACAGGCAACAAATTGAACTCCTTGTTAAAAGAAGTTGCCATCTCTGGCTTCCTAATTTTACTGAAATCCTGAAAGTAGTCACTCGCAGATTTCCTTTTATTCCAGCTTCAGTTGTAATGAGCAATGTTAAGTGCATCTTGCTTTGCTAACTGACATTTTTAAGTATCTGGCTGGCAGTGGTGATTATTTAGGGGACTGCAGTGAGCCAGTGCCTCCCCCTTCAATTTCAGACAGTAGATACACATTGTCGAATTCAATGGAGTATGATTGGCGATATAAGTTGTCATGCTTGATATTCCTGATGGGCTGCACGTTGGCTGATATGGGAACAAAAAACTGCTCCTGAAAGCATGCATCCTTGTAAATGCAACTTCCCTTTTCACTTTTTGCTTAATAATTGTGCAAGCCCAGATTTCAGAGTTGCTGATTGTTACTGACCTAAGCAAGTTTCCCTGACCTTAGAAGGATCAAAGAGTTGATCCTTCTGGCACTGACGGCAAGCATTTTAACTCCTGAATTCTCTTCCTTAAATGCCCACTTCCAAGTACCTGGTAGGTGAACAGGAAGCTCCAGGAGTGAGAACAAAGCATTGGTTCCTTGTGCCATGGCTGTTCCTGCTGCTCTGAAGCCCTAAAACAGGACAAGAGATCTCCTCCACACTCCTGAAGCCACATTTCCTTGTGGCCATGCAGCTTGTTTCCAGCTGAGCTTTGTCTCCAGCTCCAGGAGATCTGTGCCTTCAATCCCTCTGGGCCTCAGGTGAAAGATGTAAATGGGGAGCCCTTCACAGTCAAATTGAAGCTGTTATGCAGTGGGATGTGTTTCTAGAATTGTGACATGCCATCCATTCACACTCGTTGACTGTTCTCCATAAGCCCATTCTCTTTGCACTACACGTAATGCTGAAAAGTAGGAGAAACGATCTTAGCACATTCCCAGGCAGGCAAGGCCAATGCCATCATCTTGAGCAGGAACACTTCAATTATAAGGAATTTTCTGGAGTGACAGGAACATTAAATTAGGTAGTTTATTTATTTCAGCAGCAATATTTTTCCTCTCATTAAAAGTATAAATTCAAATAGTTTATGAAGAGGGGATTCAATGGTGCTTGGGTTTCTACAGAAAATAATTTACACGTCTGTGTTGGGTTTTTTGGTTGTTTTTTTGTTTTTTGTTTTTTGTTGTTGTTGTTGCTGTTTTTTTAAATGTTAAATTTATGTTTTCCCTAAGTAAGTTTGGACACATGACTAGCCAAGAATGTCTCCCTTGGCCAACTTAATCTCTGTTCCTTTTTGGCACAGTTCGGATAAAATAACTTAGGTTGGGCAAGAGATAGGCCTCGAGAATTTTGGGCTTAATGAACACAAGAAGTACAAAACAGACAATTTTGGCAGATTTCATTGTAACACTTGAAAATGTTTGTTTTTTCTCATATCAAGCTTGTGCAGAGGGTAGAAGTGTTTGGTGAATTTGTCTCGTGCTAGAATTACACTTTCTATTTATATAATCAACATTAGGTCAGTTGTTTATAACAGAATTAATGGTCTTGTTTATACAGTGCTCAGCTTTTATACATGTAACTCTTCTCTCCTTCCATTTTCAGGTTAGGGTATTGTTTTGTTTTTCTGCATGATACACAATTGAAGCAAAATGTGTTGAGCATGTGTGTGTTATTCCGGACTTTATTAGAATTCACTACTTGTATGAAATATAACAATATGTGGATGCGCTCTTATAAACCATGGTCAGAGGGGTTTTGTGCGTGTTTTTTTTTCTCATCATCATAACTTTCTTTTCTGCCAAGATGTTTTTGGCAGTTTTTAAAAGGTTTGCCATTAAAAATGTTATGGACCAAATGGTTTTTTTAAACTTTATTGAGGGCACTACTTAAACAAAGGAAGAGTTGGCGCAGAACTCATTTCAGCAGAACTTTGTTCTGGAAAGTGTTGATATCTGGAAAAGAATAAGCAAAGACAACAAAACAGTAGGAATGACACTGAAAACAATTTTAAAAATGAATTAGAAAATCCCTTGTAAAAGGGAAATATTTTTGCTTCTGTGCTTGTCACCTCAAGCATACAGGAAAATGTACCAGAGACAGCATTCCCTCTCCCTATCCCCCTCCTCTTATTTATCTTTTTTTATTCTTTTTTTTTCTTTTTTTAAAAATATATATGTATTTATACTGCATAATACATGATGTGGAACTTCCAATCTATGTCATTATTTGAGCATGTACTTGTGATCCTTATTTTCTAAGCACAAACAAAGATACAGTGCAGCACAGTAGCAAACTGCAGCTTTGCAATTGTTGATGAGCTTGACTGCTCCTGAAGAACTGCAAGTGTTTACTTCAGTTTTCCTGCTAACATTTTGGATATGTTTGTCTTTCCCATAAAACTACGCACCCATTTAAACTTGCTTCTGAAAAGTTCACATGCCAGTATTTAATAGCAAGAGCAGTATCTTAGAAGAATGAAATGAATTTGATGGCTACATTTTTCTCCTCTTCCAGAGCAAGAACTTACTCTTTGAGAAGATTAACGGTGGTCCAAAAAGAAGAAAGAGGGTAACTATCAGAATAATTTATAGCTCCTTTATCTTCTAAAGTGCTAATAAGGATAAAATCATGCTGTTGAAATGAAGTTAGTCTAATGTGTCTGCATTACACTTCAGGTAGTTGTAAAGTCAGGAAGTTTCTGTGATAAACTGCTGCAGCTCCATGGAGTGCAAGATGTAATTTTCTACATAGCGTGTTGTGTTCAGAAGCCACACTTCAATGCAAAGCATTTGTTCACAAACTTTGTGTTATTTGTGGAGATTCTGATTGCATAAGCCCACTTGAAATTCTTTAAGTTTCTTTAAAACCAAATAAAATGTTTCCTATTAAAAATATTGGCAAAATTAATCACCTCTTCTCATTCATTTCAATATTCTTTTGGTGTGAATAGCAGCAGATTTTGCTCTTAAGCCAATGTCATTCCATTAACTTGCACACCATGATGCAGCTCAGCGTTAAACTTCCAGCTCCATGTCCCACTTGCTGGTTAGAACAGGAGGAGGGCATTCCTCACCTTGCCAGCCCCAGCACAAGGGAGGACGAGGTGAATGTTTTGGAGAATTTTTGCACTGTTCACACCACTGCATTCTCTCTTTCTTTTTTCAGCAGTGTTAGTCTGTTCTTTATCAAGCAATCCCTTCCCCACAGATTCTTTAGTTTTGCTGATGGTGTATTTTTCACAAGAAGAAAACTGGACTTTACATTAGGAAGCCTAACTCTGTCAAAAAGTAGCTTTGAAAAATATGACAGCACAGTTTATACTGCAAATTAAGTCACATTGAGTTGAAATGTTTGAAGTGCAAGGGAAGGTGATTTATTGATTGATTTATTTGTTCAGTTTGTTTCACTCTCAAAAGTAATAGACATGGTTTGATCATAAGTTAGTGACCTACCTTACCTCAGTGTCTGCCTCCCACTTATGCTTAATTAATTTTCAAGTTTGTTAATAGAAAAAGTGCGGGCACCTTATTTTAAGTCTTAAGTAGAATTTACTCTTGAAAAAGGAATATTTACTGCTCATTAAAACAGCATAATAAATGCAACACAGGCACAAGAAAAATACACATTTTTTGTTTGCATGCTGACTGGTGTAGTCAGACAGATACCAAAGGAATAATGGCTGAAGAGACATGATAGCCCTGCAGCCAGGGACAGCCCAGCATTTAGGAGATGAACCTTCACCTTCTTGCTTTGCAGCAAATTTATTTTCTTAGCCCAGTGTATCATTTAGATGTAAATTTATTATACTTGCAAACATTTCTCTATTATTTTGAGAGCAATACTGTAATGGTTACTTACGCTGCAATGAACAATTTGGAATTTTCACTGCATCAACAGATGGGCAGCATAGGGATGAGAACAGCAGAGTACTGGGCTTGATTGCAAAGAGCCCATCTGCCCCTCCTCCTACCCCCTGTGCTCCTGTTGGTGCCCTCTGCACAGCAGAGCTTGCTGAGGATATCTGCTGCAATGGACTGCTCTTTGGGATCAGAACAGTCCCATTTTTAGACTAAAGCATGTCATGTTTGGAGTTGGGTCATCCACAGAGAGTGAAGGTTTTGTATCTATACAGTGCTGTGCAGGGGGACCACGGGATTATGCAAAACTACATATTCTGAGTTTATATACATATACTTACATGGATACATGTAAATATACATCTCTCCACACATATACACACCTATGTTTCTCGTATATATTAAGTACATGTTTGCTATTTGCTACTGTGTCAATTATTTGCACTTTGCAGAGTAAATGAGGCAGCCCCCAGTGACTTCTAATTTAATCAGCAACTCTCCCTTTGCTGAAAGTGGGCTCAAGTACACTCCCATCCATAAGCTGGGGTCCTCAATGGCTGACAGTTCTATAACAACAGAGTTATATTGGTGTGGGCTTGGAGCTACGCACAAAGGTCCTCACGACCTCCGTTGCTTTGAGTTCAGCACAGCTGTATGGAATTAAAAAAAATTTATCCATATCAGCCAGAATTTGTGCATTATATTTTGTGTTCTCTTTTGGCTGCTGGGGATTCATTTTTTTAATGCATTCTCATTCTCTTCTACTTTATTTCAAAAAGTAGCTAGCGAGTACCAGTCCAAAAAAAGACCAATTAATCTTCCTGAGAATCTTCAAATAATTCCTAGAAGTTTATGCAACAGCTGAATTTCACTAAATTAACATTAAACAGAACTTCTTTTAACAAACACAAACAAATTATTTACATGTGTCTTATTTTTAACAATTTAGAGCATTAAATTAGTGTTAGTTTTATGTTCAAAGATTTTTCCACATTCATTTCTGGTTCTTACTATTTTTCTGTTTTCACTTGTAGCAAGCAGAGCATTCAGAAACAATACAACAAAGCAAAAGGGCTGCTCTGTGCTCTGAACAACCATTAATGATCTCTTCCCCAAATACAGACAAATCCAAGGGCTTAGGCACAAATAGAGACAAATCACAAAACTTTTCCCACTCTTAATTAATTGAAAATAAATATTTAGTGCTTTTATTAGGACTATATATATATATATATATATATACACACATATACACATATATACATTTGCCTTATTATGAACTCACAGGTTTTAGTAAAAGAAGCATCTCAGGAAAAGTAGTTTCTAAGCTGCAACAGCACAATGAAAATCAGGCAATACTGGAAAAACTGCATTCCTCCGAAGTTTATAGTTGGAGAGGCAAATAATTTTTATTGTCATCAAAAAGCAGCACTAAATTTTTTGTCTATATCTGTGAAGAAGAGAACATATATTTGAATCTTGTTTACACAGATACAGTGGGTATAAATAACAGTTAAGTTTATTTTCGAGTTCTGCAAAATGGCTTGATACTTGAGAATACAGTTAGCACATTTCATTTCATCGGCATAGACAAAATTAAAGCAGAGGCTTTCTACATGACCGTGATGTCCAAACAGTATGAGACAAGGTCTGTTCATCTTCAGTCTCACATTGGGCTGCTTACATGGCGCAAAGTGAAGGCAGACCCTTGCCAGGGATCTTCTTTCCAGCATTCTCTCCTTCTGGCAGTGGTATGAGGCCATTTTCTACGCCAAGACCCTCACTTGGCTTTGCTTCTGGGCCAGCATTTCTTTTTCCTTTTTTATCTCTGCATCAAGAAAGGAAGCAAATATGGGTTTCCCAGTGAGGAGATGGGCTGAAGAAGAGACATCAGTCAAAGCTGCTGTGGTAACTATATTTTCTCCCAGCTTGAGGTCTACCAGGGAACAATGATTTATGATTTAAGCTGAAGTGTACCTGTATGCTCCCAATGAGTTTTGTCCTACCTTGAGGGCAAGGAGAGTAGACCTGCTATCTTTTTCCAGACCTGGGAAAGGAGGAACAGAGCACAAGGACAGTGTTAGCTCAGCCTGTTCGATACTCAGGGCAGGCCTCTTCCACTTGCCTGCACTGTGATGTAGCAACAGTTATTCTTACACAGTGGATTCTCATATATATACATATACAGTAAATTTTCATATACACAGAGAAGTACTAGGAAAAAAAAAAAGCAAGGACTGACAGTAGATTTTCTTTGTGGGAGCAATTTCTTTTTCTGGTCTGTAAGTATTTGACAGATAAGAAATATATTCATACATCCACCATTCCTCATTACCTTTTCTGCATTTCCTTGCTGCTAATAAGAATAAATAATTTTTTTCAGAGTGTGAACCCATATCTGCAAGGACAGCGATTGGACAACGTTGTAGCAAAGAAGTCTGTTCCACACTTTTCAGATGAAGACAAGGATCCTGAATAAGTACAATAAAAATGAATGATGAAAACTCATGCCATCCTCCACTAGATCGTAATATTGCTTATATATATAATAATCTATTAAAATCCTTGTGAATGGCAGCATGTTTATTATTTATATAATTGCAGATGAAAAACAGCTGTATTTATAACAGTATGTTCTCCTAGATAACAAAAATACGGTTCTGTTTTTTGTTAAGCTATGGTAAAAGGACATTTCTGTTATTTTTATTTTAGTCATGGAGAAAACTTTTAAAATGTTAGTCATTTTAATAGCTAATGTGAGGTAAATGGTCTTAATGAGAAACTTGTAAATAGGAAGATGTTAAAAAAAAAAAAAAAAAAAGCCCTGTCTGACTTTAGCATTTAATCTTAAATGTTACTATGTTTGACACATGAAAATTATAGTTTTATGTTTTGTTCACAAATATTGTTACTTAGCAAAGACAAAGTATTTATCTTACCCAGAGAATTTTGGCTTTCGGTCTATTTTAATAAACATTTAAGCAATCTACAAGGTTTGCAAAGTGATGTTTTCCAAAATATTTCATAGGCTCATCCGTCTCAGTTATTTCTGTGCAAGTTTAAGAATTAAAGAGCTGCTTTTTGCATCCATCCACTCGAATACTTTTGTTAGTTTTAATCGTTCCTTGTCCCCGAACCTCTTGCACATATTCCTTCTTTATCAAGGAGAATTAATCTCCCCCCTCTGCTCTTTTGCCTTAGCAGCAGCATTTGTGCTTTATGAAGTGCTTAAATTAATGACCCCAGGATGCGATAAGTGAAGACAGAGGCCGTTATCTGTGTTAAGAAGGATGTGTCTGCATCCTTCGAATGCAGACCCAGGATGTGAAGGTCATTGCAGCTGATGGTCTGAAAAACTGTGGTAGTCCATAACACTGGTAGCTACAGCTGCTTTGGAAGTCACTATGGGAAACTGATACTGCTCTTCTGCTAGGAGAAGCAGAAGAACTTTATATGGCAGCAAACTGAGGTCTGGCTTTCTTGAACATAAGAATATAAAATCAAATACAATTTTTTCTTATTTTCAGGATGCATCTGAAAGCATACAGGCCAAACAAGCTATATACATGTGGCACTTGAACAGCATTAGCTTACAGCTTTGAACTTCAAATCTATGAAAAAAAAAAATTGTATAGCTTCGTTTCCTGTCCTACAAAGAGACATAATAAAATAACAGTGATCCTTTAGATAAAACAGATAAGACTAACGGAAACCAAAGGTCCTAGCTACATATGATTTAACGTCACAAATATGACTGCACAGCACTTGCTTTTTCTGCCCTACCAGTAAGTAACTCATAATAACTGATGCATGCAGGGAGTCATTCCTCAAGTTTTTTCGGGTGGATTGCAAAACTCAGCACCATTCGAGGCTGAACTATAGTATCTTTCATCTTATTTTCAATTAAAAAAAAAAAAAAAAAAAAAATGCTGGAAGGGAAAGCTAAGAGTGGGCTTTATAACTGCACATGGCATGAAACTGAGTAGTTTCTAGGAAATGCTGAGCTCCTTCAGCTTTCAGTGCCTCAAGGCAGGGCAAGAGCAGGCCAATTGCTTGTGGGGTAGGACATATCTTCTATGCTTATTTCTATCCACACTCCCATTCAATGTTCACTCAGGTATTGGGAGCTACAGAAAAGCAAAGATTGCCTCCAGAACAGAAAGGACTGTACAGTGGCATGAACCTGAGACCTGATCACCAGAAATCATGGTACCACAGTGGCCCCAAGAAGCCCAGATTGTCATCCACATCTTCTGACCCCAGCCAGCCCTGCTACTGCTACAAAGGATTTTGGTTGGTCAGTGGCTCCACTGCTCTAATTCCAGCATTTCCTCAGCTGCACAACTCTTACCTACTTTTAAAGACACTTAAGTTACACCATGTCCTTGTTACCTACATTAAAAGCCATTTTAACTACAAAAAAGAAAAAAACATGATTTTTTTTTTTTTTTTAATAAAGCTTTTTGTATGGACCAGTGCAAAACAAAAGGATAACTATATGGTAAATATATGGCCAAAAAAAAAAAAAAAAAAAAAAGGGAGGTGCAAAGAGGTAATTTATTCTTAATAGTATCAGAAGTGCTCCAATTGACTTCTGTAAGTCAGCTCACAGCACTTGCTGGCACTGCACATCACCAGTGCTGAGGAGCTGCCCTTCCACCTATGTGCACACAGAAGGAAAAGGAAAGTTACACACTTACAAATATTTTTGAGATATTTTTGTCTTAAAAACAAGCAAAACAAAAACAAAACATCAGCAACAAAACAGAAAAAAAAAAAACACCCATCTTTATGTTGCACAATACAATGATGTGTTTTACAGGAAATATCCACAAGAAGAAATCAAATGCGGAGCCATACCAGCCACAGTCTGAGTCCATCAGGCAGCTTTAGTATTCATTCACAAAGGCTCAGTAGCACTTCTGTGAAATACTGATAAAGTACAGCTATTGCATCATAATGGACATCATCAACCTAATTTTGGTTCCATATTAAAGCTACCTTTCTTAACTGGGATAAGTAGTTCTGTATTTATTTAAAAAAATTAAAAATAAAATTAAAAAAAAAAAAAATGTTCTGTTGAATACTTTCAACAGCAGTCCCAATATTTTTATGTAGTTTTACACAAAGAATCACAGTGCTTGTCTTTTGGGATCAGGGAACAAAGATGGCAATTATCTCCTCTATAAGAGCTTATGACACCAAAAATCATTCAAAGAGGCAAAAAAAGTTGGTCATCTCTCACAGATGTAATCATCCCTGTGCACACTCATTGTGTACATGAATTAAGTGGCTTGAACATACCTATAGTCATTTAGAATTTTCATTATTTAGGAAACAAAAAAGTTAACATTTTTTTAAATAAAACAAGTGTGTTAACTACCTATCACACATTTCAGACAATTTGCTGAAGGAATCTATGCAAAATAACAGGATTCTGTTGGCATGTCTGCATTCAGCTAACAAAACCATGCTGTCTGTCTGCATCATACACAGGATCATTAAGTAAAGTCAATCTGAATCTTATCCTATTGAAATACGGTAAACAAATTTAATCTACAAAACTGACGAAGACATTGGCAGAAAGATAAACATCACCAAGCCAATTAAGCTTCTGGATTTGCTGTGGATAAAGCAACATTCAAGCATCTTATTATTCAAAATGTCAGAAGCATGGGAAGAAGAATTTAGAAGAAAAAAAAGAAAAAACAAAGAAAAAAAAAAAAAAAAAAAAAGAGTTGAGCTGAGGCTCTCAAACCAGATCTGTAGCTGGTAGCAGCATGAAAGAGTTGAGAAGGCTTTGTTTTCATTTTCATTCTGTACAAAACCCAAAACCAAATGTTTCAAGCATATAAATTTGTTAAAAAAAGCCTGCAGCAACACCAACACCAACACAAAACAAAGTTGTATGTTTCTGGCCTTTTGGCTTGTAAGCTTGTTAAACAAAGTCTTATCTCTTTTGTAATGCTGTCCTGTGAATCCTGTGAATTAATTTTCAAGCAGATATTTCTTTCTTACATGCCAGTCTGGAATGTAAGAATTGCGAAGATACAGAGTTCAAAGATGGTGACTTCTCAGCCAACTTCACAGACTTAGATTTGTGGAAGGAGAAAAGGAAAGTGGGCAGATGCTACAACCATCTTCTACACAGAAATGTAAACTGTATAAAGGCAGTTTCACATGACTCACAGATAGACGGAATGGGCTTGCTGCTTTATTAGCAGCAGTTTTATTTGGATTCACGCAAGCACCTTCAGTAATCTTAAAAGATGTTCAGGAATCATTTCAAACAGTGAGACTTCTTTTTAAATAATTAACATGTCCCTTAAAAGGTCTTGCCTGCTCACAGTGCCTAGAGCCAAAGGCATACTACAACCATGAGCAAAAATGGCAAGTTCTCTTAAAGTGCTCAGTTGCTGGCAGTGATGCACTTACTCAGATGCAAATGAACTGAAAACTAAACAGAAATTATAAGAAAAGGGTGTAATTGCCATCATGAAGGGCCCAATGAACAACAAATGGTGTTAAAGCATTTTATCCTAAACCAAGCTGTCTGAATTTGAGATAATGAAAGAGTTAAAGGACTGGTTCTCAAGTACATACATGGTTGAGGTCTAGCACACTCAAGCCTTCTGCTGTTTGGTGAAGAATGGGGTTGAATTCCAGTTCATGATCCCAATTCACCACAAGAAGTATGTAGTATCTACTCAGGTTTTTGTTTGTTTTGTTTTTTTTAAAATGATGCTAACTGCTTTGTTGTGATTCTATGAATCCTGTGAATAGCTGCTGGCCATGTGTGTAACACATGGGAGCACAATAAATCTTAAACGATGCAAATATCATGGCAGCAACATTACCAATTGGGACTGAGACAGCTTAAAAAAAAGTGTCACTAACATCTATGTTTATGAGAGAAGTTTGGAATTGAGAATAGCTTCAAAAGTTAAAGACCTACTAGACCTGAACCATCTTTTCTCTTTCCCCTAATTCTTGTCACCAAAAGACATGAATACAGCTCTCCTTATGACACACAGGTGTATTTTACGTGTAATTGTGTTTCTTCAACCTACTTTGCTCTCCAAGAACAACAGTAGTGAAAGTCGGTGGCGATGTTTCATTGTAAATGGAGCAAGGCAGAGGAGAATGCACAAATTCTCCTTCTTTCCTTAACTGGCATCATCCATTTACAGACCATTTCAAATGCATAAACACTGACTGCTTTCATTCCAGATCTTTGTCCCAACCTAATAACCACATGACAATGTAAGTTTCGAGAGCCACCAAAGTTCTCCCTTACAGATAGGTTAGGGGGCTTCTTTTAGATCTGAGCATCTTAATATTTAAGAGTTGCTCACAGGAAGGGCATACAGTTTCAATGCTGAAATAAAGTCAGTCTTAACACTTTAATTAAATCTTCATTCTGAGAAGCAAAAAAACAACAACAAACACAACACCACCACAAAACAACCAAAACAACCTAACATACGCAGTTCTTCAGTGCACTGCCTACATCCTACAGTGTCTAAAAACCATCTAAAAGTGCCTAAAGTTCAAGTAGGATAAACCTCATAGGTAAGTGTGGTCCAGAGTCACACTGTTGTAGGCAGAACATCTTTGCAAACTTAGGAATAAAAGAAATTGCCACACTGTGGCATTTTGTATTTCCAAATGAACAAAACATATCCATAAAAGAAAAAAAGACAGGTCATCCAGAGAAAGACTAATAATTCATTATTGGTTAATTTTGATTTTGTAATTAATTTATTTTAAGAACACTGCAACCACAAACAAAGCTGATTGCAAAATGTTCAGGGGCTCCAATGGACAGCATGATGGCTGTGAGACTTACGGTCCTCAGAGCTGTGTTATTGCAACTGAACTAACAAGATCATCCTTACTGCTGCATAAAATACTTATCAAATAAGAAGAGACATAACTGATTTTAGCAAGTTCTTAAAAAGTCATAATTCTGACAGACAAACATTGCTGTCAGTTTACACACAGTCGACAGCTATTGTTTAAATTCCCAAACAACTCTCTGACCCAGCTGCCCCAGGGCTACTTGCATATGCAGGTACTGTGCATAGAGTTAAAAACACAGAAAAGTTAGCCCAGCCTCTGATTCCTTCTAGCTTCTCCACGCTATTCTCCACTTTCGCTGCAGCCTTTTTGAAGACTCGTCTTCAGGGGTTCTCACAAGAACAAGTTATCCAACACGCAAGCTATGTGCACACATTTGTTTCAATTTAAAATACGCAAATTATTTCCCGCTCTGATAGTTGAGATGATTTTCTAGTTTGTGTCTAACAGCATTGACTGTGTATGTATTGACATGCTGTGCTTTTATGTTCCCAGCATCAACCCATAAGCCATCAAAATGACAAGATTTACCCACAAACATGAAGATAACACCTTCATAGATAGTCCCTAAAATACTGATTGCTCCACAAAAACCCATTGCGTCTACATTGTTGCACATCTGCAACAGATGGTAGAACAGAAGTGAAGAGGTTGAGGGCCAGATCCACTTAAACCTTGAGTATCCACACTGCAGTTGGTGTGGAACACAAATACCAGAGAAGATGATCTTCAGATCCTGCCTCTCTTTCCCATTCCTTAGGCAGCTTAAGTCTATGTATACCTACGCTTTCTTGTCAATAAAGTACCTCAGGCATCTAAATGCTGTCAAGAACTCTGTGTGGCAGCTCTCATCTCAGTCTAAGGTGAATGTATAGCATTTGGACTGTGGGGCAGCACTTCAGAAGTGAGGTCTTCGGGTTTCTGTAAGAATGCTATGTGCAGCAAGACTAGGGAATTACTAAGAGTCAACTTACCCGACTGCATTCTTCATGCTAGTAACTTAAAATTGTTAGCACATTCTGCATTTAGGACTCTACTTCCATATATACATGTAGGGAGAAATACTAAAGCGTTTTTCAAAGCTCTCACAGAAGATGATGATGGTATATGCAAATAAAGTGTGATCTAGATGCCAAATAAAGCAAACAACTTGATGTGACATATCAAAACATAAGTATTTGGTTTTCCAAAATACTCCTCTGAACCAGAAACAAAGAAGTTACATTTGGCTACAATGACTTTATCTAGGAAGCAAGTTTCGTTACACTTGATCCCAGCAGTGACTTCCTCTCAGAGCTCAACAAGTTGTCCTATCTCTTTCCATTGTATTATAAAAGTGCGTTATGATTCCAGAAAAATCCAGGTGATGGCACAGACTTATCTCAATAAACTACAGCAAGGAGAAAGAGATACCTCTCTGGTACATTTTTATATCACAACAGCTGTCTCAATGAAGAAAAAAATCTCAGCCTACAGGAAAAACATTGACAAAACAAGTCATAAGCTCTAAATCTAAGACTTCATTCTATTAAAAAGCAAGATTTCTTCTTTGCCTCACACCAGAGTAAGACGTCACATTCATTTCTTGTTTGCTTGGGTTAGCAACAGGGACGTATATTTTTAGAAGTGCATCTGATAGCTCTTGATGACGCCGGTCGCAAGGATTCCTTCCTCTAAATGCTTTCATATATTTTTCAAAAGGAAAAATATGTATTTTTTTTTACTGTGAATTTATATGCTCATTTTGAAACCATGACAAGAAATACTAATACCTCCTTCACAAAGAGTCTCATTCCATCTGGTTCCAGACCAAAAAGCCCTGCCACAGTGTGATCTGAAGTGTAATTGATTTGGTCACTTGCAATTTAACTTCTTCGCTTACGTCTTTAGTGCATTAAGATTTCCTGTTTACATTTCCAGACTTTTTAAAAGTGCATCCAAATGCTCCAAGTGTTTGGTGTCTGATTAATTGCGAACACCTAGAAGAAAGCTCCTGAACTATTCAGAGCCTCTCCTAACACCAAGTAATTTTACTCATTTCCAGGCACACTGCTAAATGTAAAAAGAAATAGAACTTAAACTGCAAATGAAAGCAGCTGATGAATTTATAGGCAGTGCAGTTAGTTACAGAACATAGGATTACTCTTCCATGACTTTGAACAGCTCCAGAAAAAGGGGAAGAATGAGGTCTGGTGTAGCTATATTTGGGGAATAAAGTAAAAGAACTTGAAAAATGCTAATTAGAATTCAAGATACTGTAAGAAAGGGAAAGATCAATGAATAAATATCCAACTGCCCTTAGCCAAATAGGCTGAACAGGATACTTCTGACAAGGAAACAGAAGAAGCAAAACAGAGCCGTTGGAAATATCAGGACAAGAGATTTGGCCCTACATTTGCCTGTGTAGTTTCCCAGAACTGATTTCTTTGGCAATTTTTGAAAGAGTAAATTTTTGGTAACCATACAGACAAAAAAATATAGACTTTTTGTGTATTTTGTTATTACTGCATTGTACTGTTATTTCTTCAGCTTGCAAAGTTTAAAGTTCTAATATACACACTTACAGAGAAAGGCATAATACATCACTTCGGGTCCTTTCAGAAGGCTCGCCTGACTCAAACCCCTGGGATTTTCGCATGCTCTTCACTTCATACTGTCTGAATAGATCACTGAAAACAAAGGCAGGCATCTGGCAGGCCCCTAGAGGACTGGGGTCTCAATCTGTTAATAAATAAATAAATAAATAATGAAAGTGTGTACACAAGTCCACCTTACTCAGCAAAGCACTTAAATGTGTGTTTGCATATATACGTATAGTTGAAATGCTGTTCAAATCAACACAGCTTGCTGGGTTGCTGCCTTATCTTCAGCAGTTCTTTTAGATAACCACAAGCAGTTAAAACACTTCTTTGTCTGCCTGTAGATTTTTTTTGTCCACAGCAATGAAAACTTGGCTTATTCTCTGGAAATAGCTTTTTTTTTTTTTTTTTTTTTTTTTTACTGTGGAGAACTGCAGAAATTAGAAGGCCTTCTTCCCCATTAAAAGCTTTTAGAAATGGATGCATTCAGGCATGGAAACACAAAAGGTAAAAAAAAAAACAAAAAAACACAAATTGTCTTTCCATATTGATGAGAACCCCTGGCTTCTCTTACTATAATTAACTGCTTATTTCATTGTGAGCTTGGTACTGAACCAGCCTTAATGATTTACACCAAAACAATTCTGGCTCCTTGAAAAACTCTTCTCCCTATCACAGGGGAAAAGGAGGCATGAGAAAATTGCTGTGAGTGAAGGGAGTGGGAGGGTGCTTATGCCTCTTATGTGTCGTTGTCTTGACACAGAGACCATCCAAACACAATATGGCAGTGAGGACAGGCTCTGTTTCCTACTACCTCCTCCCTAGTAACATGTTACCATTCACTCAGAGAAGAGTATGAACACAATGGTTTCACAGAGCTCTGTCCTTCCCGTAACACAGCAGTTGTGTTTGTCTCACTGCATTTCAAATATAAAGGGCAGAAGTTGCACACGGGCTGAATAAGTTGTTGTCGCAGCCCGAAGGGAGCTGACATTCCTTCATTCCTGCAAAGCCACTTCTTTATCCGGCATTCTGTTTTTACCTAGGTATTGCCAGGAAAAACAAAAACAGATAAGATGTGAATTTTAAGAAGCAGGCAATGGGAAAGCAGACAATCCAAATTAAAAGCCTTATGAACCCACATACATCACAAAACATTTCTCCTGCATTTGTTACTCCTTTTTCTTTCGCAACAGGCAGCAAGCGGCAGAGCCAGAAGTCGAGGTTTCAGCTTCCACTTTCACTTCACCTGAGTGCATGGCCAGCATTACACTCTGAGGTGCTGCACAGAGGCCCCAAACTATACACAGAGCTCTCATTCCGATCTCTGCAGAATAGCTGCACCCCAGGTACAGGTGCAAAGCACTGCTCAGCACCACAGCAGGGTGCCACTGCCCTGCCAGAACTGCCCGTGGCACATCTATATATGTTCTGAAAGCACATGCAACCTGAGATACTGTCACCAACATGTGGGATGCAGCACCGCGTGGGAAGGAATCAGTTCATTTTGCAGAATAACTGGAAACTCTATTTCATAGCTGTCATGTCATGGAGTGAAATACGTAAGCAAACAAAAACCCAGGCTCTTTTGATGCCTTCTTCCTAATACCCAGCCACAGCTTTAAACTATAAGGGCTTCTGAGCTCCAGAGTGCTGAGTGGAGTCACCTACTGGCATGCTGCTCCAAAACCATCCAGAAAGTAGAGCCCATCAGCAGACACCTCCCCCAGATCTTGCAGGCAGTCCTGCCATGAAGGATGTCTAAAGCAAATGCAGAAGGGAAGAAGAATCTTTCAGAGTTATTTTATGGCTTTCATTTTCTTGGCAGATTTTTCTCTAGCCATCAAATACCAAGGATATATTTAAAGAAAAAAAAAATTAAAAACTGTGGAAACAGAAATAAAAGGTAAGTTTGACCAATTACATTTCTTCATTTGGTATGAAAGTTTATACTTGTCCAACAGTCAAACTTCATCTTAATAAAATAAGCTTTTCTAAATCACTTTTGAAAAATAGTCACATATGGGATGCATTACATACATAGGTGTTCTGAGGCCAGAAAACATATTTTTATTCTATGTCTGCAGCACATAGTGCTGTGGAATTCTGGTGAGTGACCACGGCTCCGAGTGCAGAGAACATTACAAGCACACAACCTGACTGTACACATATTATATTTGAAACAAGAAAGATTTTCAGGCATACCAGCACACCATTCTTTTCAGAGCTGAAGAAGATTTTAAAGTGCTTAAAGTGAGCGTTTTTATCTCAAAGCAATTTATACTTTGGATTTCCTATGTCCTCTTTCTGAGCACTTGCAAACGAAATGCAGGTATATGTCTAGATGAAGTGATATTTTGAGGAAAAAAAAAAAAAAACAATAGCAAAGTCAAAACAATTCATTAAAAAAATATAACTGATGAACACCAACAAACATTTCCCCTTGCTTTATTTTTTCGTTGTTCTATTGATGAAAATCTATACACTAAAATAATGATGTTCTGTCAGTCTAAACGTGAAGCATAGTCCAGAGACTGATTATCCAGTAGGCTCTATGAAAAATTTATCATAATTCACACTGACCTCTTTTCATATATTACTTTATACTGATTGACACAAAGTAAAATTTTGAGATGAAGTTCTCTAAGCTATACCTCTATGAAGGTGTTTTTTTTTTTTTTTTTTTTTTTTTTAAAACGTAGTTATCCCTACCAGAACAAACAGTAAAATGTCTGAAAGAGAACCACTGGACTAGTACATTAATAAAGTGCTCTGAAAGCACAGGATATCTTCCCTTATTTTATGTCATTTACTACTCTTTGCCTACTTAAATAAAATGTTTGAAATAAAAAGCGAAAACCCTTTTCCATGCTGACTGGAACTGATGGTAACAGAAAAATCAGAATCATTAAGGCTGGAAGAGACCACTAAGTTTATCTAGTCCAGCCATCAGCCCATCATCACCATGCCCACTATACCACATCCCTTAGTGCCATATCTGCATGTTTCCTCACCAGTGTGAATAAGAGAGACCATCACCTCCCTTTTCCTGCTGACTACATTAGTTTTGAGACAACCCAGGATGCCACTGGCCTTCCTGGCTACCTGGGCACCTCGTTGGCTCATGTTCAGCTGGCTGTCAAATAACACTCCCAGATTCTCTTGCTTACACATTGCCTTCCTTACATTACTCTGGGCAGAATACTCAATATGCACCTGCAGACAGCCTTGTTTTCACATGGATCACCCTTGAGGTGCTGCTCATCTCACCCCTCTTGGAAGTCAGTAACCAGGTGTGTTCACTGCCCAAAGGATACAGTACCCATAAAACAAAGACACCTTTCATCTCTGTGAGCATGCCCTGCAAGCTAGGCTCCTCTACAGATCACACACCTTCCAGCGTAGCTGTGAACACACGTGCCCAGCTTCCAAACGCAAGAGCTGATGACAAGTTCAAAGGGGAAAGTTATGGTGGTACTGGAGGCTTAGATTAGATATTAGGAAGAAGTTTTTCACTCAGAGGTGGTAAGGCACTAGCACAGGTTGCCCAGAGAAGCTGTGAATGCTCCATCCCTGAAGACATTCAAGGCAAGGTTGGATGGGTTACTGGGCAGCCTGAGCTGGTGGGTGGCAAACCAGCCCACAACAGGGATTGGGACTAAGTGACCTTTATGGACCTTTCCAACCCAAGTCATTCTATGGTTCTATCGTTCTACGAGACTGAGAATAAGGGAGTGAAACGTTTAGCAAAAGACTTGCACAAGCACCTCTCTAATTTTAAAGAGCAAAAAGCGTAGGGGGACATCGCTACCTTCATATTAGCAAAACATGAAGGGATATGGATGCATACATTCCTATTTTCTGCTTCAAAAGTAGATTGGCTTGGAATTACTGTTCTTGAATGTTACTGCCAGAGCAGACATTTCTCATGCTGCTGCCATATAAAAAAATATAGAAAACATCAGTGAGTTTGTCATCAGTAGCTAAGTTTCATGCACACTTTTAGCTCTTCCTCTTAACTGAGTGCCAGACATATGGCCCTGCACATCACATTCCATTCCCTGCAGCAGAGTTGTCCAGAGCCCAGGTGAGGTGCTCATTCTCCTGCCTTCTCTGACCTGGAGGGATGTGCCCAACTGTGTTGGGATTTGGGGTGCACTAGGGCCAGCTCCTCCACTGACAAAACTCGTGAAATCTCCCTGAAGTTATTATAAGTAATTCCGATGCGCTCAAGAGGAGGATCTGGCCCCTGTCAGGCCCTGGCTCCTCTGCAAAGGCTTTTAATGAGACGCCAACTGCCCTGGCAGGGAGGAGGCACTGAGCAGAGCTCAGAGGCAGTGGTAGCAGACAGGAGCTCAGCCCAATAACATTCTTCTATGCAAGAATTAAGTACAGCACTTCTTTTAAGCTTAAAACAATTGTTACTGTTCTACTAAAACAAAGAACAACTCACACGCTAAATACCAGCAAGAAATGGGAAAGGAAATGAAACAAACAAAACAAACCAACAACAACAAAAAAAAGCCATCAGTGAGCAGGAAGCTGGATCCAGCCAGGCTGGCAGTACGTGCTGCCATAACACCATGGCATTGCTTCTCTTCAGCCCCAAACTCTGCCACAGAAAACTTACATATCCCCACAGGACTTCCCTATACTAACCACTCAGTGCAGAATGGCTACAGCTGACAGCACTGCTGGGCCTCAGCACAATGCCAGGCATACCCACTACCTCGAAGAGAACCTTATCTCTGCTCAGGGTCTGACAGCAAAGCTCCATTCAGACTGGGAGCACTGTTCTACAGAACTCTGCAGCAGAAGGGATACAAATTTCTAAGCTAGAGATGATCTGGATACCTCTTGCTAAAAACACAATGAACAAAATAAAAGC
This sequence comes from Tympanuchus pallidicinctus, assembly GCF_026119805.1. Lineage (NCBI taxonomy): Eukaryota > Metazoa > Chordata > Aves > Galliformes > Phasianidae > Tympanuchus > Tympanuchus pallidicinctus. The sequence goes on along the minus strand of NW_026294747.1, from coordinate 29,838,224 downwards.
TTCTCCCTACCTCAACCACAAAGAAATAAACATAGGCATAAGTGATTCTTCCTTTCTGCCATCTGTTTTGTACCTCTACCTTCATTCACCTGATGGAAGCAGGTATGGCTACAGCCATTTGCCTTCATGGTCCACCAGCAGCAGCCCCAGTGTGGCTCTAGGGCCCAGCCTAGCCCTAAGGTTATTCAGAGACACAGAACATGGGGGATCAAGGCCCCCTGCCCCTCACAGCAGTACCACCACTATGCTTCACAAAGGAGAAGCACATAAAGGCTGCGAGCACACTGAGAGGTGGGAATCGTGACTCTCTCTCCGGATTCAGAAAGAAGGACCCCAGCTAATTAAAAACATCCATGAAGTCTAATAGCGCTTTTTTGGAGCAAAATAACAAAAAATCCTAAAAATTCCCTAGGCCTCTCTTTCCATCCATCTAGATGTCACTTACTGTGATTCTCTGCCAGTAGTCCTTTCCCTCTCCATTGTATTTGAACTGCAGTGCCCCCACACACCAGCACATTTTCGCTCTCATGCTGCCATCAACCATAGCACGGCTGCATCCTCTACAGCACTTCTATGCACTGTTGATCAAGGAACAGAGAAATTCTTTCTTACCAGGTTATCACCAAATACATGCATATGCAAAACAAAGGGTAATAATTTGCCAGCATGCTGAGCACTCACCTTTGTAGCTGGCACTAAATGCAGCCCTAATAAGGAGCCAGCTGGTGCTAAGAGCTCTGAACAATCAGCACCTGGCATCCTGCCTGGGCTTGGCATCCTTAAAGCAGCAGATCCTTTTAGTTTAATTTCAATATGTCCTCCCCATCTGCAGAAGTGGGGATGATACAAATCCTTTTGCTAGAGCTGCACCTCTCTTCAGCCCTGAGGTGAGGCCACCGAGATGCCTCGTCGTTCAGGTTCACGTCAGAAAACAGGGACACAACAGCAGACGGCTGCAGCAAGACCTGCAGTGAGACGCCAGTGGGCAAGGGGAGCCATAGCAGGGCGGCAGTGGGCAGCGGGACCTCAAGCCGGGAGGAGCTCCCGGCCCCGACAGGAGAGCGACTCCAGGATGACAACCTCGTGGGATGTCCGAGGTGCCCACTGCCCTCCGAGAGACCAGCGGGAGGGGAAAACGCCCACCCGAGGTGTCCTGCCTGTTGTAGGCAGTTGGAAAAAAAAAGAAAAAAGAAAAAGAAAAAAAAAAAAGGCTTTCAGTGATAGAAGAGCTACGAATGCAGCATTCCCTCCACCTTTTTTCTTTCGTTTGTTTATTTGTTACACTTTTAGAAGCAAACCTCACACCTCAGCGGGTGGCAGTGGGGCCAGGAAGGCCGCTGCCTCCCTCCTGCCGGAGCCGGCCGAGTGCGGGCTCTGCCCTGCGAGACCGTGGCCCTGGGCAGCGGGAACGGGAGGGGAGCAGGCGGGGCCGGGGGAGCTCTTCTTAAATGTCATACTTTAACGAGGATGGAAAATGTGATTTTTCTGTATGTTCCAGATAAAATTCCTTGGGGTGGTGACCTTTAGCAGCGATTCTCTTAAGAGAGGAAAGTAGAGTGTTTATCTGCACGCCCGAGAGCTTTCCCTAGTGGAAGTTTATGGAAGTGTTAAAGGGGGCGGAGGCGCTTGTCCAATGATCTGGAGGGGCTTGGAGCGGAGACCTCAGCTGGGAGACATTTAAATGGGAGACAGCTCGGCGCTGCTGCAATTTGTAGGCAGGATCCCAGCCTCGCCCTCTATGGACTGCTGGGTGGCTGCGGGCTCCCACGCCTCCCACTCCGCCGAGTGACCCGCAGCATTCAGCCCCGCTGCGCCCCGCCGAGGAGCCTCCGCCAAGCCGGGCTCCCGAGGAGCCGCCACGCAGGTGAGCCGGGCCGGGCCGAGCTGCGCATACGCAGCGGGAGCACAAATGGGTCCCGCTTGGCCAGTCTGTGCGGGAGGCAAAACTGTAATGCCTTTCTCCTACCTCCGGGGTGCGGGCAAGAGGAGGAGTCGTTCGTCGGTGCATGGCCGTGCTGTTGGGCGTGCGGAGGTGCCACCGGCTCGCCTGTCAGAGCCATAAGGCTGTCACTAGCTTTTCCGCCGGGGATCGGGGCGCTGTGACATCTCTCTCCCCTGACAGGCGCGGGGATTGCAAAAGCTTCTCATCTCCGCCTACAGCATCACTCCCAACAAATTGGATGAGGCGCCCACCCGACTCACGGCGAAATCCCGGCCCGGCCTCTGCGCGGAGCGGGTCGAGGGCAGATCCAGGTGCCGGCCTCGCCGTTGCCCGCCCTGGCCCGTTCCATCCCATCCCGTTCCTCCGAGCAACCCCGCTCCGCGTCCCCTCCCGGGCAGGTGGCGTGAGACGTCGGGGCCGCGCAGAGCAGGCGGAGGCCAAGTTGCGCGCTCGCGGGCGACTACGCGTATCCTCGGGCGGGAGGAGCGGCGGTATCTCCGCCGTACGCAGCGCCACTTTGCTCTCCGCCGGCTTTGCTCCGCAGCCCCAATAGCTCCGGCCGTCCTTCTGCAGCAGCGCTCCCCGTTACTGAGAGGCCTCGTCCCGTCGGGGCAGTCCTTGCCGAGCGGGACGTGAGCTCTGCCGGCGTGGACGGGGCGAACGAGCCACCCGGCCGTTTCGCTGCGACCTCTCGGGATCCGGGGACGAGGCTGCGCGGTGGCCGGCGCCCGCGGAGAGGTCTCTGCCGGTGCCGCCACCGCTCTGCGGGTCAGACGGCCTCCCTGATCCGACGGGAGCGCCGCGACGGCGGGCTGGCAAAGTGCGCGGCCCTGCATATCCTGCACCCCGCTCCTGGGGGCCGTTGCATCTCGTTAGCTGCCGGTGCGCTGCCCGATGTTCCTCCCTGGGGCTGCGGAGCGGGGGAAGGCTCCGCAGGAGGCGGCTGGCGCCAGGCCTGCGCTGAAGTCTCCGCTCGGGACGGGGTACGGAGCTCCCTCGGGTCTCTGACAGCGCGCACGGCCGTGCTCTGTTTCTCCTCCTGGGGGTTCAGTCCTAAGCTGTGCTAAAGCGCTTGCTGTTCTCCTGGTGAGGTTGTGTAGAAATGCGTGGCGTTTTCCGAGACGTTTCTTAGTGTCGTTGCACAGCACTGTTCCCAGGGCCCGGTGAGCAAAAGTTTCCGGAGCGACTGCGCTCTTGTAGTGCGGCTGGCAGCTGCGGGGCCGCCCCGACGTGCGTTGGTAACTCCGTGCACACGCCGTGTGCTGCTGCTTGCGGCCCTTGCAGAGAGATACCTCTCTAGAGGAGGTTTCTCCGTTTTTGACTTTTTTTTTTTTTTTTTTTTTTTTTTTTTTGTTCCTCGTGGTGCTGCCCACACGAATTAAACGGCTCGAAAAAGGAAACTCTGTGACTCACGTGAAGGAAATGTAAATGTACCTAAACTCTACCGAAGAGCCATATTAGCTTTGCCATCTTGGTCTGAGGGGAAAAAAAAAAAAATTAAAATGGGTCTATGGGAACTGCTGTTGTTTTGCCTTCTTGTATATTTAAAAATACAGATCTATAACTATGAAAACATTACATAAGACTATTTCTGTAATTCATATGTAATAAACCAGGCAGAAAATCATTCTGATCCACTGGGACATAACCACTTTGGTTTTCTCAATAGCCAGTGTTGTGTTTTGCCTCTTTGCTTGGCTGCTATTTGAAGCCCACCATGCACATTTATTTTTCTAGGTCTTCAGCAGATTATTTTTCATGCTTTCTGTCAAGCACATGAACCCGTGGCTCATCAGAATATTTTCCCAGTGAATATGGCTTGCAGATGAAATGCTGGGCCTGCAGAAAGCTGTGAGAATTTGCGCATTTCAGTGGAGCTGGGATTCCACCCAGCGCTTGTAAATGTGTCGCTGTGTGCACAGCATTTCAGGGGTTGCTTTGTGGCTCTGCCTGGGAACTCATAGGAAAGTGCTCTTTAAATACTGACTTTTGGAAGTAGAAAATGTATAAGCTAAAAAATGACTGCTTAATGTATTGAGCAGTAAACCTGAAACAGTTTACACTCCTCTGTGAATGGCTGCAGGTATCAATCTGCAGGCATCCTCATCTGCCATCAAATGATTGGATCCTAGTTCCAGATAATCCCTGTGTGAGGGGATTTGAATGGTTGGGTCCAATTCTGCTCCCGTTTGAAGTTAGCAATAAAACTGCTGTTGGCTACAGGACTGAGTGCTTGCAGATGATGATGAGGAAGAAAACTCAGTAGGGAAATATGGAAAGATTTCTGAAGTATTTTGTTACTTACTTTAAATATTAATGATATCAGATCTCTCACTGGATCTGAATGAAGTAAGTGGGACGCAAATGAAGTGTTTTGTTTGTGGTCATCTATTTATTCAAAGAATTCTCAGCTGAGTTCTCAGAAGGATTTCTGATCACACTGCTGCTTCTACAACAGCCCATATTAAGCACAGAAAGTTCTGCAGAAATTTAGCATTTATGTGCTTTTGCAGCCTGATTCTTCACAGCTCTTACCAGGCTTCAGAGCTATGACACATTCAGAATTATGGCTGTGGCAAGGCAATAAATAAATAAATAAATAAATAAAAAATTCCCAAACCATCTACTTCTGGATGTTTTACCCAAAGACTTCCTTTGGGTAAAACCTTGGGCATGGTAACATGGATTGAGCTACTTGTGCTGTTTGTGGGTTGATTGTGGTTTTTTTTTTTTTTTTTTTTTTTTTTTTTTTAGTAATAAAGAAAGCTTTTGAGGAAGCTCAAACACTAAGTTCACAAACACTAATTTGGGGATTGCAGATTGGATGAATCATTCTTGTTCCTAACATAAGCAGAGGTGTTGTCTTCTCTTATGAGGTCTGGGATCGGAGAGAGTGCAGATTGCAGGCTACTTTCATTACTGAGGCATAATACCTTATTTTCCTTTGTATTTTGCTTTTCTTCTTCTCCCCCGCCTGCTCCCCCCCACAAAAAAAAAAAAAAAAAAAAAAAAAAAATCAGAAGTTTTTAAGTAAATATGTAATAAGCTACTATGATAGGAAGTTCCTACTTAAACTGCCATTGGGGATCATGAAGTTAACACAGTCTCTTTGGAGGGTCTGTATTTCAATTGTATCTAGTCCTAAATATTTGGATTGGATTATTTTTACTTTCAGATGTATATTTTGGAATATATAAAATTGAACCATAGCAAAAGGTGCTGCTGAGTTGTTAACTTTTACTCGAATCACAGTTTCTTCTTTGAGTATAGTTTCTCCCTTTACGGTTATAAACCAAGTGTCATGGTTATAAACCATGACACCAAGTCAGTGAAAAATTCTATTTCTTCCTGTTTTACAGTTATATTGGAAAACATACTTGTGTTTCCTAAGGGTGAAGCACATACTACTTAACGATGCATCAATCTGGGATACATATCTTAAAATAGTAGACGTTACCATCAGATTTTCCCCAAATCACCATCCCCAAATCACTCGTTTTCACATGACTAGACCTTACATGACTATGCCATCAATTGCACTTTTGTGGAAAAATGGTGGAACAGCGTGGAGATGATCTGTTATAGGAACAAAAGTAGTACGGGAATATGCGTAGTGGTGAAACAAGCACTCAGTTATGGGAAACTAAACAAACACCTGAAGTTTCCTGGCACTGCTTAGAAACTAGCAATTTATTTTTGGTTGTGTGCAATGATTTTTTTCTTCTTCTAAGGTTCTGGCACCACGTTGAGTAAATAACATGCATACTGTCTAAATACAGTGTGGGTATACAGTCACCAGAGAAATAAGAATAGTTTTGGAAGGAGTCATTCTGGTCACTTGAGGAAATAAGTGGTATTTTATAACTGTATTTTAAAAAATATTATATTGGCGGAATGTGGAGACTGAAAAGAAACATGCTTAAATAACATTGAGGTGGTAAAAGAAATGGGAAAAAAACAGCAAATATGAAGTCCAAGCTGACACTTGAAATTACACTTCATTAGTCTTCAGTTTGAATTCCCGTTTTTTGTTTCGTGTCAGAGCCTTAATGTTATTAAAATAGCATGTTCTGTGCAATATTGCGCTTAGATATTTAGAGCAGCCCTTCCAAAATGCCTGCTAGAGTCAGGAGAAGTGTAATGCTTACAGCCCTCTCTTGAAGCCTGAGGCTTCTTCCAAACATAAGAGATACTGCTACTAAGCCGAAATGAACAAAATGAATGGCTACTGGTAAATAAATCTAAATGAATAAAATGAATGCAGACATTTATCATGTGCGTCATAAGCTCCAGTATGTTAACAGTCTGTAGACAAACACATAAAACGTTAGCACGAGCAAATCCCTACAGGAACCTCCTGTGACACTTTTCCACTCCAACAATTCCTTTTCCAGTCACTGGTGAGAAATACTTTCTGAACCTCATCAACCAAAACTTACTCTTTCTGTGTGACTGGAAAGACCTAGTAACTCTAACAGACGTCTTGTGCAGCAGATGACACAATACCCTGAGCTTCCGCTGAATCTCCAGGGGGCCCTTCCAGGGTTGGCACTTCACCATCTATCTGCCTACCAAGGATATGGGCCTTAGTTTCACATACATTGGCTGGGCAGTAGGACAAGCAGGAATTTTCAGTTCAAACAGTGATTCACCTTTACTGATAAAATAGGTTAAATGAAGGATATGACCACAGCACTTCAAAAAAGGTAGAGGACACTGACTTCCTCATTTTTTTTATTCACAATTCTTCCCCTTTTTAATGCCTGAGCTTCCAGTTTCTGGTGGCCATCTTCCAAGCTCCCCACAGTGAAAGTCTCCCGAGATCCTCCCTCTCCAGTCTGTCTTGCTTGCTTTCACAAACAACACGAAGACTGTGGTATTTCAGGAAGAGAAAGGAGCATGGCAGGTCACTTTCTAGCTTTTGGGTCTTGAGTTGACCCAGCAGCCCAAAGAGCTTGGAAGCAATAGAGTTGATGGAAGATACCTGGGTCGTAAAGACTAAGGAAGATATATAGGCTGGTAATTAGGTTTGGAGTATGAATGCAGTTTTAAGGAACTTGATTATCTCTACTTTTTGCACTTCTTGAAGTTCTTCTTCTTTTTTTCTTTTTTTTGTGCACAATCAACATGCTTTTATCATACTGTTATCTCATGGTTCTTAATGTCATATGAAATTCTACTGTCCTCATATGTCCTTTTGCTATCATGATGGATGTAATGAATAAAAGAGGGAGATTTATGACTGCTTATGTGTAATATTTACCAAAAATTCAGAGTAATGTGAGAAGGTGTAATTTGAAATTACAGATGCATCTCTTTTAATTTGTATCTAAATATCAATTTATATTAGTTGCCTATCTTGTGCACTTGTTTCATTACATTTGGACTCAGTGGATCAGTTCAGAGGTGCAGCGTGGCAGAGCTTGGAATGCTGTATTCAGATAACAGGTAGATACAGCCTGCACACTTTGGATGTACATATGCAAGGAGTTGTACAGAGCTTCTGAGTCTGACAAAGGAAGATGTAGAATGGATGTCCTCTGGTACTGCCGATAACTATGTCATAAATCCTAGCAAGGCATAAAATCATTCCTTCCACTTGTGTAAATCAGGAGGATCACTCCTGGTGTCAAAAAGCTATGGGAAGGGAATGAGAACTGTTTAGTAGGGTGCATGAAGAAAGGAGCTGGAAAAAGTTGCATGCAATACTAAGTGAAATTCTGTATAGATTTATTTTAGTGTCTGACTTTCAATCACAATATAGGAAAGCTTTTATCACTTGGTAATTTGGAAACTGCTTTCCAGCTGGTGAAAGCAAGGAGCTCATCTTTTATAAGTGTGCATTCATGCACGCACTCACATTTCTTTTATGGAGCTGAAAATTTACTGCATACCTGATTCCTGTTGATATCTGAAATCCACAACTGTGCTTTATTTCCTCAACTTCCTCTCTATAGGATGGTCCGCACACTGTATGCCATTGGTGCTGTGTTTCTTCTGATGGGATTTCTGCTACCGACAGCAGAAGGCAGAAAGAGGAATCGTGGATCTCAAGGTGCTATCCCTCCTCCTGACAAGGATCAGCCCAATGATTCAGAGCAGATGCAGACACAGCAGCAGTCGGGCTCCAGGCATCGAGAAAGAGGAAAAGGCACTTCAATGCCTGCTGAGGAGGTGCTGGAGTCCAGCCAGGAGGCACTGCACATCACTGAGCGCAAATACCTGAAACGGGATTGGTGCAAAACTCAGCCCCTCAAACAAACTATCCATGAAGAGGGCTGCAACAGTCGCACCATTATCAACAGGTTCTGCTATGGCCAATGCAATTCATTCTACATCCCCAGGCATGTCCGCAAAGAGGAAGGCTCTTTCCAGTCTTGTTCATTCTGCAAGCCCAAGAAGTTTACCACCATGACTGTTACCCTCAACTGCCCCGAGCTTCAGCCCCCTAGGAAGAAGAAAAGAATCACCCGCGTGAAGGAGTGTCGGTGTATATCTATTGACTTGGACTAAGCCTAGAAGTGCGTTGTACTGATTGCACTCTGACTGTCCGCAATCATTGCCAATGTGAGTGAGTGGCATGAACTAGCAAAGCTTTGAGGCTGGGCGAAACTGAAAGGAACCCAGTGAATTACCTGAAAAACAACAGCTAGCCAAACAAAAAGAACACAATGGATGTAAGGGAAGAACAGGCACATGTGTGTAAGAGAGAAAAAGGGTGTATACAAGCAAATATATGAATGGTCACTCTGAAAAAAAAGAAAAAAAAAAAAGAAAAGGGTAGGAAATATTAAAAATCTACTTACCCACAGTGATGAATTAGGTTTCCTAGCGTATATTCACATTTTTGTCACTTACAGGAAAAGTGGAGCTGTGGCTTTTGCTAATGTTCACTTGCCATGCTATTTGCTTTTACTGTATTATGAGAAACATCAATGTGAGAGGACAATATATCTGAAAGCATGAATCTATTAAATATGAAGTAGGAAAAACGCAGTTATGCCATAGCAAAAGCATCACTGATAATAGCAGCTTTATCAAGAGTTTGTAACATCCTTCTTCAGAAATATAACTGTAATACAAAGGCTGCTTTTGGAGAACAATGGGGAAGTGGGAGTGCTGAAAAGTCAGCATAGGTGGATGGAAAACAGAACCACAGCAAGTTAGAATGCAAAAGGCTAAAGTAAGTAGACAGGGGGAGCACGAAAGGGTATGGGAAAAGGAAAGATACTTAAATAGGAAGACACAGAGGAAGAGATATTGTCTTCTGTTTACGTTTTGCTTTAATTTATATACCTAGTCATATATTACGTAAATTAAAGAGAAACTATATACGAGGCTATAAATATACTTTTGAATTCTAATGTCTCTCTACATCAATCAAACCCATTTCTGTGCCACTAGATCCATCTGTTGTCTTGTATTTCTGATAGCAGTTATTCCTCATATTACATATATATGTATATGCAGTATCTTTTATTCATTGGTATCTATACGTACATACAATGAGTCTACAGACTCCATTGTGCCTATCTGAACTCTTTCCTGTTTTTCACACACATACATAGAAACGTACATACCGCAGCACAAAAATCTTGCTAAGCAAGATCAAGTACAGAATGGCAGTAATTTAGTACATAAAGAGCAAAGAAAAAATTAAAACAAGCATCATGTGACTGCAAATGCAATAACCACACAAGAGACAAAAGACACGACATTCATGACTAGTAAACATTGCATTGTTATTGTTATTTTAGCTTTGCCACAGGCATGCAGTTTGTTGAAAAAGAGATGCAGAACTTTGCCAGCAATAATCCTCTTTTTATATCTTTTACCACAGACTTGCATTTAAGCAGGATTTGGACTAAGTAAAGAGAATTTCCTGAAAATTAAGGGCTAACGCATTTCCCTTCTCACTGAGGGGGAAAAAACGCATGAAAGGGGACACTACTCCAGCAGCTCAATGAGTGTCACCTGGGAGATCAGCCTGTCTTCCCTCCTTCAGGATTAGGAGCACAAGCTGGATGCGGGGGGTAGCTTTTGGCAAGAGTGCGGAGAGTCTCATAGGAGAAGTCATTCCAGCAAGGTGGTCCCAAAGCCCTGGGGCTGGCTGGAGAGCTACAGCCTGTCCAGCTGCACCTCGAAGTGGTTGCTGAGACAGGCATAGGGCACTGGCTTGGCAGGACACCTGTTCAGGCGCTGAAGTCCCTGTGGTGCTGCAGATCCTGCAGACCTCCCTACCTCCACCGACATGCCAACAAAAAGACCCCATTTTGCACCTTCAAAAAGGCTTGGTTCTAGGCTCAAGTTAACAGTGTGGTGGGGCTTCAGTAGCCCAGGACACACTTTCCCCATCAGCAGCAAGACTTCTCTCCCCACAGTCAGCGTAGCTGTACTTTCTCACACTAAAAGCCTCTCTCTCAGCCACAGGGTGATTATTTTGACAGGATTTCTGTCCATCAAGCTCTGAGAGAGACAATTCTGCTCTTAAGTAACATGTCCACAGGGTAAACCATAGGGTGGCATGCCACAGATGCATAGGATGTGCAGTCGTTACATTAAAAGCCACAGATGTAACTCAATGTCTCATGCAATTACTGGCAATATCCTGCATCTCCGCAATTCATATATTTTTCCTCTGAAATCCACTGCTATGAGATCTATGTTTATCAGATTAAGAGATCGCAGCTCATTGGTTCATATTCTTAAAATGCATTTCACTTGGTGCACTCTCACTCCGCAGGTATGACACATTTCTTCGTGGATTTTAAAATCCAATTTTAAAATCTGGCATTACAGGAGGTAGATTTCCACTGTGTGGAATGTGAATAGTTAGAAAGATATGGATATTTAATGTTATTATTAATACAAATCCTCTTTCACTGATAATAGGCAGGGGTTGTTCTCCTTTAAATTAATTTTTTGAGTTGGTTTGCAGGTAACAGGGCCAACCTCAGCCTTTGCTGAAAGTTTTATACTCTGTAGTGTTTCTGTTCAATAAATGGGCACACCTTAAGAATGAAATTATTTCTTCATTTGAAGTCGATAGTAAAACACCCGTTCTCTTTAACAGCAGTGAGATTTTATCCTAGGCTGCTGTGTCCCTAACGTGAAGCATGGCTTTAGACATTACTGACTTCAGTGTTCTGAAGGGCAACTGATAAAAATGTTACAAATTCTAATGTTCCAAACAGCCTGTGCACAGCTCACAACGGAGCTCCCCTGGAGGCAGATCCCCCTATAACTATGTAAATTTTATACAAAGAACTTTTATGAATTGCTAGTTATTGCCTGAGAGTAAGAAAGTTCTGCTAACTTACAATTATACCAGATATTTAATATCAACCACAATATGTATTTAAATGTCTGCTTTATTCTAAAAACAATGGACCATATAACCTAAGGCTGCAGTATTGTCATGCTCGGTCTCACAAAGCAAAACTTGGTTTAAAATGAAGTTTTAATTATTTTGTAACTGAATGGAATTGGAATTTTTCTTCCCAGCATTTTGTACGTCATTTTAACTACTAGTAACAAATAAATAAAATATCTTCTCCAGTCCATGTCTATTGTTGTTTTTATTTTTTTTTTTATTTCTTCCTTAAGTTTCCAGCTCTTTCTGGATCTGTTGTACTTTACTCTGACTTCTGTGGCTTCTCTTAATTATAAAAGGGCTTAGATTCTGACAATGAGGCACAGAGACAGGCAATGGCACCATCATTCAACATAACTACTTCAAAAAGTCTTTAAATGAGATCTGTCACTTCCCCCTTACCCTTGCACAATTTATAGAAGGAAAATCTCAATCTTTACTCACACTTTTCCCCTTGTAAACCATATAGTGACAGTTCAAAATATAAATCAAACTTGAATGGTTATAGAGGTGGAGCTGGACTCGACATGCTAGCCTCATATGTTACCTCAGCTTTGTGTCTATTCATCAGAGCACTTCCACATAAAACAAAACAAAACGAGAAAGAGTAGGGAATATCTTTGCAATGCAGAGCTCTCAGCAAGCCCTTGACATGGACAGAGAATTATACAGGAGTATAGGAGGATCTGTCGTTCACTTTCACTGCCCCTAATGTTCTCTGCCTTTGTAGTGGAAGCTGCTCAGGTTGGGACCACAGTCCCACAGATCTATTCTCTTTCCTTCCAAGGAGCAGCAATGACACAGATACAGTCCCACAAGTAGTCAGCACGTAGTGGCTTCCTGTAGCACACCCAGGTGACCAAGAGGTGAGCTGGCCAGCATCCATCCATGAAGGGCAGGTGATGGTAATGTTCTGCACAGTTTTACTTCATGAGCAGCCCTTGTGAAATAATGGAACTTACTACTCTGTGGCATACTGCTTCTTAGCGCAACTTAAAGGCTTTAGCTTTACTCTTTCTTTATTTCTGTCCATTCATTTATTCTCTTGTTCTTCTAAAATTTACTGAAAGGAAAATACTGCTTGTTATTTGTAAAAAGCAATTGACTTTTTCTGGTCTGAGATATGGATGTAGTCAGATATAATAAATTTCCATGAAGAGATGTGCAAATATATGTTCATATGAAGATTTAAAACAGAGAGAACAACCTCCTGGACTTACCTTTCTAATACTTTCTAGTACTATGGCCTTATTATTTATATGCTAACAAGCTCAGGCCGTCATTATAATTTACATTTGGCCTACATACCAACTTTAAACTGAAGATATGTCCACTGTGAAGTCCTGCATGCGTTATAGATACTACACTAATCAAAAGAAGATGAGAGGGAGAGAGGGAATCCATGCACCTCCCTCAGCTTTCACAGAAACAGATAGAAATAAGACTATTTCTTGCTCTCCTTCCAGTGAGGCAGGCAAGATCCCTGTTCTGGATTTGTGCATGTGCTCTGTAACCCATGTGCTGTGCAATAGATTTGCACATATGTGATCAGATGGAGGCATCAAGCACAAGCCAGACTGGGCATACGTGAGACATCTGAGCAACACATGGCCATGGTGGGTGCAGCATGCTTCGGATGGGTCCTTTTCTGGCTGCCTGTCAGCAGTAGTGCTTGGCCAGAAAAAGGGCACTGCGTCTGCAAAAGCGATGCAGAAATGTAACCTTGTAGTTCATTTGTTCCTGGGCAAAAAATAAAGATAGACCAGAGAGCTGCCACTGTGGGGAGTGATGTTTTGTGCTGTCCAGTGTGCAAGCCTGACCTGGAGCAGTACTTTCAACAGATTTCTGAAAGGAGAAACTCCCAGTCACTGCCAGAGCCTGCAATGCTGCTTTGCTTAACCCAGTGTGACAGACTGCTCCTTCTCTTTTTAAATAGCATGGGTCTTATTCAATCCAAAGAATAACCTTCTTTAGAAACTACTCCTCCAATTACTGAAATACAGCAGTTACTCAACACCATCAGCAGAAGGCTCCAAATAATTTCTGAGTGATTTTACTTCTCTGGGCAGCTGCATTAACCAAAGGACTGCAAAGGGGGAAGCTCCACAGTTTAACATTTCAGAAAGTAAAAAGTATAACGAATTCAGTCAAAACATTGAATGTATCACTGCTACATCAGGCCTCGGCTTTAAGACATCAAAAAGTTTAACCATAATATGCTTTGGACACCTTGCTTTTTTTCTTGTTTGTTGGCTGAGATTTAAACCACAAGTACAAGCTATATACAGGTATGGTAACAAATCCCAGAATTGCAGATTTCTGATGCTACCTTGTAATGAAGCTTCATAAAAGCATCTGAAGCTTGTCTGCACTGCCTGCCCATGAATGTAGCTGATGACTTGAGGGTGCCCTTTGACAATGTGTGACTTCTGTCTGCCTGAATTCCACTCCAAGCTTTATATAGTCTGGGGCGAGGAGGACAGAAATGTTAACTACCACTTGCTCACTCTCCCAATACATTCGAAAAATATTGACAATAAAATTAATTGTCTGTCTCTTTCAAATGGCTGAGGGGCAAGATGTGAGGATCAAAGTATAAACTGACATAAAAGAAGAATGTTTGGGATCACATTAAAAAAAAAAACCAACAAATTTCTAAGTTGTGATAAGCAATAACCTTTCTATGCTGTGATACAGATGTAAGTCACATAGTATGGGGATGAATCAAATCAGGAAGTTACACTGACTCCCAATAAAGTTCTGCAAATAAAATTTGGAATTACCATGTTTTCATTTCTTTTTTAAAGATTACCTTATGGAAACAGCTATATTCCAATTCATATTACACGAGATCAAACGAACAAAGGTTAAAATAATATCTTCATCTCTAGAATAATTGAAAGCTATATCTTAACCTTTTGCCTAGTAATACCAATATGGATTCCAGCAAGAAAGGAATTGGAAAGAATTAATATGTCAGTTACAGCTCATGTGGGATACCAATGCTAAAATTCATTAATCATAATTTTATAGTTATTGCATGGCATCACTACAGAGCACTGTTGGTATTTATTTATTTATTTATTTTAATAATGAATGTGCAGACCATTATATTGTTTTTCTTTCAAGTTAAACTTTACTGAATTTCTACATTTTGTAATTAATTTGTTGAGGACTAGAATCAGGTGCAGTCATTTTTATATCTAGAAGAAGATACATATTCTCAATCTTACCTTGCCTTGGCATGTTCTTCTATCCAGGAAATAAAAAACTGTGCTGTATACATGTAGCATACATGTATTTTTCTCTGTAAAAAAAGGCATTGAAAGGTACTGAAAGTCTGAAAAATATACATCCTCTATTTTTGTAAAAGTATGGCCCAGTGTGCCAGGCTTCTTAATAATGTACTGTATGGGTTATAATCATAAAATAAAGTCAACAGTGAAAACACAACAGTAAGCATGAAGAATTTATGTTTTGGGGAGGGATAAAGGGTTGTGTGTAATCAGTAAAGACTACTTAATGGCAACGATGAAGACTGGCTGAACCTCTCTCCTTAGGATATGAAGTACCTTGAATGTCCCTTAGGAAACAGATGTGCATGAGGAATACATATTTTCATTTTTGTTGTTCATTTGTTTCGGCTTCAAATGAATAAAGGGGGTCAATTTTGGGAGCTAAGTTAAATCTAGCAAATAAAAAAGAGAAAGAAAACTATGTGTGCAATGGAAAGATCTTACCAAGTGGATCTAAATCCTATGGTAGGTAATTTGATCTAATTTTTGCAGAAAGGCAAATGCCAGATGTTTGCTCCACTTTGATCTTAATAACACTTAAGGCTGCAGACAATAAGATTGGTTTAAAATTTATTGTCTCTTTGATTTCTCCATTCTAATGCGTTTTAAATTCTTTACACAAGACAGATCTATATATAGGCAACTGGGGTGGCATCAGAAGCATTGTATACTTAAGACATTCTTGAAAACCTCAGTGTGGAACAGTGTTTGCTGTTTTATGCATCAAAACAAAGCCAGATTTTATACAAGCGACGTTCAATTTTCTTTTTATTATAATGTCTCTTTTTATTTTGCATATGAAATTCTGACTTGCATCTGTGGCACAGCTCCTTATATGCTTTTATCTTTCAATAACCTTATTAGAAGTCAAGACAATATATTAAATCAACATTAAGCAGCAGGAGTTGAAAGAAAAGTTAATCCCTTCCCTTGCATTGGGAGTGTACTCCATGTAGATCTTCAACTTCACCTTTAAGTAGCATTTAGGATTCTTTGTGTACAGAATATGTTTTAGAAGAATGGACTCAAGAATGGCCTTCGAGGAACCAAACATCTAGGAGGTCTTGCCTTCAGTTTGGATCCTCAGGACCCGAAGGAGGCCATTGTTCTGTGAATATGATAATAATAAGAAGCGTAAGGCTACTTAGTAAGTGCTCTCAGGTTTCTAGCGGAGTGTCTTATATATTTACTATTACTGAGGAACGATGACAAGCAAGTGAGACTGGGAACAAACAGTAGAGAAAAAAGCAATGATTAAAAGGAAACAAATAAAAAAGAAGTTGTGGTATGCAGCCCGAATATGTTATCGTAATTCTCTGGCATAGCTCAGAGCCATCTGTCCCTCAGATCCATGCATGATGTCTTTAAACAATTGTTTTCATTCTGCTCAGCCCAGTAGTCTGAAAGTTCAAAAAGTCAATTTTTCTCTGAAGGAAATTCTGACTTCTTCTGATGATGAAAGTGCCAGTGCTCAGCAAACTGATTGGACAGATGCACTGGCAGATTTATTTCAACTAGTAGTGTAGAAGAGTTATCAGAAGTCGAGGGCCTCCCCTCTCCTCTATCACAAATTTTAGTTCTCACAGCAACATTCTTCATAAAACAGAAGAGAACTTCCTTTATTTAGAACCCAGTATTTTCATTCATTACCAGGAACAAAACACTATACAGCCATGTATAATAATAAATATTCTCTTCTTATCACATTACCTTGACAAGTGAAAAGACTTCCAGTTTCCTTACCCTAAGGGAGAAGCTGGGCAAATGAAAAATCTCCTCCAGGGAGAATTGCCTTAGATTCAGATGTATCTTCTCATCTTTTCTTTATCATCTTTGTCTCATCCCCGGAATGAAAATGTCTTTAATGCAGTTTACTGTCTTTATTCATCACAAGTACACTGAAGTACTGTTTGCTAAGTCCATGGCACCTCTGGTCAATCTTCTCTAAGGCAAGCTATACCATCTGTACCATTAGAAAAGACTGGACAACTAAGTCACACAGAACATAGAGGTTTAAATGACATTTGATTTCAATTAAGAGGAGTGCTTTCTTAAAGAGGCAAGATGTTATAAGACTCCGACAACCTTTTGCAACACCAGCCTTTGTCATCATAATTGAAAGGTGTGCAAATACTACCCCGTGAAACTTAATGGAAGCCCCACAAGGAAAGATTTTAGTCTCAACATTTATCTTTACCAACACATGGAGCCACCTTGATCTGTTTTTACTGTTGTGAAAAAAGAAGGTAGTGTCTATTTCACAGGATAGGATAGGAAGTAAGAGTCAGCGTGATGGATGGTGGAAAGAAACAGAGGGCAAGAGGAAAGAAATATGTGCATCAGGTACTGATCTTAAAGATGAGGTCTAGTCTGCTGTCAGAATGTGTATAAATAGCTTATTAATAACAGGAGTGATGTATTGGCATTACTGTGAAAGTAGGAGTATGCTCAGTTTGAGAAAACGTATTGTGTAGTCACATAAAAGACATCTGGGAAGGATACAGCTTATATTTGTTAGATATTTATTATCTAAATTATCTATTTTCTATTGTTATCTGTTTAATATTTATTGATATTTGTTGAGACTACACAAGAACAAATCAAATACAAATCAATTCCTATGGGAATATTTACTCACCTTAAGTTCTTTACTGAGCAGATTGCACTGCCATCTTTATCAAATCTGTCATATTCACTTCCTAGGAGTTTATCTGCATGCCAGTGTGGCAGAGAGATCTCAGATTGGCTTTACATTTACCAATAATAATTTAAATGCAAAAGCTCAATGTTTGTTCTTTATCTAACATCAGTGGGTAAGATAAACCTTACTTTTTGCCCAATATAGGGAAAAACAAGTGTTATCAGGGAATTTTTCCTTTAATTTTCTATGAAAATTACATTGCTTTATTGAGTGTTCCAACATCTAGGAACATTACTTGACTCTCTCTCCAGCTGTCTTTCTGCTTAACTTGCTTGTCCCACCAAGTTGCTCAGTTTCCATCTGAGTCTTATATATTGAAAAAAGTAAGAAAAAAATCACTTGGTGAGGTGATGTGTGGAAAGGATTTTTATGCTGAGGAGAGTCCTCTGC
Source organism: Tympanuchus pallidicinctus (assembly GCF_026119805.1). NCBI lineage: Eukaryota > Metazoa > Chordata > Aves > Galliformes > Phasianidae > Tympanuchus > Tympanuchus pallidicinctus. Next base: position 29,820,522 of record NW_026294747.1, on the reverse strand, counting down.
AGCATGGGTATAGGTGCTACCTATACTTCTTGCCCTTGCAATAGAATGAATTCAGGGAAAATGCAACAACAGAAATGTATGTGCAGTACGTCTTGTAAGTTCAACAACTTCCTGCTGAAATCTGCCACTGTCTGTGCCAATACTACCAACTTCTCCTGGGAAGCAATATGGTTTATTGCTCTATTTCTAGATTTGTTTGGATAATCTTTAAAAAATGCTTCATTCAGTGTTGCAGTTCTTGCTTAATTGAAGCACCTAAGTCTCATCTTCTGTGACTTCCAATAAAATAAGTTGTTCTTTGATCTGTTATTTCTTTTGTAAATAAAATTAGCACTGAGCACCATGTTTTGGTTCTGGATTTTTCAGATTTCTGAGGCTTGCCTTTGATTAGTTTGCTACTGAACAGCACATTGACTGATAGCTTTGGAAATTGCTTCTGTGGACTGTGCTTGTAAGAATAAGCTAAAACCGGAATTTGTTCATGTGGAGTGCTACAAAGGAGCAACAGGCTGTAGGCTTTCATCAGGGCTTCTTGTTGACCAAAACAAACTGGAAGCTGGGATGGCAGTTCTAATTTTTCTAGTTTCTGCCTTAGTCTGTTTGGCCTTGCATAAAAATCTAACCTTTTCGCACAACCTTGAGCAGGACTTGTTTTTTGCAGAATGTAGAAGCTGCTAGAGCTTATCTATGGGGCTGTGCTTGGGGAAGGACATCTATAATGTAAGACCTAGAGTGCTTATTACCCTCTGAGTTGAAATCGGATGTTACTCCCTGAGGCACAGGTCAACATGTCCGTCACGCATAGATGAGACTGTCTGCTCCTCTCAGTTGGAGAGGGATGTTATTTTCTTAAGGAGCAGGATGTTATTCCTAGAGGTCTGCCCCTTGATAGGGTCAAGAGTAATATTTTATGGCTAATGTTTATGATTAATTTTGGCTGTGGCCTTTCCTTTCAGAATTTCTATGGTGTCAGTTCAAATTGGTAAGGGGGAAGCCTGAAAAGGTTAAAGCGTGAACCATATACTCACTTTTCCTTCCAAAGTAAATACTACAACAACAATGCACATGGGAACCAAACAGCACATTCCTAAATCAAACCAGAAGATTAACGCAAGGAACTAAAACAGTAGGATTCAAGAGGGTGTGCTTCTGCCCTTCTTTTTCTTTTTTTTTTCTTTTCAATCCAAAGGATACATTTTCAGAAGGATGTCTTGGGAATTTGCTCAACACAACCCAACGAGCAAAAAAGACAGATTGGCATCAAATTTCTTGTGCTCACACTACTTAAAAATTAATATTTTCTTTGTCCCTTTTCCCTCAAAAAATATTCATTAAAGTAAGGTGAATGATTCTCAGCTGTTCAATGCTGTTTAAAGGAAAGAACATGCTAGCATCACAGTGTGATGCAAGTTTATATTTTGAATGTACGTTAATCTTGATTTTGGAAAATATCCAGATTTTCTTCCTGGCTTTGTATAGGATCTTTAGCCTCATATGCAAGCCATTCTCTTTTTATGAATCTTAACTCTCTTCCCAGCTTCTGGAAACTTTGATTCCTCTTCACATTTTTCAATAATGCAATTTGTTCAGAGTAAACTTGCAGATGGATTTGGTTTGATACTTTAGAAGATATTTAAGACTAAAGACATGGGAAATTTCTTATAAAATATCAAGACATTCTTTTTGTTATCAGGACATGGTGTGTGAGAAGAAAGAAATGAGTAGAAAGAAGACATATTCTTATGGTATAGCGAAAATATAAAAAAATATGATATTACATGTAATCTGTAAAGATGATGACTTCAGAAGCACGTGGGTCAGAATCTGATGAAAATGGTCCATTGTAGTTTTTGCATTTGAAATACATCATCAAAGCAAAGAGGAAAAAATTGTATGAACTGATGATGACTTTAAGTCGGGCTAAAAGGGCAAAATTCATGTGATGAAATACCTCTTTTCTCTGTTTCTCTTTACACTAGTAACTAATTTCTGTAGTCAGAGGATACATTTGGCATGCTTTCCTTCTAAATTCAGAGAACTTAAGAAAATTCAAATTTTTAAAATTACTGAACTTCAGTCTCTAAGAATAATGTACAGGGAATTTATACATCTCAAAAATTAAAAGCATGCTGTGATAATTAAAACCCTATTATCCCATATCATGAATGCATGTTCTCCCCTGAACATTTGCATCGTACTATCTCACGAAGAAAGGGTGCTTGTGACTGCTTCGAGTTGCATATAAAAGTAGCACTGCCAGCCTTCATCAATACCTCAATGGAAACCAAAGATTCTCAAATTAAAAAAAAAAAAAAGGGTACAACACATTTCTGATTGCTGCATAACCAACAAATGGCACAAAATACTGCTATAGTTTCTATAAGCAGGATAGGCAAAGAAAACGCTTCAACAATATTTGCCTCATTTTTGAGGTTGATAAGGGAAATGAAAGATAGAAAAATAGAACAAACATTTTAAAAGGTTTCCCTTAACTCACATATATGGACCTTTGAAGCTCACTTCATACGGCCATTCGTGGCTCAAGCTTTTCATTAAGGCATTAACTTTAAATTCTACTGCTTTGCAGTTTACATAATTGTACAATACTTGGTGTTACTGGCATTATTTTGATTAGTTACGAATCATACAATGTCCTTGCCTCTGTGACTAGCAGAGTCTAAAAAAAAAACAAAAAAAAATTGAGCACTGGTACAAATACTTGTAAGTTTGACCCATAATCTGGCTGAGAAATTTGCGTATCTATTAATGGCGACAATTTCATAAATCATTTCCAATGCTTTAATCATCCTTTGAAGTCTTGGCATTTACAGTTTGAATATACTTCATTATTAGTAACAAACAGATGTTGGAAATGGACAAATGCATATTCATGTAGCATGGATTTCTTAAACAGGGAGACAGAAAGCCAGATAAAATACTAAAAGGGAACAGTGTAAAAGGGAAAAAAAGAGAAAGAAGTAGACTTATAACATATTGTGATTGAAAAAATTATCCTTCACTCACCCCTCACATTCTTTTTAAGGAGTTGCAGAGGGTTTTCATGAATGCCCAGCATGCTTAAACAAGTTTCACTGAGAAAGAATAAGTTGTAAAAGTCAAATCACCACTCATTTCTTCTGAGGCTGTCTTCAGCTGCGATCTGCAAAGCTTTAGTTTTTCTCAGAGGCAGACACAGGGTATTCTAAGACCAAACTTAAACATTCCTAATTTAAGCACGTAGGAACTACCTGCGCAAGAACAACTGGTAGTACAATTTCCTACAGGGCTGCTCCAAAAGTAATGCCTCCTATATTATTATATTGGCTTACAATGTCAGAGGAGGATGTTGGTGGTATGGCAGTAGAGGCTGAACCTTCCCACCAGCACTCTGTTAAATTTTGCTGCAGTTTGACAGATAGCAGCAGAGGGCAGTCTGACCAAATGGCATCTGACATGGAAGTGCGTATGAAGCAAAGCAGTGGCATTGAATTCTTCCACTTGGAAACAATTGCATCCATTGACATTCACTGATGTCGATGGAGACTGAACAGTGGATGTGAGCACAGTGAGGTTGTGGGTAGTGTGTTTCAGCAGTGGTGTCAGCAACATGAAAGATAAATCATGTTCTGGACAGCCATGTAGATTTCTAAGAGTGTGGTATGCAGGCTTTCTTTCATTGCTGGTGAAAATACACAGTAATGGTGGTGACTGTTGAAAATAATGTTTTTTAGCTGAGAATCTGCTCTATCAAATAGCATTATTGTGCTCTTTGTATCTGTTGAATTTTCCATGGAAATAAAGAGGAAGCATTACTTTCAGAGTGTCTGATGCATAATCTCTATGTAAGTAACTTATGTGCATCCAGAAGAGGGCCACAAAAATGATCTCAGGGGTGGAACACCTCCCCTGTGAGGACAGGCTGAGAGAGCTGGGGCTCTTCAGCCTGGAGAAGAGAAGGCTCTGGGCAGGAGACCTGAGAGCTGCCTTTCAGTGTCTATAAGAAGAAAGGGAATAGACTCTTTAGTAGGATCTGTTGTGACGGGACAATGGGAGATGGTTTCAAACGAAACAAGGGGAGATTTAGATTGGACATAAGGAAGACATGTTTTACAATAATGGTTGCAATACAACGAGGTTCTCTGAAATTACTGAATTGTGTAAATAATATATGCCTATTAATTAAAAGCAGACAATATGTATTATAACCTTTAACAGCAGGCTAATTTCATTTTGTATTTATGAAATAACACTTTTAAATAACTTTAAAGCTGAAATACAATAACAAATAATGAAGAATTCTACAACATAACAAACAAGCTTTATATCTGATGACAGCTTTCCATATTGAGAAGAGAAGCATTTATGCTCAGCTTTGATGCTATTATATAGGTTTATTCTTGGAACTTCACTTTATCTGATGTATTTACTGTGTGGTACTTTCTCAGAATAACAGACACAGCACAATGGCAAATACTGCTCTTTGGCTAGATCTCATCAGATATTGAAAAAATGCTACATACCATGAAGCTCGACAGTTCAAGAGCATCTGTATTCCTACGCTTCTTTTAGACCTGAGGGTAAAATTTAGGTTCTTGATGAACACTAGGTCATGTGAATAAAGAACAATCTGGCATTTGACATCTTGGTGTAGCAGTAGAATTCCAAGCTAAGATGCTCATAATGTCTCTTCAACAGTACCTCATTTTACTACATTAAATGAACTAGACAATAAAAAGAAAATGAAGAGACAGTGAGTGTCCTTCTAAGTTGGATTGCTTTGGCTTAGTTAATTTGAATTAGGGGGATCTAACTCGTTACACGTGCTTTAACTATTCAGTGTCTATCTATATATTTCTAACATTCTCAGCACTGTGCTGAGAGGGATGCATTTAAGCATCTCTCATATTTTCCCAATACATGTGTATCCCTTCTCTTCTACAGAAAGCTAATTGTAAACAGTTCTTCACATTTGGTTCATGTCTAAATCTTGGTGATTATTTCCATCTAGCATCTCCAATTAATTTACATAACTGTTTGTGTTCTTGTCTGAATTCTCAGTACAGTATTCTCTTCTGTGATGAGAAGTGCATCTTTTCAAACAAAAAACACTGGTTTGATCATATCACTATAGATCTGTTGAGTATCTCCACTGATTCCTTCTCTTAACTTGAGTTTTATAATGATTTTCAAGGTCCCTCATAGAGTATCTTGTACGATCTGTTGACACGATCACTCCTCTGATTGGCTAACAATTTTTAAACACTATGCTATTCTCAAAAATATCTAAAAATAAATAATTTTCCCTCCTTCTTTTTTTCTCTTTCTTTTTCCTTTTTGATGTGTGATGCCAAAACCCCCTCAAAATGGTTGAAGTATTTGGCTTTTCAGAAAGTTGCCTAGCATCCTGACAAAGATGCTGCCAGTTCTGTACTCCCTCAATGATCAGTTGCTCAGGTACTGGGTAAATTACTCTATAATTTTATCCTTAAGTTGGTGCTGTTTCCTATTCTAACAGTAGAGAAAGTAGAAAAAATGTCTGCAATGATCTACAATAAGATTTCCTAGACTATCAGTATAGAGTACTACATGTAACATTAAAATACAGGTAAAATGATAATGTAATTTACATTGTGATTTTTTTTTTCCTTAGATAATAGAACCCATGTATTAGTGTCTGAAGACATGAAAGATACCTCCTTTGTGACAGTATTTTAACACATACTTTTTGCGGGTACCATACTTTGAATTCTTGAAAGTCATTTAAGAGCTTTTCAATATTATGTATTTAGAAATGGTAAAAGTTGCCAAAGGTAACATGAGAACTAAAGGAAATCCACATCCCCAGAAGTGTGTGCAAATTGTCTGTGACACAACCTCCCAAAATATTTATTAAAAGAACTTCAAAAACTTTACATCTGTAAAGATTATTTTATTACTTATTTTACTTATTTTAATTCTTTGCAGATCTCCAAAATAATCTGAATCTTTTAAACAAGTGCACACAATGTACAATATTGACTGGATCAGTAGAGTAAATAAAGAAAACATTATTGTGACAGAGGTGTTTAAACAGAGAAACCTGCAGTACCTCAGTAATAAGTTTTACATACAAATTTTAAATACAATTGATAGGATGAAGGAAAACACTGAGGAGGAAAATATAGTCTTTTATTTACAGATAATGTTTCCTCAAGAACTTAGTTTAAAAATAAATACTCCATTCCATTACAATAACTTTTACAAAGTTAATCATGTGCACGTTTTGTTTTTGAGAAAATTAAACTTTCATTTACATAGTAAACAGACACACACACATACGCAATTACAAAGTGAAGAAGGAAAAAAGCACCTTAATCTATTAACTTATTCTTGGATATTTATGTTACGTTTAGCTGAGAACTACTCAAAGGACTTCAATTCCTGAAAATAAAATACTAAACCATGCTACTACTCTGTTATTTTTGCAGTACATTTTGTGGGATGAAAAGTGCAAAGTTGAGCTTAATTCAAATGACAGCAAATATATTAATGCTGAGTGTGTATGTAACATACGGGCAAAACTATGATTTTATTAAAGTAAATCACATGCAGACACGAGAGACTAATCCCTGTGAAACTTGCTGGGCACATACAGAATATTAATAGCACTGCTAGAGAATTTGCCATTTTGCTATATCTTCAAAGAGATGTTAAGGAGCCAAAGAAGCCTGTATTTTGATGTTTTTGAGTCAAATAGAGAGAAGAGAGGGAAGAGTACCAACAGCAATAATGTTCAACAGTGCAACTATTCAACTCAAATTGATTGGAAAGGAAAACAAAAAAAAAAACCTCAAAATAACTAAAAAGAAGTTGAAAATCATACTATAATCCTACTAAAAACACTTTCTAGATGCCAACTCTGATTCCTCCAAAAATAATCTTTCCCTATTTTTTCTTCCTAAAACATTTGAACATGTCTAAGCTTCTAGCTTTGTACTTCAGAGAGTACTAGCTGAGTGGTATTCTGTATGAAATGACAGGCTGCATTTTCAAAATCAAACCATGAAACTTTAAATAATCTTTTCAAAAATATTGGAACATTTAGAAGCCTAAGACTCACTGAATGATTCCAATGTGCTGAAATTAGTTTTTAAAATAAATGTGGCCTTTTTCTGTTGCCCTGTAAGATATTAAAATTTTACTCATTCTGCTCTCACAGTACCTATGATTTGCTTGCAGTTCTTTTGGACAGAGCAGCTTTTGTTAGTAAGTCTGATATAGCTGAAATACACTGTCATCACAATAAGTATGTATTTTCAAAAAATACATACTGCTGGTCATCAGCTGGACATTCACAACTTTGCTGAGGACTTATACAAGAAACAGCACATTTCCCCAGTCTCTGTAAACAGTCCTTATCAAATTTCATCTTACATAGTCCATGAGCTTTATTTTCCTTTGCAAATTTCAAAGCAGGTGCAGTAGGATAAGAATGCAATTCATTTGACAAAATCTTTTCTGAACTTAACATCTGAAAATCCTCTCCAGTCTCTTCCTTTTTCAAGTATATGCAAATGAAACTGTTGTTCAGGCTACAGTAGCACATAGACCTGTTGATCACGCACATTAATTACTTACTTGACTTGTGCTCTGAGGAAAATATGATGGAAAATATTTATAAAACATAATGCCAGTCACTGTGATAGAATTCTCACGTCACTTGTACTTTTGGTCTCAAATAGAGCAAAAGTCTTGATTACATAATTAAATGCACAAGTTCTGTCTCCAACTCAAAGAAGCAGGCTTTCTCAGAGTAAAATAGTAAGGTAAGAAATGTTTAAATACATTGTGCTGATTATCTAACCCTTTGAAACTGAGTTGTTTAGGTGAATTACATTCAAATCATGCTCAGGAAAGCTGAATAAGTCTTTGCTGTGGTTTGGAAGATAAGTGATCTCTTCACCCAAAGGTAAGATTTTCTTGGAGCTTTAACAGCTAGTTTTGTAAATGCACAACTTTAATAAAATGTGAGCGGGGAAAAGGACAGGAATTCATTAGGCCAGTCTATTGAATTTGAACATTACAGGGAATCTTTAAGGAATGAAATTCAGACATGAACCTTTTAATTTCTTCACTGTCTTTCTAGAACACACTAGACTGTAACACAAAATGAATAATTGAAATGAAAAGGAATCAGAAGTACTGTTTTCATGCAGAAAGGAAAAAATAATAATAATCACTTCTATTCCTCCACCTTCCTGTCAGATTTGAAAGAAGTATGGAAAAATGATCTTGCTCTATTTTGCTTTGTTATGAATTGGTGAATTTCCCCCTGAAGTCTAGAATAAACTCACATCACAAAAAGCTTACTCTACTGAAGTAAAAAACCAACCAACCAACAAACTACAAAAAAACTATGGCTTTTACCCCATGCATAGTGATTAGCTGCTAATGGCAATACATTCCTTAAATTACAACATACTAAGAAATAAGCAGTAGGTACCATTCATACAATACATATGTTCATTTGATAACTAGATGCTTTAAGGAGCAGGAAACAACACTGTATTCTTGGATCTCTACATGGTTATGCAATTTCTATAATGTGTTATCTATGGATGGTTGCTCAGGATGAGCATTTGCCCAATTACTATGGAATGTATGTACATGGCATGCCAAATGAGAGCAAAAAATTTGGAACTGCAAGCTTGATCTCTCCAGGTGAGAGCAAATATACCATTTGGATCTTTTAATGAGTAATTCACATGGTGCATACACACACACACACACACACACACACACACACACACACACAGAATTGCTTCAGATTCCAAAAAAGATTAAAGGAAGACTTGCAATCAGTGAAGAGATGTCACAGCTCCTCTTTCTAAAAGCCACTGGAGCTTAACAAGGATGCTGTATGCCAGAGACAACACAGTACACAAATCTTAGACCATGCCAATACTCTTTAGGACTTCGAGTTTATCAGGTTAGAATTTAATGGGAATTACAGAAAACAAACAAACAAACAAACAAAAAAACAAAAAAACACCCCATTATCTTCAGGATTATATTTTACCCCGGGGAACTTGTAATTGCATTGAAAAGAATAGCCATCAGTAGTGATAGAATCTGGCACATCATTTACCCTAAGCTATGACTACTGGTTTATGATCAGACAAGGCTGACAACTCAGATGGTGTGGGAGCCAAATTCTTCCTAGCCCTTGAAAAACATGAAGATTCCTGTTAGGGCAACACTGGAAAACCTGAAATGAAACTGCCTGTTGGCACCTCTGTTAATGAATCCTTTTTTAGAGGTCAGAGCACAATAGAAAAGTAAAAGTGATTCTGTTCATATTAAATTATATGAGCAACAAAAACAGAAATATAGGCACAGAAGAAAGAAATTTGTATATGAATGCAAAATCTCTAAAATGTACATGGATCAATTAAAGATTACATACTACTATCATACAAAGTTTCTGCTTTTTTGAAAGAGTCTGATAGCTTCTACTTTAATCTTTTACAGCTATGTTCCCCTTTCCCTCTGAAAATATGTATCCCTTGGACTATATTTTCCAGTCTCCCAGTAGGCCCTAGTACAATCCTGATTTGGGGAATTGAACTGCAGAATAACGCCATAATAGCAATGGTTTTAGGAGTTGATGGCCAATGGCAAACAGCTTCTTTCTCCATCCTCCAAAAGCTCTGAGAGCTCCAATACCTTTTGACAGCAGATCCTACTGCAGAAAGAGTAATAGATTCTATAAAGAGGCTTCATAATTCCTCAATATTAGATTGCTGAAAATTAAATTGAGGTGATAAAATGTGAAATGAAATTAATCCGAAATACCTGATGAAAAAAAAAGTCTGCCTTTAATTTATTCTAAGCAGTCAGAAACAAAACAAGGTGGCCAATACTGTTCTACCTCATGAGAAAGATTATACCACATGATAATCTCCTCCCAGGAAAGTGGTGCAAACACATTTTTATCCCCAGCACTTACATTTTACAAAGAGGCTCCAGATGAAAAGCCTGAATTCCATGAGGTAGTGCTCAAAATAATTTACTGTCTGTTGAAGCTCATCAGTTTTCTGGAATTACTCTAAGATATTGTGCAAGCTTAAGTGTGGGGGAAAAAAAAAGAAATTTCATGTGTACATTTTGCACGACGTTTCTTGTACCCAAGTTAAATTCCCACCCACGTGCTCAAAAATGTTGACATAAGCTGAGGAACTATGGTTTCTGTGATTCTCATATTTCACATGTTGAAATCTAAAGTAATATTGCCCTCAGACTTAGCTTGAGGATCCTTAAGACAGTATTGGATTCTGCAGCATATAAGTTTGTTACCTTGTAATTACCACAATATGCAACAGACATATTAATCATTTGAAAAACAAATGTCTATAATTAGAGAATAGTTTACTGCATTATGTTCTATGTCACACTATTTGTGGTGTATTTTTAAATTTAAAATCACAACAAGAGTTATTCTAGCTTGGATAAAAACTTTATTACAGATAAGAAAAAAAAAAATTATTGGGTCTTTTTACATACTTCTAGATTCTTCTGTCAATAGGGACTATCTGAGCTTGTAAGTCAATGGGTATGAGAGTACACTTAAAACATCAGAACTGAGTCCAGTAAGTTGTATTGGATAGACAAACTTTCCACAAAGATGTTCCATCCTAATTTGAAAGCATCAGAGAAGAATGGAGAAGCACTGAGAATGGAGAAACCACAGTTACTTTTGCTACCTACTTTCAGTGGTTAACTAGCCTCATTAGGAATAGTTTGGAATTTACTTCTAATTTTAATTTCTTATCTGTTTTTAATTGTCAGAACTCTTTTTCTTTCTGGCTTTAGGAGCCACTTCCTAACATTTTCTCTTTTTAAAGCCATGTATTGACTACAGTTAAGCTGTATCTTGGCATTCTATATTCTTTATGCTTACATGCATATACATAGGCTTACCTTCATATGAAAAAATACCAAAGAGAATTTTCCAGGCTGCATCTACTATAAAAAATTAAGAAACTGTGGTGGATTTGAAAAAGAATAAATAATAAATGAGATCCATATCAAAATTAAACAAGATCCAGACAAGGCCAAGAGTGAGCAAAACCTAGATAGATATACTTTTCTAACACTATAAGTTTAGCCTGTTACCTAAGCACAGATTAGGAAGATGGATTTTTGAAAGCACATTGATGCTGTAATGAGATGAATATTTTGAATTTGTTTGGGTGTTTCAGAAATTCTGCACCCATACAAGATTAAGGCATTCATTTTTAAGATATAGGCCTGAAGCAATGAAGAAATAGCATCACTAAATAACTAAATACAGAACATTCTGCTGTCTCATATCACTCAAGTAGGAAAGATAACAAAGAAATTGCTATACATTTACTAGAAATCAGGACAATGAGAATTTGTGCCTCATATGGAAAGCAAAATATTCTGTACATGTTTCATGTAGAAAACAATTAGACTAGTCAGACATACCCTGGCTGTTAATATCTGGTTGCAGGAATATCCTCAGCAATTCAGAAAGTTTCAAATCCCAGGTAAACTTTATCCTTCCTAGAACTGCTTAAGACTCTTAATTATTTTTCTCTCTGCTTTCTGAGTATTCCACTGTACTTTCATTTTCCATATGTACAGAAACTACAGTTTCTGTTTTGTTGAAAAAAACTATATTCAAACTACACAACTTACAATCCTAAAATAATGCACATGGTAAAACACGTGAGTCATGGCAAAATACATGGGTAGTTTTCATAAATTAATATGAACACCATGAAAATGTAATTTTTACTGACAAAATACCTCAAATGCTAAAAGGTCTTTCATTTTACTATCAGTAAGCAATAACGTTGTAAATAAGTTAAAGAGCATTTCACAGATTAGAGAGTTACTAATCTAAATTAAGTTTTTCCTAATCGTCCAGTTTATAAATTAGCAACACATACCATTTTTACGTGCAGTAAGCACCCAGTGAGTAGAAAGGGTTTTAATACTGCTTTTCTTAACAGATTTTGAGAAACTTGGCAATAATAGGAGAGTAAAAAACATATATTCTTCATAGCATACAAGTATTTTAAATGAAGTAGCTTTGAAAAATAGTAACTGTGTAGCTATGGTTGCTTGGCTTTATTTACTCCATACTTTTACTTCCTTGACAGCAGTGTAATCACGTACCTTGTACAAGTCGTCTGTTCCCTTCCATCTCTTTACTTTCATCCTTTTGCTTTCTCTCCTCTTTTTCTTCCCCTCTAAACTAGAAAACTGAGGGTAAAATGAGGCACCAATCTAAATTTAAGTTTCAAACATTACTTCTGGTGACACTTGCTGACCTCAAGATGAGTCGTCTTGGTTGTTTGTTACGTCTGTAGTCCCTAAATATGTTATAATTTAACAGCTTACATAGATACATAATATCTGTTAATATCTCTTCATTAAACCAATAGTTTAGTTGAGGTCAGCACATGTACTGTTTGTCACTGTCTGATGACACCTCTTGGCAGCACTAGTGTCAGTGTGGTATTTAGGGGGTGAGTCAGATATTTAGCTGATGAATTCCATCCAAAAATGTCCAAATTTTCAGTAACAGAATTAATTAAATAGTCTAGATGTATTTTTTTCTACATCACTTAAAAACAGTAAAATCAATAGTACAGTTAATAGATAATGAAGTTGTAATCTAAATCTCTATTTTAAGAGTGAAGTTGGTATAAATGTGAATAAGGAAGAAACAGTATATCTGTGCAGTGTAAATTTTGGAGATTTCTGAACAATAGCCTATGTTCTCAATATGTTGGCAAATTTATAATCTGAAAACAAAAAGAAGAATTATACATCTAATCAAGGAACACTTTACATCAAAAATTTTAATTTTAATCCCTTTTTATATACATTTTTCAATACTGCAAACTGAAAAAATCACTTTGAACTGAAAAATGAAATTTCACAGAGAGAGATTTTGAAACAGGATATGTCAAGAACTTAAAAATGCTTTCCACAGTATATTTTTAATAAGAATTCGCAACATCAGTCCTTATTTCACAAACAGTACTACTCTTATTGATTGGTATTGGATAAAATGTGTCAATGAAAAAATCCCAATCAACCAAATGTCAATATACATTCTCTTCGGGACAGATAAAAAACAATACTCAATAGTTATTTGCTTAAAAGATCATCAGAATTGCCTTACTTGCAGTTCTTTGGTTTTTATAAGCGTTATTGCTCCTGTTAGCACTGATAATATGGAAATAAATGTACTTCACCTACTTGGTGGAAGACAAAATTTAAATCTTTGGAATATATTTTTCTTCAGTGGGAATAGCGGAGCTAAAACTTAGTTTATTTTTGTTGGTGTGCTATTGACTGTTTCAATAAAAATGACACTAGCATATCTCAGGTATATTTGTAGCAGCTAGAAACTCCAAAACATTCAGAACAACCTTGCTTCCCTTATTTTTGTCTATTGAGGACTGATAGAATCATTTAAGAAACCTGCAGTATATGAAGTTTTCCAGCTACAGTCATGAACGGGAGGTAAATTCCACAACTGTTGTCTTCTTTAACAAGTGTTCATTTCTAGTGATGAATAATTTGTTTAATGGGCATACTTTCCATCTATTAAGTCAAAGGGCTAATGCCTTCCCATCTTTTTTTCTTTTCAAATTTTTTTAAAATCTAATATCTCTTCCTAAACCATTTCAGTTATCATTATCATAAAGAAGGCAGTTTCTCTTTATGGTCAGCAAGCAGAAGAACATTTTCTCCAGTTTGTTGTCCTGTTTTTACATTAAATTAACTCATGATTCAGGACTTTTCCTTCCAAGAATCTTCAAGTAAAGTGGATACTTGGTAGATTTTTTTCAGGCTCTGCTACTTTACAAGCAATGATTACAATGCCGCAGGATGACAGCTCATATTTCTTCCTCAAGTTTTACTTATTAAATTTATTTATCTACATAGATAGATATTTCTATGCTGGATACATTCTTCATAAAATTATAGCAGGACAAGACCGGGCATTTTAGAGTGACTTATTCATTGTTTAAAAGAAAGCTTTCAATAGAATTGAAAGATTAAGATTTAATGACAAATATATAACTTCATGGAAACATATTTTAGTTCAATTAATAACGATGAGTAAAAACATTATTTTATGGAACTGGTAGTTTCAACAAACAGTGAAATAAAAATATACTTTTTAATCTCTTTTTTTCTTTTCTTTTTTTTTTTTTTTTTTTTGGAGTTCAGAATATAGGACAGGTTAAAACAAACAAAAAAATAGTGAATCAGTTACACCATTGATCGTACAGATAAAGAATTTGAAGCTATTCCTTTCCACGTGCAAAATATTGCTTTCATTTCAATGTGTGGCATAAGTTGAGGTCTCTATAAAAATATTTATAGTAAAATACAGAGTAAATCTATAATTACATTTAATCAGTTATAGAAAGATGCATCCAGTACTCAGACACTGTAATATTACTTACAGTTAGTCTATTTTACTTCAGTTACTGCTGAAGTAACAAAAAAATATGGTATAACAGTGCTTTGTGAGCCAAACAGCATATTTGCTCTAATCTACACAAAGCCCTGTAAATAACCTACAAGTTCTTAGTCATTATCTAATCTTGTATCCAAATTTTTCATTTAAACTCTTTCATTTTACTGCATTACACATAGAGTCCTTTAAATAACCATAAACAACTAGATTCCTTACAACGTAAGGAAGAACTACAGAAAATCATTCTGAATTCCCATGTAAAAAATTTTCTTAGAATTCCTTCTACTTTATGTACAAACTCCTTTGAAGGAACTGAAAAACATTTAGTAGATTGTCTTGGAATAGATCAGCAAAGCAGAATTCAATAACAAACATAAGGTGCTCTCTGAGCCATAGGCATAATAAAGCGTCTTGAAAGGTATTACGACACACTATTATTTTCATCTTTCTCCTTTCAGTTGGCATTCACATTGGCTTCTTTTTGACGTAGTCTCTCTTTCTGTTGTTAAAAATAGAAAGAACTTTATTATCATTCTTTCCTCTAATTTTCTGTCTGCTCTCAAGTTGCCTTAAGTATTTTGTCTACAATACTGAGAGGTACTACATGAGTCAGCAGATCAGAGTTTTGCTTAATTAAAAAGAAACAATCAAACAAAAAACTCCTGGAGCACTCAAGGAAGGCTCACAGTGAGTTCACTAGTTACTTTAGCGAAGCTGAGCTTGCTTTAGCTACACACTTGTCAAATACTGTGTGCCTTTAAAAATAGCCAGATGAATGAGCAGCTCTGTGAAGATCAGTGCAGTGAGAGTAAACAAGATTTATTTCTCAGTTTAATACCTCCTTTTGTCCAGGATGGTTTCTGCTGACATAAATACTCCAATTTAGCATTAGGTAGATTATGTTGTCTAACGACCCTTTCCCAAGCAATTTTAGTCGTTTTTATCTCTGCTGCCTATCCTGCAACTGATATGCTCTGTTGGGAATGGAAATAACTGACTTCCTTCATGTACATTTCCCTCCCATATTCTCTTGCATCCCACAGTTTGAGAAATTCTTTGCCTTGCACAAAGATAAAAACCAGTTTTGTCTACAGTGTAAATTATTACTCCTCTTTCTATGTCCTATAAAAAAGAAACTGGGAAACACTAATGACAAAATAAGGATTTGAACCCTTCTACCACTATTCAACAGAGTAAACAACATTTTGAAAGGTTTTAGAGAAAGAAGATACTCTCTCATTTTTAAAATGTGTACAGTGAGCAGTAAATAGCATGAAAGAAAATACAAGAGACTTAGCAGCAAGGGGGAAGAAACCAGAAAAGGTCTAATTATGTTTTGTTCTCTAGAATAGCAGAGCCATACTTAGGCACAACTAAATTAAGCTTTAACCTTCACTATTAGACTACTGTAGGGCATAAGCTTTACATTTTTTCTATGGGAAGAATAATAACCTGCTACATTCAAACTGACTAAGAACTCTGCATCACACTTCAACAACAACAAAAACCCACCACCATCCTGAATGACAAGAACAGTGTCACAAAAATATTCTAAATGTCATGCTGAGAAAGAAATCATACCAGGCTAGCCGTAGGATTGATTTTCTTTGTTTCAACTTTCTTCTCTGCAGTTAACTTGCTTACTGATTGCTGAGCCACTTTAATTCTGAAACAAAATATACACAAAAGGCATTGTTAGATTCAAAGAAATTCAAACTGCTCTAGATCTGTTTAATATATATTTTACCTGTAAAAAGTACCACCACCAACCTTTTTAGACACACTGACCAAACAGAATACTAATTAGTATTCAAAGGCACTTCATAAAGTACCAGAATAGATCAGAATGCATTTTTACTGAAGAGAAAAGCAAAAGCAAAAGCATGGTCTGTCTTCTGAGATTTTCAGTGTATAATGCAGGCAAACTATCTCTCCCTTCTTGTAGGATCAGGATTGTATGGAACCAAAACAGCTGCAGTAGGAAGGCAAAAAGATACTTAACAAAACATCCACAAGCCAGCTGGCTAGATCTTTTATATATATAGGATACAATATTTTAGCAAGACATTTGCTTGGTTATCCTCTTAATTTCCTCTGAAGATCTTGAAATGAAAGCATCTGCGATTTTTTATCTTAATGTTTTCCTTGTTGCTTTACATGGAATTGACAGGCCAATCTCACTGATGTGGTGATAGAGAGATACAAATTAGAAGAAGTTCTTGCACACAGATACTTAAGGCAGCCTTGTGCACAACTACACACGTCTACTAAAAGCAATACTGAGATAAGGGGAGAGAACACAGATCTGACTCCATTGTTTCTATTCTTGCCTTTTGATCTTATTGCACTGCAGATCCTAAACCCTGTGTTTCTGTGAGAATTTATTGAGAAGAACACAATCAGAAGTTTTATCAAGAGAGAAAGGAGAAAAGGACTTGACTCTCCTCTTTCAGACAGAGGAAAAGGCAGGGGAAATTATGTGCTAAATAGTGATAAAAAGGAAACAAAATTCTTGGTCTTCTGGAGACAGGGTCTGGCCAGCTATCTGCCTTTAAAATGCTGATGCTACAGACACCTACTTTACAGCTCAATATGCAATATGCAGAGGGAAACAAAATTGCAAGTGAGTTTTTACAAGCAAAAACTCAGCAATCCAGTTTTCACTACTACACACAAGATCAGCCTTTTACTATAAACACATTTCTTGGCACTCAGGAACTGAAAAATTGTATTTTCTTCTCTTATTTAATTTTTTCCACTAGTAGAAATAATTGTTATGGCCGGTCAAAAAGTATTAAAAAATACCACGTCCAGTTCAAACCACTTTTGACACGCTCAATTTTTGAGGAATTTTGGAAGAAAAGCAGAAAGGAAAGTGGATTATAGCTGCAATTACTGATGTGTATTTCTTTGTTGTAACATTATCAGCATACCCAATTCTGGACATCTTTTTAAAAATACAGAACACATTCATAAATTCCTCATTGTGTTTATCAACATTCAGTGTTGGAAAATAACATTCCTTGTTGTAATTCCTAGCTGCATGTACTATCTCAAATACACCAAGATGAAGTTACTATTCTGTACATTTTAAAACTTATCTGTAGCCTTGCTAAAAATTAATTAGCTTTCTCTGTGTCAAGCCAGCAACTAACATACGACTGTAACATACGACTCCATTCTTTTACAGTTTTTTGTTAATCAGTACATTTTTGCTTCTTTTTCATAGATAACAGCAGCCACTGAACAGCATGCTATTCCTCACAGCTGCAGAGGTTTATGCAAAGATGATAATTCATTTTAGGTGTGTGTAAACACGTTCAGCACAATCAAATGGAAGTATGAATTTCTAAACTTTTACCTGTTTCAATCATGTTTTCTTTCCTATCACATCCTCTTTGGTCCTAGGACAGTTTTCTGAACTGCTTTTAAATGTTTTGAGTCCACATTTTCAACTGAAAGGTGAATTCTAGAGATTATACATTCTTGGTCTTGAAAAGAAAATTATTCGTGTTGCTGATTTAGTTGTAACTCTGTGTTTTATTCTATATTTGCACTATATTCAAGAAATCTGGAATTTTTTACATGGAGTGAATAGTTTGGAATAGGGAATAAAAATAAACCAGCTCACTAAAATTATCTGAATCGTTCGATATTTGGTTCAGAGAGACATTATGAATACCACATTGTTCTTTTAGGGAAAAATCACTTTATTAACAAATGACTGATAAGATTAGGAGGAATTCACAGAAAGTTAAGTACATAATTTTAGATGAATATAATTTCCTGGGATTTTTTAAAGTCAATTATTAGCAAAGCGGTTAGCTCTGTAATTACATCACTGAAGCATCCACACTGTAAACTTGCCTAATAAATAGTTCTTTTCTTTGTTAAACATGGTTAGGGTGCTAGAACTGGCTACTGTACATGCAAGCACTATTGTTGAAATGAGAAAAACAAAATAGTATGAAAACCATCCAAATTTAAAATCATAAATTTGCCTGGTGGCGGTAGATTAATTTGTGTATTCCTTTCCATTATTTCAGGCTCACTGGCCTGCAGTTCTCTGGGTCTTCATTTCCCCCTTTCTTGAAAATGAGAGTGCTGTTTCCCTTTTTCCAGTCTCTAGGGACTTCGCCTAACTAAAAAGCCATGACTTTTAGAAGCTTGGAGACCGCACAATTCAAGGGGCAGAGCAGTCTAAGAACGACTAATTATAAACTTGGAAAAATATTTTTTGCAGAGGAAACAGCAATGGCTTGTCTTTACAGAAAACAGCTAAAGACTTACTTCTGACAGGGTCACGTCGGGGAAGGCCTGCTTTTCTTTTTCCTGCGTGTTTTATAATCTCAGCAGAGGAGGCAATAGATATTCCTCACACATTGTGTTTTGGGCAGCGTTAATCAGTGAATGTCACAGCTCAGGTCTACTTACCATACCAAGACATTAAACACCAATAGTTCTGGTGTCAGTGTGTTTCAGTGGAGAAAAAAGAAGATGTAAGGAATGCAAGTCAATTAAGCTTTGAAATCTGATCAACCACAACACGGTTATGTTTAAAAGAAACATTATTCTCATTCAGTGGTGAGCAAAAGAGGTCAATATATCCTGATGAATAAAGAAGATGCGATGTCAACTGCAATGCTGAGCAGTATAGCACAGTATCACACAATATGGAAAAGAAAACTGAATGAAGTAAACAAAGAAACGTATTTTTAATTGGGAGACTCATGACTCCAATATTGTATTTGAATCTTTACTATAATCAGAGGGAATATAATTTGCTTTTTTCCTGCCTCGATGTGACAGGTGTTGGCTTTCCCTCTAAACTAGATCCAAGTCATGCCTCTTAAATTGGACCATATTAGTGAAAAATATAAGCATCATTTTTATTTTTAATTTATAACTCCAACACAGAAATTCAACTAGAATATATGCTTGCATTTAATAAAGTTTTCATCGTAAGCCAGGTACTCAGCAGATAAACTCTTGCCACGTTCACTCTTGCTTCCCACCCAGCCAAACAGAAGGTGTGAGCTGGTTCATTCTGCACTTGAAAGCAGTTAGGATACAAAAACTCCTGTCTGAGTAAGCTACTCATGAATGTTCAGGTCTCTGGTATGCGAAGACAGACAATTATTTGGTAAAGTCCTTGCTTAGCATCACAATAGCCTTATAAAAGACCTTGAAGTTTGAAACACTTCTATCATTATATTATACAATAGAATTGGCTAGTCAAGCCTCCTGTCAAGTCTTCTAAAAAGAACTTGATCATTATTTATCAAATCTTTAAATTGTAGATAGAATAAATATTCATTTATATACATTTTTCTATGTTTGTCTGATATAGTTATCAGTGGAATTTCTCTCCAAATCTCAAAATGCTAATACACTTAGTTTGCTTTTACTTTTTTTCTGGATTTATTGATTATCTTTTTGAAGGTGATGAATTTTACCACTGTAGTCACAAGAAAAAAAATAACTTTATGCCTTTATCAAAGCTAATGCTTAAGAAAAGAACTGTAAGTCCCAAAAAAGCTATATCAGCCCAGACTAGAAATATGCTTCAGTTCAGCTGAGCTGGATACCACTAGATACTAAGGAACATCTAAGGATAGCCAAAGCATTCAGTAGCAATCCCCACAATGCTCTCCCAGCAGGAAACTCTCTATGAACAGTTCTTCATATTCTAATATGGATTTGCACCATCATCATTCAGAAGCAATGCAAACTTTTGGCACCTGGGACATCTGGTGGGGAAGGTATTCAACCAATTAAGTATGGCTACCGTAAGCAATTGTATTTGGCTTGTGCCAGCCACTTGCTAATTTCACTTGATATTGTGTTAAATGAGGTATGTAACAACTATTTCCCATTCAGTCTTCATGCTTTTAAGTTCTCTATTGTATCTTTTTCATTAGGTTCTGAGCAGCTTAGCATATATATCACATACTACATATGATACAGTGAGAGAAATTCACATTTAAAGTCAAGCTATAACATAAATCTGGCCTTTGAAAACTGTTGTAATGTCTTGAACTAAAGATTATTTTTCCTCATTGCTCACTGCAATATTGAAAACAAAAATATAATCCACTGCTTCCTCTGTGGCAAGTGCTCCTGCCAAATTTCAGTTGTTAGGTGCAAGTGAGCCTCACAGATTAGCTTAATTGATGGTTAGACCAATAATGTGCACCAAAAATGAAAGAGGTAGAAAGCTATAGCCAACTCCAGCTTACTAGACTAAACAAAAACTTACTGGGCACCTTCACTGCCCTTTTTATTGTTCAGACAACTACTACCATTGCTACTCACACTCTTACATTCAGAGCTTCAGCATTTTAAACCTGTGATTCATTGCTTTTGTGCATCCCAAAAAAACAATCACTATTGCTCTTTTCACAAGATAAAGCTGATACCATCAATGTGTTTTGTGCTAGTGATAACATTGAAGAACAAAAAAGGCATTAAAAAAGGGACCTTCTAAAAGCAGGAAGCACCCTATTTTTAAGATGAGACGTATTTCTGTTTATCAAATGACTGTGTCTTCTCTAGACATTGAGACAAACTCTGGTCCTTTTTTGTTTTCTGATTTCTATTACCTAGCTGTGCAATTTGTATGTGTATTCTATCTAAAAGAAATGATAGACTTTCTTGTGGTCACTGTTGCTACAATCTTACATTTGTAGTGGAAGCAGGGAGAAACATTAACAGCAATAATTGCATTCCTATATGGTTGCTTCATATGTAAAGCATAAGAACATGATAATCCTCATCACACTTATTTTGCAAAGCATATGATTACATTCTGTGATTTTCTATTCATCACTGCAAACTACTTGTTTTTTTTTTAAATATATATGCTTATATTTTTTCCTCATACTCAGACTTGACTAGAATATTATGTTAAAATACACTTCAATAGATCTTGAATGCTTTAACGGACTTATGGGCAGATATTCACATATTAATACACATTTATTTTGATTCTGAATGCATAGATATTCTAACTGAAAATAAAATTGAATTAAAAAAAGGAAAAGAGACTTGTAGATATGCAATTTGCCACAGTATAAAAGGGCAGAACTTTGTTCCGGACTTCAGTTTTGTTAGCATCCCAAAATCTCAAAAATAATAAGAAGAAAGCAAAAAAAGGCAGTTGATGTACCTGGATGCACAATCAAAAAGTTTCTTCATTTTATCTCTATAGTCATTTATTTGTTGTATTTATCTAGGTTTGTTATCTATTTGTTTTTTGTTTTTATCTTGGTTTTTTTTTTTTTTTTTTTTAATGGTGTTCGAATTTTGTCCAGGAAAGAGACAACGATTCAACAATATTTTGCAGGCAGCTGATTTATTTTCATGGTGAGTTAAGTGCCAGGCAGCTCTGTTAAAGTGTTTCCTTTACTTCATGAAAAAGCATTAATCTAATTAGATTTCTACAGTTGTGTTACATTTAGAAGCCAAGTAGATGTTAGACAAAACAGGCTCCTGCAGCTGAGGCTGTCATTTTGTTACAGGGGATATCCTTTCTCCCAGAAATTCAGAGATTTTATAGTTTCTCTTATGCAACACAAACTAGCTCGTTTTGAGTATAAAAATTTAATTTTCCACTTTAAATCTTTTGACCCAGTTCACTACTATTAATTTTAAGGCAATACATTTTTAAGAATGTATTTGGCATGGCATATTACTGATAATTCTGCATATTATAATTAAATTTAGAATTTTCTGAGCCATACTTTATGAATGAGAAATTATAATCCAATATTGACATTCCCCTATAAATGTAAACAAATCCATATTTACGTATCTACATGACTAGATTAATTCAGATACATTTTATACTTCTGCAGCTCCTCCTGAAATTTGAAGGGTAAGGTAACAGTAAAGGTGTTTATATAAGAATATCAATGTCTCAGTTTCAGAGCCCAACAATGAAAATACTGACTTATGATACCAATTTTTCCTCTTTAAATTTTTTTTAGAACAAAAGAATTCATTGTTGATGAACATGATCTTTTTTTTTTTTTTTTTCTTTTTAATTACCATCTCTAGAAATGCAAAACAAATAGTGCATCAAATTAATTAGCCAGTTATGGAAGACAGCTGTCCATTCCTGTCATACTGAGGTTTTTAGTTACCAATGTGCAGAATGAGCTTGCTTTCAAAATTTCTTGGGCATCAGTTCATCAACTATTAGTCTCACACTTTGTAAAACAAAACCTTAGAAGGTCAGGAATTCACAGGACATTTTCAGATGAGTGAAATAGTTTTCCCATCATTTAAATTTACTGATTTCATGAGGTTCTTCTTTTCAGTAGCACATTACAAAACAATTTAGGATGATGAAAACAGCTCTTCTGTCATTCTAATTTACTTATTACACAAAGATCCTCATTTCAGCACCTCATAGTCTTGATGAATCACCTAGATTTTTAATGTAAACAACAATGAATTGTTCTTTTGAGATTAATGAAACTTTTAAAAAAATCAAACTCTGAAAAAGTCTATAATCCAGAAATTAGCACTTTAAAGAAATATTCTAACAAGTGGCATTGCTTTACATTCATGAATAAGAATAAAAATATGTATTAAAGGAACTGATGAAATATTTGCAATCTATTTTTACTATTACATTTTATTTACATTATTATTAAACAGTAATTCTCATCTCATTCCAGCAAGAAAACACAGAATACAGCAGTTTACTCAACAAAGATTTCTTGAACATTGTTTTAAGAAACTTTGAGGGTTTTTTTTCTTTCTTTCTTTTTTTTTTTTTAAAGATTTCTAATGTATTAATCAAACATTATATTAATCAACAACTTAAATCAATTGCTCTGAAGGGATCACTGTATCCCATCAGCAAAGCACTAACTACGTACAAAGGAATAGAGGTACGCTCTGGATGAATTTTTTCTCTGAACTGAAGTTTATCCATGATACGATCCCTAGATGATTAGAGCAATCTTCTCAGTGGCTAATAATTTTACATGTTTTTTATTTTGGAAAACTATTTGAATATTGACTTAGAGAAAAAGAATTAAAAGATTCTGACAGTGTTCACAGTTGCCAGCTTCTAAAATCAATTTAACTATTATACAGATTATACCAACACCTACAACTTTCAAGAGTTTAAAACCTGTAAAACAATGTACAGTAGACTGACAATCAGGAATTTATATTTTCTCCATTTTGTCCTTTAAAAATCTATTCACAGGATTCTAAGATCCCCACTGATTTAAAGCAAAAAAGGCAAGTGTAAGTGCTAAGATCTTTTAGAAAATCTTTTCTTTACATCTGTGTCACTTCAGAATACACACCTGGGTTTGTATTTCATGCTTAAAGTGATTAGTCCATTCTTTTCCAAAGCATGATCACAATACTACCTTTTAGGTCTTTTCAAATGAATTGAGATATGATTAACATGGCATTTACTCACTCATAGTATAGATATCTTTGGAAAAGATTTTTAGCTTCTTTAAGAAAAGTGTGCAAATAATTGAAGGATTTATATTTTATTTTTTTACTCTAACTAATAAAATAAGTTGACTGCGGTGAGATTCAGCGGTAAGTAGTTTGAAGTCCTCAGCAGGACACCAAGAGTCAGAAGTGGTGCTGTAAATTCAGTGTTGGGCTTCAACACAGTGCTAAGTGTGGCCTGAATCTCTGGGGCTTCCCTTTGAAGCAAGTGCAGTATATTAACTGGAAAAGCATTCACTTTTATTTGTCTGTACTGTCTGCGACAGCAATATCGCCTCATTTAGGCTAGTTCAACATGAAAATGCACAGAGAAGCAATCTGTTACAAATTAGCACAGCTCCCCTTTCATTTTACTAGCTAGTAATTGGAAGGGGTTACAAAAGTGTAATTTATCAGATTATATGTGTTTATCTTTTTGTGGGGACAGCATGCCTTTGGTGAATTTTCCTACGCACCCTGAGGGAATAATCTTTCCTTGATGTCCATTAGATCTGAAAGAAAACAATGACGCCTGTGAAATATAGGAGTATAATTTGTTAGGTTTGAGAAGGAACAGTTTCCCAGACATCTAAAATAGTATTAATGACTTTATTAGAACCTTACCGCTCCTTGGAAATGCTTTTGCTCTCTCGTTTCCAAATGGTCTTGAAGTCACTGCAGAATTCGTACCACACCGTGAAAACATAGTTTGGTGTGATCTCCTTCTCACCAGGCTTTGGCTTTATCCCAAAGTATCCCACTGTTTCTTCAAAGCTAGGAGGGGAAGAAAAAGAAACTGTCAACAGTAAGCCTACGGGGGAAAGTTTGTCTGAGGGCTGATTCCTGATTTGGTAGTCAAGGCTGGCAGTTACCATAACTTTCCCTTAGCCTTGGAAATCATAGCAGCAATTCATGCTGGGTGTAACTATCCTTCCAATATCTACCTCACTCTCAGGAGGTCAGCTTATAGATGCATGAACCGCCACAGAGATATGTCACACAGTCAAATCATGGGCTCAATTTCTTGTATTACAGGAAATGTTATATTCTACCTAAGTCTTTAATATTATTCACAATGTGCCACTGAGACCTTATTTTGCCATTTCTCTTTATAGAAAGACTACAGAAGAGTCATGTGCCAAGTGAGGAAAAAACCTCCAGCTCTGGTTAAAAATAACTTTCAAATAGTTAGAGATTTTACAGAAAATAAATTGTCTCCTTCCCAGTGTGTCCATAAGCAGATAACAGCAATGAATTTTATGAAAAAAAAGAACATTATCAATATGGTAATGCACTTTTATTTTATAATGCAGCTACAGAATTGTTATGCAACTAAATATTTTCATTTTCATATTTTTGTTACAGAAGATACTTTTGACAATATTTTAACTGATTGTGCTTATTTAACCTTTATGATATTGCTTTGTGCAGATAAAATGAAACAGTTCACATTACTAATAATAGCACATGGAGGTTGATCTAAATGAACCAAAGTAGTATGTTCACTTTTGTAGAGGTTGAATCACTTCTTTCTGCAAAGCATAGGTCACAGAGCAGTAAGATTTGGTGATAGTTATTAAAAGTAATATGTATTTTTCACAGTCTAAAGAAAGATCAGTGGTAATTTGTACTTTACATTACTTTTTTTGAGCCCAGAAAGACTCCTCCTTACTTGGACATCCAGGTTGGTCTTTCTGCACAGTCAGAAAAAGAGATAGAAAACTCCCAAATATCTCCCAAGACAATCAGTGTCTCAGGTGAACTGTTCCCATTTGCTGCAGAATGGGCAGAAAATTAGCTCAACAGTTGACTAGCAGCTGGCTGACCTGCTTAATTTCTACTTATTGACAAACTTTCCTTCTGTAGCACAGTTGTTTTCATGTCCCCTCTGCTCTGCAGCCTTTCTGGAGCAGAGTAGGCTCTCTAGGGTACAAAGGTACATCTAATTTGCAGTTGACATAAAGAATTAGTTGTCTGATACTGAATTTAGGTTTCTCAACTGCTAACATTCAGCATTTTAAGTTACTGCTGAAAAAATCTGTTACTCCTAAAAGTCAGGAAGCAGCCCAGGAAGCTAGAGCAAGCTGAACGACAACAAACAGTGCTAACTGGGAAAGATCAGAAGATGAAACATGAAAAGGGGCAAAGCACTAAGTGTCAGGATGAAGGCAGAGGAGGGTGGGACAGAGGAATTTGAGGTTCAGGACAGCTCTGTCAGTTGGAATAGAGGATTCAGCTAGGAAGTTAGCAGGGCTGCTGTTACACGAGGCAGAGTTGCAAAGAGCTTCTGGTCCTTCTGCTCCCTGCTCAGCTACCCTGGTCAATTTGTACATCCAAACAGCTGAGAAATATTTGGCCAACTGATTGTAATGCAAATGAAGTTAAAAATCAGCGCATTGTGTATCTATTATTCGATATATCTGATACTCTTTTCATAGATGGTCTTCAAAAAATGCATGAAAAGTGTTTTGCAAGCTTTTCTTTAAATTGTCTTATCATTTTACATTCATATGAATGGAGCAGAACAATCTTGAGTAAGTAAGAGGTTAAAGGTAGACACTTCGATCTAATAAAAATGTAACCTGCTACACAATATTTAATAGAAATAACAGTTTCTTATCTATCCATGTATCTACTTGTCTTACTTCTCCGTATGTTGCCTCTTCTGGCCCAAGCGATGTATAGATGTTCAGATCAGAAAGCCATTTGGATTTCCCTGGTTTCTTAGTATATCACATTCAGTAGATTAAGGTGATGAAGAAGTTTTGTGACAGTGAAACATATTTTTACTACATTAAGTAGTTAATCAGTTACTACAATATTCTTTAAAACAAGGATTCAATTCAATGTTGACAGTAATTAAAACCTCAAACACAGGAGACTGGCTAAAAATCCAACTGAACTTTTTCCTGGAAGACTATATAAGAAATTTTCAGAAAGCATTACTTCTTTGAAGTACAGATGCTTTTTCCTACTTAACATCATTCCTACATCAATAACATCTTTAACCAAAAGCAAACAGTTAGGAAAAAAAAAAAAAAAAACACGCAGAAAAAAAACCTTACCATTTTTGTGCATTTTCCAAACTGCTCTCTTCTTTTTTACGTTCTTCTTTAGCTGTCAGTGAGAAACATTACAAACATATAAATTACTGCCTTAATGTTTTAGAGATTCCACAGATTCAGCATTCCTTCCATTCAAAATTAGATAGGTTGTATGCTAGATATAATAGAAGTAATAAGCATTTACTAATTTTCATTTTTTGTTTATTTTTTATACCTAAATCTATACTCCTAATATAATAAGAAAGTGTACTGGATTTCAAAAGTAATTTAAAATCTGATACCATAATACATAGAAGCATATATTAATCAAAATAAAAGGAAATAATTAAACTTGACATTCAGATTTTTTAAAAAAAGAGCACTAAGTTGTGCATATTCCTTTATTGTTGCAGAATTTATAATTTTAAACCAATTTCTGCAGTGCAAATAATTGGAAGTTGCTGAACAGGTAACAAACCCAGTTAACACGAACTGTTCCATATAGCTATCACATTTTGTTCAGGAAACTGGAAAGTGAAAACACATGTACTGAGTTTTAAATGTACAAGATTTTTTGAAAAAGCAGCCAAGAGTCTGAAATATGGTCACTGAATCTGAACCTTTCTGTTACAGAGTACTCAGACAAACTACTTACAGGGATTTGATTTTTCAAAGGATGGGATTTCTCTGCTTTTCAATCTTTTCCTCAAGCAAAAGCCCTAGTTCTGTTTGAAAAATGCTGATAAATTCTTCTTAATTCCATATACAGTATAGCCAACTTAGCTGCAGCAGAATACTACGTATATAAAAAAAAATATTATAGGGGAAGACTTATTTGCATTCCACAACAGAATAAATTCAGAATTCAGACACTGTAATGATACAAAGATAAAGAACTGCTCTCTCTTTAGGAGTGCACATATTGATGAAATGTAGTTACAGTTATAATCTTGATTTCAGACAAGGCCATCAAGAAATGCATGCAGAATGACCCCATTTCATGACTACGATACTTACACAGAGATTTGTATTAAACTAAAATCACTTAAGAACTGGTTTACTTCAAAACACTGCTGAAACATTGGCAAAACTAAGTAATTTCTATTCATGTGTTGGGCAAATATGTTGGAGACACTAATTCAGATTATATAATTATGGCAAAAGCAAAAAACAGTGTTGTGTGTCCTGTGCAAAGAAAACAAGGAATTCTATATATACATTTAATAGGACAAGGGAAAACAGTTTCAAACTAAAAGAGAGTCGTTTTATGTTAGATATAAAGTTTTCCCAACAGGAGTGGTGAGACACTGGCACGGGTTGCCCAAGCAGGTGGTGGAAGTCTTGTCCTTTGGAGATATTCAAGGTCAGGCTGGACAGGGCTCTGAGCTGCCTTATCTAGCTGTGGGTGTCCCTGATCATTGAGGGCAGCTGGAGTAGATGACCTGTAAGGGTTTCTTCCAACTAAAATGATTCTAAAATTCTAGGCCATTACTTCTCTACCTCAAATCTTACTGGTAAGACAGCTACCACTGAAAAATAGAACAGCTCTGATTTACTGTGTTTGTTTCAGGCTAAAGTTCATCTAATATACTTAGTTTCCTATTTCCATGGCTCTGACATTTTTTATCATTAAAATTGGGAAAGATAAGCAGTAATTTTGATAGTTTATAATTATACAGATTAACTACACATAGGAAAATCAAAACAGTTAAAAGCTAAACTGTGTATAAAATTGAACAGTGCATGATAATATTTATAGTTCAGTGTAAGAACTGAGCTACTGGCTTTTAATCTCGTAAGAACACATTAAGGAAAGATGCAAGTAAAAAACTTAGAGAAAGCAGAAAAAAAATATGCGACTTCTAGGAAAGAACATGCAGAGTTTACATTATTATGACAGTGTGTTTGTTTGTGTACCAATACAAGGGAAAAGAGGAAGCAAGAAAGTAGCTATTATGTGTATGATAGTGTTCTTCATACCTTTAACTATAACCACGTCTGTTCAAGCCAGGGTCAGGGAGGAATTTCTGTATCTTTTTACAAGCAAGAATTTGAAAGGAAAACACTTATTTAAAAAAATATGTTGTTGTAATCTGCTGTAGGGATATTTTTTTTGTAATGCAGCTATAGGCTCTGGACACCAACCACTGGTCTTACTCATTCTGCTATCTGTATCTCATGCTGAGGATGAAAAAGCAACACTAGCTTGAGAAATTACCAGAAAATATTATTCACCTAATGGATACACAGCAGCTGCAAGCTACAACGGGACCAAGATCATGTATCGAGGTACTAGGAAATAGTTCTCAAAAGAACAAAGGGAAGTCAACACTGAATAGTGTCAAAGACTGCATGCTGGAGAAAGCAAATAACCAACAGTCAAAAGAAGAAGGATGAGACAACTTGCTCTAAGAGTTCAGGACAAAGAAAGAAAAATGGGTGCACAGGTAACAGTTACATCTGCCCTGCTAGTCCCACCACCCTGCATGGAAAATCTGCATTTGTCAAGTATACAAATCCATCTAAGTAGAATAATTCACCCAAGTCTACTGATCTAGTTGTGCTTATTACAGATTTATCTTTTTTCCAGTATCTTATTATTTTCGGAATTGAAAGATCTCATGTGTATCATTTTATCACTTCTATAAACACTCCAGGGCAAAGAGAAATCTTCAAAATTATGAGAATGCTCAGAAAGTTAGCAGTTGGGGTACAGAAATCAGAACTCTGATTTATATTTCAGGACTGAATTCATGTGGGTCACAAAGCTTATGCTTCATAGACATTTAAAGACTAGCTAGTTAGAGGGTTTCTTTGGGGGAGGGAATAGAATGGAGGGGTGAACACCCCAAAACAAGGCTTTTTTGTTTGTTTTTTTTTTTTTTCCTCAAGGAAGAAAGTAAGTCTTTTCTGACTCATCAAACTAAACTAAACCAAACCAAACCAAACCAAACCCAAGTGATATGTCTCTCTGAACGTACAGAGGGTTGAGATGTATCCTCAGAAAGGCTCAGATTTTATTTTTTTTTCCTGAAGTGCTAAATCTCACATTCTGTGGCATTTCTGAGGTTAAGGAGAACAAGCCTCTATGGTCATTGTCTTGACCTTTTTGAAGACATACTACCATTTGTAACAGATCAAAATCTCTTAGAAATTATGTATTGCAGCTATATCTGAATATCAGAAAGACAGAATCACCAAGGTTGGAAAAAACCTCCAAGATCATCTAGCCCAACTGTCCACCTATCACCAATATTTCCACAGTAAACCACGCTCCTTAGTACAACATCTAAGCTAAAGTCAGAAAGCTCTGTAGTTAAAAGTACGCTAAATATGTATATCTCCACGTTGAAGTACAATGAACATAAATAATAAACTTATCAACTGTATTTAATCAGACAATGTGCAGGGTGGAAAAAAAAAGTCAAACAAGGCCTTCTAGATGGTAAAACAGAGTAGAGAGGATCATTATAATCAATACACATGTTTTGTCTTTATAAAAATTTCTGTATATGCTTAAAATCCTAGACACCATAGTAATATAAAAAAACAGGAGGACCAACAGCAGGGTGAATTTAGCCTCCCTTGGTTTTGCTTTCAGTAGAACTATTACCAGTGAAAACTTCCAAATAGACTTCATTTTTAAGAAATCCCTTACTCAGGACATCCACTGTTTGTAAACTCAAGGGAAAAGGAGACCTTTTAAAAAACATTCTTTTATCCAACTATTCAGTATTCACAGGAGGGAATCAAGTAAAGACATTTTCAATGTTTATTCCTTGTTCATAGGAATATGAAAACAATGACTGGACTACAAGCAGAAAGAAAACTTCACAGGGGGTGCACTTGATGGTATATGGCAGTTCTGGGAACTTAACAACAATCTAATGAAGGACTCCCCTCAGGACTGTTATTTTAGAGTCGGGATGGGTTGACCCTGGCCAGCAGCTAAGCACCACACAGTCACTCACTCACTGTTCTCCAACAGTGGCATGAGGAAGCTAATAGGAAAGGGCAAAAGCAAGGAAAAAAAAGCACAAGCAATGCAAAAGTAAGCAGTCACAACTATACAAGCAGACTGAAGCTCACCCAGTTTTGATGCAATGACTACCTACTACAAATTCCCTTCAAATCCATTTTGAGTGCTGAGCCTGACATTATGTGCATGGAATATCTTGTTGGTCAGTTTGGGTCAGCAGTCCAGGTTCTGTCCAATTCTAACTACCTGCCCACTCTGGCCTAGTTGCTGCTTGGGGACAGAGTGGAGAAGAAAACCAAGCCTTGATAGTGTGAAAGTACTGCACAGCAACAACCAAAACATTGGTTTGTTATCAATATTGTTTTAGCCACAAATTCTAAACACAGCGCCGTATGGGTGTCTATGAAGGACATTAAGTTTCATCCCAGCCAGATCCAGTAAAAGAGCACATAACCACATAGAAAAATCACTACAGATGGATTCTAAGATTTAGCTGAATTGGATACGTTTATTATTTTTGTGCATATAATTTTGTGCATTATTTTTGTCAGGCTTATAATTTATAGTTTTGGTTCCAGTCACTAGATTTATTATGTCAAATAATGTGTAGTTTTCAATGCAGTACAAGATTTTATTGATTGGATGAACCACATGCATGAGGGTAACAACTCACGCAACTGTTAGTAAATATCATTAACCTGCGTATAATTTTTTTATTATTAATGTTATTTTACTGGCTAGAAAAAGGACCCTGCATAAATATGCAGTAATTGCATGTAATTGCAAATGAATTATAAACAACGATTTGTATGTTGTATATAACATGAGAAAATACTTTTCATTACAGAACTCTGCCAGAATTCAGTTTCTTGGCACTAAATTTTAAAGAAATGGAAATCAAATTAATAGAATTTTTCAAACAACAAATGCCAAGTGCAAATCAAAAAGCATTCATGAAAATACATATAAATGCAAGAGAATTTAAAATCAGAAAATTGAGGGAAAGCCATAATATTTACTGCATTTCGAAAGCATGGCTAGACTGATAAAGAGTAAGTATGGTATTGAGTATAAAATTGGTTTTTTGGAACTGTTAAAGATGTGGAAATTTCTAATTCAGTACCAAATGCCATTGGTTTTACATTTCATAAAGACTGAATCCAGCTTTAGAACTTACTCATATAATTAAGATAGCAACAGAAGATATAAAAGTTCTCAGAAATGAGGTACTCAGAAAAAAAATGTTTTTAATTTCAGACATGTATTTTTTCATTCTAATGATTGAAAGTCTCTCCCAACAACCTTAAAGGATTTTAGCAAACTGTGCAATGTCAGAAATCCTAGAGCAGCACCTGTTCTGTTCTAGCAAAAAGACTCATGGAAAATCTGTATTTCTAGAGCTATACATAGAGATTGAAATTTTTATTTCTCCATTATTATATTGAGAAACTTCTGAGTTATTTCCATAAATAAGGATATCTTTTTACCTAAGCACTCCCTTAATATTAAGCATAGTGTACAGGACAAAATATATTTTTTACTTTATTTCAAATTTGAAAAATTCATACTTAATGTGATGAGAAGTTGCAGTCCGCCATTCTCATGTAGGTACTTTTCTGGCTTATAACAATAAAAAACTTGATTATTCCATGTACAGATTCCTAGCAGGTAAATTTTTTAGCATGCATGATTTGATTGGCATTCTTTAGGTAGTCATTAACTTCTAATTTGGTGGCTTTTTGAACTCGTGACATTCAAAATAGAGCTGAAAATACATGTAAATATTCCATTGTTTTTCAAATAGTTTTTTATTCCAGTAAATTATAATGCAAAAAATCCTCCAAAACAAAAAGTCTCGCCCCCATCTCTCCTCAGCAACAGACATTTCTTCTAAAGTATCAGTTAAGCAACGAGGCCTGCAAGCAATGCAACAAACAAAACCTGTCCTATTATCGATATGCATTTTAGAGATAATTCCTGAATGGATTCATTAATGTTTAATTAAGGATTGCGTTCATGATACAGCCTCTCTCCCTGGAAGACTAACAGGGTCACTCTTCTCAGCCACATATTTTTATTGAGATTTTGGATGTTTAATATCTTAAGACCTCTAACTGTCACACTGGGACAAAAGTTGCTGAGCCTGTTAAAAATTATTGGCAGGGGAACAAACAACAGGCAATGTGATCTTATATGCTCTGTTTCCTTTAACTCTTCTCTAAATTAGAAAATGACAATTTTTTAACATAGGATTTGGCTTTGAATTTTTTTTGTACAGTTTAAATACTGGTATAGACAACTTAAATCCTTTCAAAACAATCTTCAGAACACTTGCTGCCATGAGGTCTTAATCATGCTTCCCTGAATCAGCCCTTACAAGTTTATTTTCCTTTGCAGCGGTACAAAAATTGTTTTTAGCTAAGAAACCCACATCCAATGATGAAAATGTATGACTGTTTCTATCATACAAAGAGTCTCTGTGCAGCCTTGTAAAGTTGCTTAACAAACAAGATGCCACACAAGCAATCAGAAATATTACTTACCAGCCTGTACCATGGGTACTAGGCAAGGACTAATTAACAGGGTACACAGAAATTGTTAAACATTATAAAATATTCAGTCAGTATTTCTAATGTTACCAAAGCATAGCAAACTGTAGACATCTGTGCACACACTGAGGCATACAACACCAGCAAAACACACTCATGCAACACATTCAAGGAAGTGTTTATTATCATAGGTAATAAAAAACCTAGGAAATTATGTTTTCTTTTAAAAGTGATAATGCTGTCTATAAATTTGCCAGAAAAAGTGTTGAAGGTCTCTTTACCAGAACATTATAACTAACTATGCAGAAAAAACATTTTATGTATATTTTCTTAAAGTCCTATATTTCTTAAAATATACTTTTCTTACCCAAATGCTTTTACTGTACTCTGTGCAAGTTAAAGCTATTTTTCAGTTCAAGCTTTTTTTTTCAGTTAGCTTGAACAGAAGGAGGTCATTATTTCATTAAAATTAATGAAAATACTAGTATACGTTGCAGTTACTAGTTAGAAAGCAAGAATTAACAGTATACTTTTCAATTTATTCCAATTAAAGTATTTGAAACTGGATTAAGCCATTAATTTGTTCTTCTTGCGTATTTGTGGGAAACAGATTAAAAGCCTACTAGAAATTAAACACTATAGAAATGCATTCTAATTCTCATTTCTATTTTAATCAATTCTTATAAATTCGTAGTTCAATTTCAAATGCAATTTTGCAGGTTAACCTTTGAGATCACTAAATGTATCTAAACTGTCTGCAGAATGGGAGAATTTATTCTTTCAAACAAAATAATCTGTTCTGTTAGGGAAAACCATTCAGATTTTCTACAGCTACAGTCTCCTGTTGTAGCAGAAGTGAAAACTTTCAGGATCAGCACAGTTTTATACCAAGGACAACATTTTCAAATACAGGTAAAATAATTGTTTAAGCCATTAGGAAGCAGATCTTGTCAAAAAGGTGAGGGATAAAAGTATATGCTAATTGGATGGTGAACCAGTGGGTAATCTGTTTGGTAAACAACGAATAACTATAAAAAGAGAATTTAACTGATTTCAGAGAAACTTGGGAAATTTGTGCCTGAAGTCTTTTAGGAGAGAAAAGCCATAGCACTGCCTCCTCCTGTGGAATGGTAAGAATGATTTACGAGGCTAAATCATTTCTGCTGATTAAGCTCACTAAAGATTGGTTTCACATGATCAGCTAAAGTACAGCAACGTGTGATGTATAGTGGCCCCACACGTTTGAACACACTAGGACACGCTCTTCTAGGTGATCCAAAGGGTGGGGGTGGGGGGTTAAAAGCTGCTGCTTTGTTTTCCATACATTTTCGCCTCATTAGGATACACTCCTTCTGCAAAGTAAGCCACTTCTGGTGGTCGGGAGCAAAATCTCATTGTAAATGCACAGCAGGATAGTGGCAAAGCTGAGATTAATTCTCCATAGATTTATATAGACCTTTCTCACTGTTGATTGCTTGTACTGTTTCAAAGGTGTGTATGTTGCCTTTTTTTATTGCTAGTTACCGACTTTATTCCAGCATATGGTGGTTGGCGCCATGACACAAAGTGAACATTTTATACTTGAATTAAAGTGGATATTTGACAGTTTCTGTCAGAAAGTTCAGAGAAAAGAATTTGTGAAACAAGATTTATGGCATATTTTATATGGGACACATCTGTTTCTTTGCTACGTTTTTGTTTAAATAAAAAAGCAATGAAGCTCTTTAAGAAACAAAGACTGTCAATAAAAAAGAATGAATAGAAAAAACCTACGTTATTGAGAACGAATTTAATCATTCTGACCTTCTAAAAATGTACTGTTAAGAAGTATGACATTCACCTTCTCCTTTTTATTCAGCTACAAAGACAGGATGGGGGGGAAGGGAAATTTCAGACCTAAATTGATTATCGACTGCAGGGCTCCCCGTATTTAGGGATAAATCATATCAAAATGAAAATCAAAGAAATTTGCAGCATAGACATCAAATATTCATACTGAAAAACAAGTGAAATATTAAAGCAGATTTTGCCTATCAATTTTTTTTTCCTTTTTCTTTTCATCAACTGCATTGTAGTGAAGTGGAATGTGTCAAATGAACACTCCTTGTTTTGAAAATTTCTTACAAAATTAAAGATTAGCCATAGAGGGTAAACAGCAAACCTCATCACAATTATCTATTTTATATTATTTATATTATATACTATTTTATATTAAAGATCACTAAAGCTGAGATAACTTGGCGTCTGACATTCAGTGTTTTAGTCTTTATCATGTATGAAACTAAACTGAATTTGCAGAACATCTTGCAGGATCCAATTACATTAAAAGTAAATTTTAAAAAAGCATGTTATACAAGAGATAAATTATTTCAATATTACTCCAAATCTTCAACTAGCAACTTTCCTGTTTATAAGGGTTTGTATTTAATATTAAATCATAAGATTTGCTGTGGGAAATATAAAAAATAAAGCAGAACTACTTAATCAAACATCATGAGCACAAAATAAATAAATTCTGTTTAAATCACCTATGTTTTTGCACAAAGGATCTGAATCATTTAATTTCTACTTAAAGAACACAATAATAGGAAAACTAACTCAGTTGGACTATTTGCATAATACGCAAATGCATACACAAGCACACAAACAGGTGATTAAAAATATCATAATCATAATATAGGTTCAATAATTTCCCCCCACAAAAAGAGGAATAATTTCATTACAAAATTACAAGGATATACCAAATGATTTCATATTACTACTGTACTTAATTCTTGCTTTTAACTCTACAACTAGTTCCTCTACAACTTGTATTTATGTGGGAAAAATTAGCTAGCTATTAGTTTGAAAAGCCTGCAGTTTGAAGCCAAATGTAAAGAGAAAGCAAATTTGGACCTGTAATATTTCTACTCCTTGCCTAAATAAAATATAGTAGTAAATAGTGTATTAAAAAGATTAATTTTAAGAAGTCTTGTCAGATTCTTCTAAAAACATCAGTTAAATGAAACAGCAAACTGTTTCCAAGTACAAGGCAGAAACTTTAATGAGTATGCCTTCTTTACAATAAACACATAGGTTACATATATTAAAAAAGAATTGCCAGATTTCTAAATAAAAGACTACTACTATTCTGGAAAAGGGAAAATTAAAGTATGCTCAACACTAATTAGTTGGGCCATTTTATTTATACTTAGAAAGCACTCAGATACTTATATGATGAAATGAGAACAGCAGGCAACAGAAAAATTCTTGTCATAGCTTAATTTAAGACTGAGACATAACAAGAATAACATCAAATATTTAATGGAACAACCTATTTTACAATGCTTTTAGAAACATTATGAAATGTCTGGAAATCTTTTTTAAATTTAGAGATATTTAAATAAATCTTAAGCTAATTTACTTTATTCACATCAAAAACAAAATAATAGCAAATTACATCAAAATAAAAAAATAAATGAAAATAAAAAATATCTGTCATTTGAAATGTAGGAATGCCAAAGTACCTTTGTCATGATTTCTAACAGAAAAGCACAGTCAGCTCTCCCAGTTAAGGTTGGGGATTCTCTGTCTCAGGAACTGCCCAACTCGACATTAAGAAAAAATCCCAGGTGTAGTATTTGTGTATTCTTATACATAAATATGCCTTATCTAATTCCTATTCAGTTCAAAAGTCAATGCTTTGTTAGGCCCTTGGTTCAAAAGTCCAGGTAAGGAGGCACATTACAGACAAATACTGATTAACTGTACCAACAACACTACAAACAACCAAAACAAATATATTTGCTAGAACAGTTTTTCTTTTTGGTCTAATATTCTTTAATCCTCTTAGTTTTCAGCTTGGCCACTGCCATGTTGTTTGAAGCCAGCTCTCTGTGCCTGTCCCAGTATGTCCCTTAAACCACCTCTATTCCAGAGATAGCAACACTTTGTAGAGGAAGTTTTCAATAAGCAATCCCATGAGTGCTGTTTTCAGGACAAAGTCAGTGAAATTGTAATGACACTCTTCTAAACATCTTGCCCTGGCACCAAGCATCTAGGCATAAAGAGATCATAGCAGTAGTTGCTGAAGAGACTGAAGTGACCTTTTGAAATCAGACTTCTCTTGCATTTATTAAAAGTCTGTCCTCTACAGAAGTTGTAATCTTGAAGCAATGTAGCATCCATATCATTCACATGTTTTTACTCCATCATTCTTGAATTTTGAGTTCAGTAGCAACATCATACTTTGTTTTTTTAACTAGCTTCAGATTCCTGAGACTGCCCCTCAAATATTGAGATTGTTTGGATGTCAAATTAATTTGTCTTTTTGACCTAGAAAGAAGCCACGTTCTGACAACTATTTCATGTCTGGCCTACATATTTTGCCTGTTATTGCTTAACAAAGAAAAACACAGTTTACACCACAATGCATTCTAAGCTTGAGAGATGCAACTTCCTGCCAGAACTTTCAGCAACTAGTATTTGTATCAATTATGCAAAAGCAGGATATTTGTATGTTTACACAGGTATGAAAAATGATGTAGAGAAACAACATACTAAAACTTCAGAAGTTTAAGGAAAAATTCCACATAAATGCATAAAAGCAGATTAAGCATGCTATTGTCATAATCAATTTGTATTATGGTAGCAGCAAAGGGTATTTCCTAGCTTAATCCGAAGAGGATGGTGTAAAATTAGAGAGGATATAGGGCAAACATAAGTTGAGGGTGACCACTGTGGTGGTAGGTATTAATGTATTTTGGTAGTAAGCTTTTGGGTTTTCCTTATTTAAGTTAATGCCTTAATTTCCCATATCCTTTCAATTTCTTGACTCTGCTCTTTTCCCCATCTGACTTTTTCTGTCTATGAGCAAGCTGTTTACACAGGATATATAAGCTAAAATAATTAATATGCATCTGTATTTCCCACCAAGAAAAGCTTTTTCAGGAATTTAAATTTTATTAGTTCACTGCCTTTCAATACCAGCACAAATAGGATAAGACAAGAGTGTAAATAGCAAAGCAAATTCAGATGAACTACATACATGAATAGCACTGTAGTACAGACACATGAAGATATGAAATCATACAAGAAATTAATTAGAAGACAGTAAAGAAGAAAGCAGGTGGAGTAGAGGAAAAGCGTATGGAAAACCAACACAACCTGAGATGTGGTTTACCTATATGACTATGATATGAGTGCTGGAAGAAATCCAGGCTAATTGAAAGAAAATAAGGGTTTTGATGAAAACTTAAAATGTTAAGTTCCAGACAAGATGGTAATGATTAAACTAGAGGTATCAGTAACGTAGATACACTTTTTAGAGCAAGCATACTCATCACAGTTTTTGGTATTAGATTAAGGGTATTAATACTAACATTAATTATGCCACTCAATTATGATTAATAAAAAATCCTCCTTTATGTTGAAATGCCAGTCACTGTGGCAGTCACGATGATTCAGTGCAACAAAGCCAATCAAAATGAAAATAATCTGGAAGGAACCATTTTCTCTCAGAGATTCTTTCCTTGTTTTCTAGGAGAGGATGACATCATATTTCTAATTATAAGCACTTCTAAATCATATGTTACATATTTCAATGTTGTTTAGTCTTCCAATTTTGTAGTAGGTCATGATTACAGTGGAACTGATTATAGCAATCTAAGTATAACTGTCTCAAAAGTACTCAATTGAAAGTTTCCTGAGAAACCATATTTTTAATTAACATCAATTTTCAGGACTTTAATGATGGTAATTCTTTCAGTAGTGTAAGGGGAATCATTCATTTCAGAGCAAAATCTTCTTTGAATCGGCTCACTGTCAATATTGCATTTTTTAGAGGCATATGGATGCAATCACATTCTGGGACACCTTATTTGGTATCTTATGGACTGAGGCTATTGTCCAACTCTAAAATCTCAGAGTACCACAGCAATAAGGATCTGCTTTGCAGACTCATGCCAATTTATGTAAATCACTCTTTCATGTATTTAAATACAACAATGTTTGAGTGATGAAAACAGTTATGACTGTCACAAACAGTTTGAAAGATTAAAGTAATTCTGCTGCTGGCATATAAAACAATGTTCCACATCTTAACACAAACTTTGCATGGTCTGTAATGTCATTGCTGGGAAGGATAAAAAGTTATAAGCAAACATTATCACTGCAAGGAAGTATGACATATTTTTCATGTTTGACACTGGACATAAATATCCTCCCACACTGTTTAATGTGAGAACTGCATATGTGTGGCAGAGATAATAAAACATCTCAGTGAAAACAAATGAAGGGGAAAAAAGAGTCATGATGAGTTGAATAGAAAATACCGCTTTGAAGTTAAAAGTCTTTGTATTCATACAGTTTATTCACAAAAGGAAGATCCCATATTTGATATGCAGACTGAACAGTCACAGATCCTGCAAGACAGTCAGATGCCTTATAGAACTGGTGGTTTTTTTTGTTGTGTTTTGTTTTTACAAAGGTGCGCCTTTTATTTGACAAATGTAGCCTCAGAAGTGAAGGTAACAGAAGACCAGGGAAACAGTAAGATGCTTCTAAGTTCTATTGCTCTTCAGCTGTAGTTTACACATCAGATGTTAAAAGGCAATTGTTACTGAAGCCAATGCACCTTAAAAACGATTCTTGATAATCTTGCTTGACTTAGTACTAAACGACTCAAGAGCTTTATGAAGAAAATGGAAAGCAAGTGCCATAACACTAAGATTAGATTAAGTAGATTAAGGTAGAGGAATATAACAGGGCAAAACAAGGGCAAAACAAATATGTGGCAGAATATTTTTTTCTAAGACTTAAAAATAACATTGCTTCTATGGTTATACTTCTTGAGGAGAAATGCTACACTTTTGTTGTAGAGAAGCAACAATTTAAAATATTTTTTCAGAGGATTCTGATATTTTGAGAAATCATTACAGGAAATCTCTAATGAACTGCTAAGAATAAAGACTTTAAACATAATTTCTCCATTTTAAAACCAATATAATGTTGTCAGATTATTAAAGGCAATAAGTAGCAATGTAAATTTCTTCCTAATTGTTGACCGAATTAAAATTTATAAAGGTATGTCCTGCTAACAGCAAGTGAGAAATATGAAATATCACGAACTGTGAGAATTGTACTGATTATGGTGTCTTGGAGTATTCTTGACTTCTGATTCACTGCTGAAATATGTCAGTGTCCTACTATGCACACAGCTTTGACTGAAAAACTGTTTTGAGTGGATTTTTAATTTTATTTTTTGCTTTAATAGAAGAAATTATTTTAACAGATTCTACTCAGGGTCAATAAATTAAAAAAATAAGGATGCCTGGGTTGATACCATGGATACTACTAGATAAAGAGAATAAAGTACTTCATATGGAAATATATAGCATCAGAACCACATTGAAGAAAACATTTTTAAATCCAGAAGCAAGCAGAAAATAACAAGAAATTGACAGCCAGCTGAAATGCTTTACAGGAATAGAGTTAAAGAAAAGGCACGGGGCAACTTCCTTATCTGAATGCTATTATGAGATGATACATTAGGTATTCTGAAGAAGCAAATTAAAAGTAGTAAAATTGAGTGAAAATAAATGTAAGCTGATAATGATTAAAATGATAACAAAATTATCTGAGTAAGGATATTAAGAATGAAGAAGAATAAAAAAAATCTTCCTGGAAACTACCTTAGAACCTTAGAAAAGATTCAGTTAAAAGTAGTCCAATACACATTGAGAAGGTTTAGCTTTGAACTCTATGATCTAAAGACCAGTGATTTCAAACATTCAGTATTTCATCTTCTTACAAATGAGTAAGAAAATATAGAATCACAACAAACATTTGTTATTTAAATTTAATTAGAAGAAACTACATTACTGGAATTAAAGTTATGAAGGTAGAACTGACATGAAAGCTTGGAGATACCAGAAAAGAAGTGACAATTCTTTATATAGTTGCAGTGACCTGGATCAAACAATATACATGAAAATGTTTCATATATTTGAAAAGGTCAGGAGGTATCTGTCTGCCTGCTTAGGGAGCCTGGTCTCTTACAGGTTCAGATAAGCATCCCATTTACCTTTCCTATTCTCATGTCAGGGAAATCAAGAAGAGCTTCTGGCCAGTGCACTTGAATACAATTTTTTCATGATGTTTCTTAATTTCTCAGTTATACTCCCACAAGAATAATACAAAACAGAAAATAGTTAACATACAAATGAAATGGGCTAGCCTTAAAAGAATTTATTTCTTATTTTCTTTCCCTCTGGACTACCTCAACAACACTCTACAGTGCATTCAAACTGGCAAATGAATAGATGTGGATCAAAGCTCCTGTTCTGCTCTAGAAATACATTAGAAAGCACAACAGTTTGGAAGCATGCCCAGGTAGCTACTGTAGCCTGGCTAAAATTATTAAGAAATCACTTAGCAGTAAAAATCAGATTTACTGACATTTTCCATTTGCTTGCTAGCCTTGTCTGAAAAATATACTACCTTCTGACATAATAGTACACTGAATCACTTGGTTTGTGACTCTATTTTTCTACTGTACAGTGCCATGACTGAGCAACAGTCATCTCTTATATAGTGTAAGACAAACAATTATGGTAGCAAAACAACAACTTAACCAGTGTTGTTAATCCAAATGCAAGTTTAGAATTCCATATGCGGGACGATTCCTGCTGTTATGAGATTGATCTCAGCAGATCTACTGTAACTGACAAATCCCTCCCTTTCCATCTTGTTACCTTGGGCACTTGAGTGTATCATGTGGCTTTTCCAAATAGCATTCCTTCTCACTATTAATGATTTTCAAAAACTGTTCTGTTCTGACATCAGACTACTTGTTTCCCAGACTCTGTCGTAAATGGAATGAATTCCTTTAATAGCACATTTTCCATCAGCAAGATGCTTTATTCTTGTAGAAATGAAAAAAGACAGCTATGAACTTCCTAGGCTAACTGCTACAAAGCCTAAAGACTTTTTGATTCACACGTTCCAGTATTTGAGGGAGGAAATGCAGCCCAGATTAGAGTTTTTACATGCTTTTTAGGCTGGAACCACTGAAGGGGAATTTGGGACCAGATTTTGCAAGATCCTGGATGAATGTGAGTTACAAACTTCCACAGTTATGACAATGGACAAATAATATGAGATAGTCAAAGGGGAAAGTGAAAAGTAAATTTTATTAGGGCTAGTTGACTGCCCTTGTATGCTGTCTACTTTCTGGTTCATATTATACTTGAGAGAAGACAGAAAGAAAATAAAAAGTGTCATGAAAAACTAACAACAATGGCTGATGGCCAGCACCCTTTCTAGCAAGCTTCGTAGCTGCAATAAGCAAACTCTCTTACTTTTCTCCTTTTCAGAACATTTTGCACTTTTCTCACATACGTTTAACAATTCTGATTGACAATCAATAATTCAAAGAAGAGTTTTTTTCCTAAGCAGTTCTGAGCAATAGTTTCATAAATTAAGGGGTATACCAAACCAACTGTTAATGTCATGATTTTGAAGATATTTTTGTGAATCGTGGAAAATATAACAAATGTATTTTTGAAAGCAACATGCAGCAACTTTACTGGAAATACAGCATGTGTTCAGTCTCTTATGGTAATTCTTATGTCTATGAATTACAGTAAAACTACTCTTTTTTTTCCCACCATACTATTAAATCTATTAATGATTATTTTTGTTTTCAGTACAAGCTAAGTCCTTTTAAAAAGCATGAGCATATAAAATACAGCTAATGAAGAACTAACACAGTTTACACCTTTCATGTGGGAATCATGTAACACTTGACAAAGATCATCTTTCACTACTAAAAAGAACAAGAATCATTATTTTATACAGTGTACCAGGAAAGTGAGACTCTCTGAAAAAGAGATTAACCAACTCTTCTAGCATAACATGTCAAGTAGCTGAACTGAGAATAGAACCTAAAGGTTCTGGCACCTAATTCTTTGCTGAAGGCACTAGACTATGTTAAAGTCAGTTATACAAAACAGCACTGACATCAGCAGAAGTACAGTTTATCCCCTTTTGCATTTTAGAATGTCAGTCTCCATAACACTGTGTGCTTTTTATTACAACACAGCAAGTACTAGATTTAATTGGTATGAATCGTAATTAGGAAATATAAACAGATCCAATTAAGCAAATCAATCTTTTTTTTTCCCCCCCTACAGTATTTCCAATTTATCACTGAGAAGAAATTATGGGAAATCAGGATTTGAGAAAAAAAAAAAAAAAAACAACACACGAGTATCTATAAGTTCCAGCCCTATTTCCAAGCCAGAAGTTTCTGAGCTTTGGATACTTGCTGTGAGCTGGCAGGAAGATAACAGACTATTTTTTCATACATTTGCTTAAGTCATCCACAACTCTTTTTTTAAACAAACAAAACTGAAAGCAGATGCTTAACGGATGCTCGGTATTATCAGTTAACTCCTAATTTTAGAGATGTATTTGAGTTTCCAGATGCTTATCTGAACTGAACCACTGAACTTCTTGAAATTTGTCCAACACCTATCCTAATATTATAAATCAAGACAGTTGTCATGTATCTTCAGTGCATGATGTTATAGGATTTCCCTTCTAATGCCATACAAGGTACCAGTCACCCATTATAAAGATTCAAATCAAGGAGATAAGTGACTGAAGGAGGTAAAGGGTGAACAACTCTAGGGTCTGAAGTTCCCAGGACTTTGTACATGAATATTCTAATGAAAATGAGTACAGAATGAGAACAAGTATAACAAAGATATCAAAGGAAAGCATGAGAAGACAACACAGTGTATTCCCCATGCTTAAGGCTGGACTCCTGACATTTTTGAGATTTTTTTTTTTTCTTTTTGTCGACATTTTCCTATTTTCATTACTGGCTGGAATGAAGTTAATTGTCTTCATAGCAGCTCGTATGGTGCTGTGTTTTGGATTTGTAACCCAAATAGCGTTACAGCTCACCAGTTTGAGCTACAGTGCTCTGACAAGCAAGATAAAGAAGCATACTGGAGTTCATAAAGGTAATGTAGATATATCTTGAATATTATCTCAATATTGATATTACTG
Organism: Tympanuchus pallidicinctus; assembly: GCF_026119805.1. Lineage (NCBI taxonomy): Eukaryota > Metazoa > Chordata > Aves > Galliformes > Phasianidae > Tympanuchus > Tympanuchus pallidicinctus. The sequence goes on along the minus strand of NW_026294747.1, from coordinate 29,775,918 downwards.
GTAAACTCTATGTAAAAAATTCCAGTAAACAAGTGGCAAAGATAACTGTCCTGCTTTAATGCACGAATTTCATCATAATTTTCTTGTTTTACAAGTTCTGTGGCAAGAAATTTGTATCTTTGCACTGTCTAATAAACTTAAAGAGCCTATCATATCCATACATATCCAAACATATCCAAAAAAACCAACAAAACAATTTAACAAATATTGTTACTCTTAAAGCATCTGTTTTCTCTTAGTAAATAATATAAGACAAGCTCATGAAATGATATTATTAAAAAGGTATTGGAAGGATCTTTATAAGATGGAATATGCTAAGTCAGAAATAATTATAACAATTTGAATGATCACTAATAGTAATCTGCCTAGATTAGTAGATTCAGATAGTTTTCTTAATTTCTCAAAAGGCAAATTTTTAAGTTGAACACAGTTCCAGGGGAAAATATTAGCCCCCTGGTAAAATTTATTTCTTAAGAATTTTTAATATAATTCCCAGAAATACTGAAGCACTCTGTTACCTCAACAACTCCTACATATTGGAAAAGAAAAATCTTTGTTTCCTTATCTATACCCTTGAACTGCTCCAGAGATGCTACAGTGCTGATCTGTGCAGCACTCTAGGAAAACAAGAGAGTAAGACTGCCCTTTTCAAAAGCAGCAATATACATTTACATTGTCTTGTACTGATCATCAAAAGGCACCCTCAGATCTCATTCCTCTTTATCACTGGACTCTGACCTTGTAAATCACTTCCTTCACCTTAGGCAAAATCTTCAAATCTAATTAGTCAATTAATGGCTATACCATTGATATAAAATCACATTACCTCATGTATATATGTGGAAAGATATTTTCTATTCTAGTCTTTTATAGACTTGAGGACATAAATTCTATCTGATAAGTCTACGATGAATATAATTACCTAAATATAATGATAAAAGATAAAACAGAAAATAATAAGAAATGTGTGAGATCAAGGAAATAATTACCTTTGATAAATGGTGTCTAAGATCTGTGTATCCATTACTCTGAACGCATATTAGGCATATTTGGAATATAATCCACAACAGATAGTAGGAATTTGAAGAGACAATAGATACTTAACACAGCTCATATTACATATAGAACACTTTGTAAAACATTACAATATTGACCAATATATACATATTTTAAAATGTCTTTACCTTTCTGGAAGAATTCTTCTAATTTTTCCTTGAAGGGCTGGAGATGCTCTTCTGAAGATTCTCTGCAAACTAACTTCATTTGCTTTTCGGAGGCTATAAAAACAAGTTGAGAGCTGTTTGTGGTAGATATCAAAACTTTGAAAGCCTTCATCTAAATTAGTCACCTAGATATACTTTAGAGATAGTGGAAATAAATATGCACTATTGAATCCAGCCATTACATGATGATAAAAACCATTGACACTGGACCAGTATACCAATTAGAAAATGTTTCATGTGTTTAAAGAGTGGAACTTTAGTAATGTCTTGTTTGCTGTACTACTCCAGCTCTGAGCTGAGGCCTATTGCTATAACAGCCTACAACACACATTAATTCTACATGGTATTTAAAACTTCAAACTTTGTTCGGATGTGAATGGATGTTGCCTTATATCTGAATTGATTTTAATCAATCAGTGCCAGTCATTCTATACTCAAGCATTTCTTCCAACAGAAATGGAGGAATTTAACCTTATTTAAGCATTGAAATTACAGGCCATGATGTGAAATGTGAGAAATGATGTGATGTGACAACTCTGTAAGGAACAACTTACATATAGCTGTAATTTGTTTACTACTTAGTCTGTTATTTTAAGACCAGCTGAGATGCCAATTTATAAAAAACTCCCTTCCCTAAAACTCCTGTTAAACTTTGAAGGTTCAAGCGTTCCACATTAGAGTTGAAATTAGACTGTTGAAAATAAAAATGCAATTATATTTCATTTAGCAACCAATTTTATGAACTACTATCGGATTTCTTTTCCACAACTCTTCATTCCTTAGCAGCTAAATTTAGATAGAAATTTATTTTGGAGTCAAATCTAGTAGTTAAAGTTTGGCTGCGTTAAACATTTTCACACCACATTGCTGCCACCATTATATAATTCAACTTATTCCAGCAAAAAATTAATACAAAATGGTGAGAAAAGCAACTGTGAATTTTAAATTAACATTATGTTATTTCAAGTTTTCAGTGCAATGAAAAAATATCAATGGAAATTGAAAACAGATGTATACATTATATTCCTCAAATATTTGCATTGCCTATAATGCTGGGCCACCAGAACTTGCTCAGCAATAACAGCTTTTCAATTAATTGAGAATTTAATAAACAATAGAAATAAACCATGGAAGTTTTTATTATAAACAAACGCTGATATCTCACTTAAGTACGCATTTTACTCTAACATCCTTTCACAAGTCATGTAGATAGACTAAGAAATTACTGAGGAGCTTCAAAGCTGATATAAAACGCTCTAGGCTACAGTCTAACTACATCTTTAATGTCTAGTCTTGCAACCTGGAGCATAAGAGAACTTTGAAACTGTTGAAATTGAAGCTAATAGAGATTTGTTTGTCTGCCAGAGAGCAGTCAGAAATAATAAAAGTATCAATTCAAAGCAGATCTGGGAAAGAAAATCTTTTATTAGCTGCTCTGTTATGCGTCTTTAATAACTGAAATTGGACAGGTGTTGGAACTAGATAAACTTTAAGGTTCCTTCCAACCTAAGCATTCAATGGTTCTATGATGATTCTATGAAATTAGGCAAATCAGAAATCAAAGTCTATAAGACTTTTAAGACTATTTCCAGAAAGTACATGCCTCTTACAATTAAAAGTTCGAACTTCATATCATACTCTGAATGAAATTTATGTAACATTTTAATTTGTGGAATTAAAAGGAGTTTTCTACATCTGCTCAAGGAAATTGTAATACTTAGGAAGAAGATGGACATCACATTGTGAAGAAAAAAAAATCTAGCGAAATACCCAAGATTTTACTGTTAATTTTCCAACTGAGATTTTATACAAAGTAGCAGCTACAAGTTTGTGCCTAATTATCAATACATTTTAAAAAAGGAAAATCTTATATAAAATAATATTTAGAATTTATTTTAAAGCAATATAAAATGTCAAAAGGCAGATAGTACACATCATGTTGAGACATTTGATATATGGTGCTTATAAAATGTGCATCATTAATATGATCACCTTAGGTTGAAATTATTGCAAGTCATTTATTATGTTATAGCAATGAAATAAATTTGTACAAATAGATACAGATACGAATATATATATGAAAACACTTATAACTAGAGTATATAAACAACCACTGTATGTATAACAATATACTCTGGAAAGGTGCTTTTTTTTTTTTTTTAAACCAATAAGCAGTGCTACTAATACATTGTCTTGAGTACTGAAAGCATCCTAGATGTTTCCAATAAGCATTAATAACACAAGATTATTACAAAGGTTACTCAGATATGTCCTATGCACATATTTAAATGATCAAGCCTAGGACAAATTGCTTTTAAGTTAGAAAGAAAGAATATGAAAAATCCCTTCAATAAAAATATTTTTGAATAAGAAAGACTAACATTTACCATAATTAGATGACAAAAACTACAGAAAAATATGGGAAAGTAGATTAGGGTGGTGATTTCTTTAGTAGAATCTTAAAATCCATAACAAGAACAATATTTAGAGTGAGAGGACAGGATGAGTAAAAGGACAGGCACATCAGAGAAGAGCAAATGAGACACATAATGTAGAATAAGTCAACCACAGGTGCTGATTTAAAACTCTAAGTTTGAAATCACATGAGATTAGATGAAATGCCGGTCTGCACTGCTTATGTAATCTTGAAGCAATAAAATTGGAAGAGACAAAAGTAGTCAAGTAAATGCTAGAAGACAAAGAAATTAAACTATTGAAAAGCTTTAAAATGATACCATTAGGCAACTTTGATGAAAATATTTACCTAGATTAAACTATCTGTAGCAAAAGTCTAATCCATGAAGTTCTTGAGATAACTGTCAAAATGAACTGAAGGGCCATAAGAAAGTTTTAGATTTGAGCAACGGAAATCAAGGATAACAGTTATTGGGTGAAAAACTGCTAATCGTAAGAGTAACGACTTTGTCCTGTACTGATTAATTCACCTTTAATTGACTCTGAGTTTAGATTAGACTCCGGTGAATGACCTATACTTCTGGTCTACGGAGAAAAGAAATGTATTCTTTCAGGCAGCAGAAAGTTATCTAATTCTGTTTAAACTCAACTGCATTGAAATATTTGAATAAATCTTCAATTTATTTAGTTGCTAACATAGATATGGACTCAGTGGCTGAAGACATTATGAACTTCAGCTTGAGCTGCTGTCTCAAAAATGCTATAGCCCTGTTGAAATGTGTTCGTTATTCTTTCAGTCTCCCCCTCAGTAATGAAGAACACGATGGAGAATAATGATTCCTTCTCCAATATAATAAAGCAATGGCTACGACCACAAAACAGATGCATCTTTCAGGCTTATGAACCTAGGAACTTCATCAAGCTTGCCTATGGAAAACAGTGCTGAAAGTGTGTTCAAAGAAATCACAAACTAGATACAAGTAAAGACATTCAGAAAAGGAAGATTATTTTAATTGTGGGCTAAATCAAGTGCTTTCATTAAAACAGCAGCTGAATCCTACACGTAAAAGTCAGGTGGTCTTTGTCAACCTCAATTTGCAATTTTTGTGAAAGGCTATCACACTACTCTGTGACCTATCTCAGTACTACAACATAATATAGAGGTTTTTGGAAGTTAATTTTCACCAAACTTAATAAAACTAATTTTGATAATACTTTCTTAATATTTATTCAAAAATTTATTTAAAATTTATTTATATACATATTTATAAAACCTACTAACTCTGGCTAAACATTATGAAATGAAAATTGAAAAGTTCCACTAATTGTTCTGATTTTCTTTGCTAAAAATGCTATAATGTGTGACATTCACACGATTTCTTCAGGTATTGTTCTCATATGGTCTGCAATGGAAACATTTTCCTTTAAAAAAAAAAAAAAAACAGCAAGTTTTTTTGTTTTTTTTTCATTAGAATGATTCTGAGGTAAGGATTCTATTAAATATTCTTTCTTTGAAATATATGTACACTCTAGGAAGTTTCCTTCTAAGAAAGAAAAAAATTTCTGAATTTCCGAGGAATCTGATAGAATTCTGAAGAACCTGATACCTCACATGCACTTCCTCTCTCATCAACTCATTCCAAAGTAATCTTTAGAGGAAACAACGAACATCCTTTTTCAGCATTAATGGGTCCAAACATATGCAAATTCACTATTACTGTAACCAACTTTTGATTCCTTTTCTTGACATGTATTATATGTTAGCCAAATAAAATGCAATATACTACTTTTTGAAAATTGTTTATTTCTAAATGAGCTATTGAAAAAAAAAAAAAAAGAACGAGTTGCTGGATGTACATCATGCTTCACCCACTGCAAATCTTGGCCATAGAAATGGAAACCATTAGGAAAACATTAGAACAAAGCTGGAAACTGCTGATTATCAGTTTGCCACTGTCTTCAGATTTAATGCAGTATTTGGCTCTAAAAGTTCTTTAAAAATCCCCAATATAAGTGAAAATATTTACACAATAGAATGTCCCTCACTTAATGCCTATTGGGCAATAGTCTTTTAAAACTCCACAGGCACTTGTAAATCTGTCAAAAGAATCACTGCCCATAAACAAACTTTCATGTAAAGAGCATTTCAGTGTCAATCAGGATGGATTTAGAATTTTTTAAGTATCATTTTTTAAGTAAACACAAAACCAGAAATAGTTTAATGTTGATAACAGTAAATTACTAACTATTTACTCACCAGAACCCATCAGTAGCATTTACAGGAATCATCGTGACAGAGAAACCACGTATCAACACCATGCGTTCCTATAAACCTGTCACACTGACCACTGTCCCCCATGACTTATGCTGTTGTGAAAGCCACTAACAACGCCCACTCCTCTGTCCATTCTGAGCCTGCAGCTTATTCTGCCAGCCTCACTCTCCTATTTTCTTTTCGTAACACAGTCTTATCTTTGCTATTTGCTAATTCTTTTTAGAGCTCTTATCTTTTGTGCTTCAAAGGAGATTTGAAACTGTACCTCAAATGATTTCAACACTGCACTAAAGAAAATCAAATTTCTGTATGAGAGGACACTTGGCATTTTACAATCCAGAAACCTGTCACAGTATTTGGGTCTACACACCCAAATAAGAATCTAGCAAAGTTCAGTACAATGAGTATATTGATTCAACTTCCTCACAATTTATTTTTGTTAGACTTGTCTTACTTGGAAACTACTAAGAAGAAGAAGTTGTGGCAATACTCTGTACTCTCAAGCTTGGTTCTTATTGTCTGAAATAAAGGTCGACAATTTAATGTAAAAACAGTTCTGTGCAAAGTTATACTCAGTTAATTTACCAGAAATACGTTTCTATGAACAATCGTCTTTTCCACTCATTAATAATAATTCAGTTTTCTTAAAAAGTCATTTCACAAGATAAAAGCCAGTGAGTAAAACTTGAAACAGCCTGATTCTTGTCTGCTTGAAATACACTTCCCTCTTGTGATGCACAAATATCTGTGGAGGTACTCAAGAAACTCTCATCTAAATGAAACAGAAGCGGTTTTAAGCGATAAATCCTAAGGAGGGGAAAATGAAATAACTGAAATAGTGACATGCAGAACACTCTGTAATGTTCTCCTGTTCTAATGGAGATTTAATGGAGCCCTAGATTCAGAAATCTTGAAAGTTCTCTCACAAGTTTTGTCAGGTATTCTAGCATTGGTTCTCGTAATTAAGATTTTTGACCTTTTTGTTTAAAACATTTTCAGACTTTCACATTATATGAAAAGTAAGCAGAAAAATTCATCAGTTCTATATAAATCGTAACAAACCTGAAGGAACTTTTTTTTTTGGCTCCATGTTTTGACAAAGCATAGTAACTTTTTATATAAATCATTTTAAATCCTTTCTGTTAAGATTGTTTCCTGAAAATGCATTTAACAAAATGAACAAAGATTGCTAGTAAAACTAAATATTTTTCACACCATAGCAACACATTTAATACTCTGCTTAATGTATTCTCTCTGCAATGATAGTTTACATTTAGTGCACCCTTCAGCAAAAAAGCATACTGCAGCTGATGGAATTTGAATTCATATATATATATGACTATAATGACCAACCTCCCATAATTTTCCAGTCTTTGTAACGTACCTTAAGTGATTGCCGGGCACACTATTAGCAAAATTTTTAGTTTAGTATTGAGATCCAAATGTATACATCTCCGCACATCATTAAGATTTGTCAGGAGTGGAAAGATGCTTACTAGCAGAACTCGTTGAGAAATCGGGACATCTCACTTCTGTCTGAACAGTGCAGAAAATGTGTATTTGAAATTGAAGTGTCTTGTCTGGCTAACTTAAAGCAAGACACATTTTTTAAGAAGTAATGATATTTTTAATCAGATGAGCTAAGCTTATTCTGGTGTGAGAAAAAAAAAAAAAAAAAAAGATATTTCAAACATACAAACACAGTATTACTGGGAGTGTTGGACAGATAGAAGGGAACTGCCAGGTAAGAACTGAAACAGTATGTTCATAAGTTGAAATTACAGAAGCAAAAGTGTTCTCTCTGTATTGCTGATTTTCTGTGCAAGATAGATCATAAATTTCCACCTAATTCTTTGGTTCAGCACACTGCTTGGTTTTAAAATCATATAAATTCACACACTTCTGTAAGTGCTAATTATTGTCACTGTTAGTAATTTGCATCTCACTGCCTGAGTTAAATGCATAACCCGCTGGCTCAAATGTAGCATGGCTCTGCCTTCTCTTTTTTCTGCATGCTCTCCTAGAGAGGAAAAGCTGAAAAGATCCATTAATATGTTCATCCCAGCTCTCCAGACTGCATCATTTTTAGGGACAGCATTCCTACTCCCAGACGTATAGTACCTGCTTCCAGATGTAGACAGCAGTTCTACACAACCAATGCTTACCACACACATACACAAAAAAGGTATCTGGAAAAGTGCACAGAAGAACTTATTTTCCATATTTCCAATTTTTTTTTTAGAATCTTAGCATTTGTTGAATGATTTTTAACAAGAAATTTCCAAGTATTAGCTAGGGCAAAAAATAAAGGAAAAAATTAACATTGTTTAAGTAATAAAAAACTCTTCTTGCCTCTTGTGCACGCACACAGAAACTGCTTCCATGCAGTGAAATCACCTGAAACATCATCTCCTTGCTCCTCTGCTGCATTTCCAAATCTTATTAAACCTCCCATACTATTCTGTGTTATCACGAACTAAAAACTGTAATGAAATTTTTAGAAATGATCCACAGCGGAAAAACTCCAGTTGATGTATTCACATATGATTATTACCAGTGGAACTCTGTCAAAATGTTAGTTTTACTGTACAGTAGAATCCAGTGCACATATACCAAATGTGCTTTTTAATGCCTGTGTTGTATCTTTGCCAAATGAAAACAAACTGAAATGTATCTCAGCCTGCTGAGGCAAGAGAATTTTCAAGAAGAGATCAGAAAACTTAAAGAAAAATACTTATTTTATCAATTAATAATTAAAAACAAAATAATTGCCTCTGCATGAAACTTTCTTTTCTCTTTCCCCTACACCATCCTGTACTGCCTCTAAATGTCATGAAAATCTTGAAGAGTGTAAAATGCGCTACTCATCAGCCACATAACATGCTCAATTTGCGCACACATCTAAAGAAATAACAAATGTGCCTAATTGCGTCGCTCCACCACCTAGTGCAAATTTATTTTATTTGCCTACGCTTTCCAAATGTTAAGGTTAACTTTAAAATCAGGAAGTATAATATTTTATATATATATATATATATATATATATATATATATATATATATATATATCAAGAGCTACTGGTTTCTGGAAAACAATTCAGTTTTCCTGCTCATCCTGGGCCAATTTTTCCAAAAATGTATGCAACTCAGATGTCTAAACCCCACTATTAAAGTGACTTAAAACACTTCATTTAAATTAGTCTAAGGCATCAATCTGTTAAATGTATTTTTGAAAAGGGCTTTTAATAATTTTTTGAATGAAGTCCTTCTGTAACGAATTAACAATCAGCTTTTGGCAAAAAATATCTCTTGAGCCAAGAAATTATTCAGAAAGTTAACCAAGCTGATATAGTGTATAGAATTTTCTCTTTGCAATTCATTAACCTGACTGTCTTTAAAACAAATAGAACCATAGACAGTATCTTTCATCTTTGTAATCATAATTCTATTGATAGTTATTGTATTATAATTATACTAAAACTATTCTATAAAATAGATTGTTCTCATGCATACAATACTTCATATGAATTAAATGTATGATTCTGTGTGAACAAATGTTAATATATTCAATTAATTTTTCCATTTCTGCTTATACAGAAGTTTAATAAAAGTTGAAAAATTCTCAATTCATCAACTGAAAATGTCAATTACTTTCAAGAACAAAATAGGCTTACACTTCATTAACGTACTGTTGCAAACTTTTGTTTTTTCTAAATCATTTTGAAGACTCCAAGGGAATATACACATTTAAGAATTTTAATGTGCTAAGACACTCATAAAGCTTTTCTGTGGTTTTATGTTATTATTTTATTATTATTATTTGTATGTTCCTATTGAGAAATATATTTCCTCATAATTCTTGATAAAAATAAATATTTTTCAAATTTTTTAATCAGAAAATGATTAAAACTGAACACTTCAGTCTTAAATGAGCATGAATTGATTATTTTTCCTTTTTGCAGCTTCATTCTTTGCTCTATTTACAGTGACAGTGGCAGCAAGAATTGAGAACAAGTGACCCTTTTCAATTTCTTATTTCTAAATTCTGTTCCAATGTCATACAGAGCTCCCTGAGGGAGGCACTGAATGACAATAATGTAGATACAACAGCATAGTAATCACTAGTCTAGTCAGACTTGCTGAGAGACAAGGTTAATTAGCCATGATGCTGGTACCAGTACAGCAACCCTATGCCAAGTACATCCAGCAAAATGCATTTATTTCTTTGCAAGAAGTCCACAGAGTTGTTCAACACTGGAACAAGTATCCAGAGATGTGTTGGAATCTCTATCCTTTGACACAAAACTGAGCTCAGTGAAGTCCAACACAAATGGAACTGAATATGAAGTTAGTCCTGCTCAAAGATTTTGGACTAGTTGATCTCCAGAGGTACTTTCCAACTACTATTTGCCTACAAATTTAAGATATTTGTAATGCTTCTGTAAGAAAAACAATGTGAAAATGTTTCTCCTTTTTTTTTTCTATGCATGGTTTGCTAGTTTACCCTTTGATTTTTCGAAAAGGATTTTGTATTGATTTTCTAAAAGGATGAAACAATTTTAAAATATGAGTTTGTGCACTACTTAAAAGTGGGAAAGTTGGGGATAACATACGTTGTTAAGATACAGATCTGCCAAAATGATCTGAGGACTGCAGCTGCAGCTCCAAATGATGTCTCCTGGAGAACTGAAATTCAACTGATAATTAAAGATAGCTGATCCAGTAAGTCTTGTTTCTAAATTCTTTTTTTTTTTAATGCACACTCTTAAGTTAAAAAAAGTTAAAACATATACAGCATTTAAAAAATTGGTAGTGTGAAAACGGCAGCTAGAATCTGTTCCACATTCACGGTAAAACATATGCAAGACTTTGGTGAAGAGATCTGCTTTCTAAAAATCTTCATAAGAATGACTACACATTTCAAATATTCCATGCTTCTTTCAGAAGAATACTAATCAAGTGATACTGTTCAAACTAGAAAGGAAATACCTGATCATACAGAAATGAAAAAATGGTAATATTTTCCTTACACAGAATCACAGAATGACCAGGGTTGGAAGAGACCTTCAAGACCACAAATCTCCAACCCCCCTGCCACATGCAGAACCACAAACCCCCACATTTAATACAAGAGCAGGCTGCTCAGGGGCTCATCCAATCTGGCCTTGAACACCACTTGATGGGACATCAAACAAACTCTTTAAGCAAGGAGTAAGATATATCATGGTCAAAAACATTGATACAGAAAAAAACCTTTGTTTTCAGAAACATGAAAATTAACTGGAAAGCTAATATCTATCAATTGAATAAATGTATTCGCTTATACTACTACACAGTACTCGAGGATTCTGGAAATCCATTGATAGACCTGTAGTGAAATCCTGACCCTAGAGCAAACATTTTTTCCTAGGACTTTAGAGTAAAACCAGGTTTCAGCCTATAATTGCTATCTCACAATTTCCCATCACATCCTTTTGAACTTCTTTCCCCTTAAAAAGATACATTAAACTTTGTTGTTTATTATCCTTTTTAACCTGAAAATACTTAGAACTACAAAGTTTGTTCTGGAATGTGTGTTAGAAACTTGCTGGATTAAGGTTCTCAGAAAAAAAAAAAAAAAAGTTGAAATTTCCAAGGCAAAATTTCATTTGCACTGTTTCCTTAAAGTGTAATCTGAAGGACTTCAATATTAAATTGTACGTAACTCAATCTGTTTATCTGAAATGGATGAAAGGGTTTCTGCTCATCTAGGTCATCTGAACTCTCAGTTCCAGACTGTCTAGGTATTGCACACCTAAGGTTTAGACTATGAAGACATGCGTTTCTCTCACGAATCTCCAGTCTTTCCTGTGTCAATATAGATGATTAAAAGTTGAAAAGTACTTAAAAATTTTAAGTACTAAGTGATGACTACTACAAAAAGACTCTACCAAAATTGTTATTTCAGGCACAGCAGGTGACAATGATGTTGTTTTTAATCATTTTGTATAAATCTCGGAAATAAATCACTAACAGGAAAATTAGTTTGTTCCCTAAACACACACAAGAAAACCTCTTCCATTTATTATCTTTGCCTCATCTCACTTCCATGGCAAGCTGTTTAAGACTACCTTAGCCAACCATACTGTGAAATAAATCCAATGTACCCTATATCACAGGCAGCGCCAGTTAATATTGTTCAAATTATTTACATCTGAAGGGCCGCGCCTGTCTGGATAGCTGGGCCCGACGCTTCTCTGGACTTGGTTTCTGCTACTCACATCTGTTTCAGCTTTAGACTTTCACTGGTATTCTGCCAGCAACCACAACTTTTTAATGGCTACAATAAACTACAGAGACTCATCAAATCTTTGTTGAACGTGTTAAAATTATAACCTCTTCAATTAAAATTTTGATTTAAAAATAAACTGTAGCATTATCTGAAGAGAAAAAAAAAGAGAGGGAATGTTTGAAAGAGATACAACATTCTTATATGAGTGATTGCTTCTTTGTTTAAATGTAAGAGAAATTATTCACAGGAATACTTGTTAGAATTCTGCTGCATATTTCTGATTGATAAAATACCAACATCTGAGAACATTTCCACAACCTTTTCTGTTTCAAATTCTTGCTGTCGTTAGCTTTATATGTTAATTGCTTTGACAGGGTTTCAACTGTATCTTTTCAAAGAAGAATTTTGAAAATAACCTCAGTGCAACACATTTTCTGCATTGTCTTTGGATATCTAAGAAAACATGTTAAAACAAGTCAGTGATAACAAGAAAGCAACAATTCTTATTTTGTAAGTGAGTTGAAGTACATTAGCTTTTGCTCTTTCCTGTCTCTGTCTTTGCAGCGTAGAGCAAATACGATGTGAATGTCACAGCCTCTGTGCAGATCCCGCAAGACTAAGATGCATTACTGCAGGACTATATGCTGATAAAGTACAAGATCAAACACAGATCACGTTTCTGCACAAACTAGCCCAACAGAGGGCAGGCCAAGGGTTTTACAGGGCCAAGCGATGAGAGGAGATAGAGCACTCACTTATGCCTGGGTCGAAAAAAAAAACAACTGACACTTTCCTACCACTGTCAACATTTGAAACTATCCCAAGATGGCAGTGACCTAACCCAGCCATTCCTAACTGTAAGGATAATATATTTTGTAATGGTTTTCATTGCCTTACATTAAAAAATCAACTCTAACTCTAAAAGTACACTTGCATTTTGATGCAGACGTTATCTAATTGTAAATGGAGAAGCTTTTTTCTTTTTTTTAATATAAGCTTTTATACAGATTCTGTCTCTAATCTCTATTTTCTACACATAACTGCTTCAGTAAAACTAGGAAATTTCCTTAACAAAAATGATAGGCTTAAAATATCCAGTCACCTTTTACTGGATTTATTTTTAAGAGTCATATGAATCACAAAATAAAAATGAAACTGCTTGGAATACTTACAGAGCAACCATTCCTACTTTATATCCACTCAATACCTTGATTGATAGATGAGCTGGGTTTTTGAACCCCCTGTTTATAATAAATATTTTAAAATGTTTATTTTATGTCCCAGGGTGAAAATGTTTTGAACCAGAGCTTTCAATTTCCCTTTGCTATGCCTTGGCAAGATGTGTTTTATTTCTACACTAATTCAACTCTTTCTTGAAGCTGTTAAATTGTTGTTATACAAGTAGTGAAGAAAGTATTTGTTACGAACCTAGCAGATATCTACAGTTAAACACACAGCTATGGAGAAGCCAGAGGAAAAATAATACATAACATTTCAGAAAGATTTCTTTAAGGATATTTCAATTGCAAAAGGGAATTACAGAAAATTACTTTACGGTATTTGTACTTTCATTTTTATTAAGTCATGAGTTCAAAATATTTTTTTCTATTTTATGTGGTTACTTTCTACCACAGTGTAAAAACACTACAATCAACACTATAAACCTAATTAGCAATAAGCTAACCTCATAAAGATCACATTTTAAATGGCTCTTAGTTGTTTGCAGAACAAATGTGAAAGTTGCCAGTTACCTTCTAGGTCTTTCTTCAGCTTCCTTAAGTCTTTTATTAGGTCTTCAAACTTAACTTGGGAGGCCTGGAAAAAATCCTGTGGTTCTGGTAAAGGAAAAATACTCTTGTCTGTTCCTGCTTCCTAAACAAACAAACAAATAGGCCTCTATGAAAATTAAATGCATTTGCAGTGAAATAAATTACTTTTCTGAAACATCATCTATAGAACAGCAAAAAATTAAAAATAATAATAAAAATAGTTCTTCCCAAAACAGCATAAATATAATTTCAGGTAAAATCCTGACCATTCTGAATGTTGAAACTTCCCGTTAGATGTTATGCAAACTGTTCAGTTTAAACTATGAAGCAACACTGAGCTCCTGAGATTTCAGTTCATTTTATATCATTAAAAGTTTAGTTATGGGATTATAAGTTTCTTAAAACTAGATAACATGAATGCCTTTTTTAATGGAACAAGTGATCTTATGCCAGAAGTTTGTGGTTTCACTCTTACCCAGTTCATTAGATATATACACACTTTATATGGATAAATTGAAAACAATATTTACATATTGCCTGGAGCACTTAGACAGATAAAAAATATATAGTCTATTCAGCTTAATAAATCACATAGTTTAATGCCTTTATGGAATTCATAAGCATATATATTATTTTAGAAAAATTAAAGTATTTCAGAAGTGGAAAAACAATAACAAGCAACATTACAAGATTTAAAGTGTATCTCCGGGGGAAATCCATTAATTCAAGTGTAGAGGTGGTATTAAAAGACCATTAAAATCTTAGACTAGTGGGTTTAAAGTACACAGTACACAGATTTCAGTCTGAAATAAAGGAAAAATCATAGGTAAGAGAAAAAGTGTTTTGTGAAAAGTGAAAAAACACTTATATTGTTAGGAAGATAAGAACACCTAGGGAAAAATGAAAGTACAAGGGTAACATTTACATTCCTACATTCTGATCTCTAACTTCATCTCTTTCAACCAGGACACCTTGGTTAAATTGCCATCATATTCTGTTATAAGAGAGAAATACTGCTTGTCTCCCACTCTTTTTGCATCAAAACAAAATTTGCAATGTTACAGTAACCAGAACATAACAAGAAGGGATTGAAGTGAAAACCTGTACAGCCTGCAATAGTCAGAGACAATTGCTTGCAAAGTATAGTTCCACAGTTAATGTAGGATTTTCCACAGTTTTACCACAGTAAATTTCAGACCTATCGAGGTCTAAAGCTATTGCAAAAAGCTAAAGAAAATAGATTTTATTTTTTGCATTAGGCAAAAAAAAAAAATTAAAAAAACCACTTTTAGAGAGGCATATACAGCAAACGAGTCTTTTACCTTATCACAATGGCGTAGGTAATATATGACAACATAATCCACAAGATTAATACGATTATCCTAGGGGAAAAAACAGAATATTAAAAAGGGGTTATGGATTCATACAAATGTTAAATGTTGTATGATTAATGAAGGAATGGATGGAGCCATATTTTACTCCAAACATAAAACCAGACAGCATGTACCTGACAAGTATATTTCCTGCCCTCTTGGGTTATGGACATGAATTTTAATGCTCTCTTTTTGGAATCTCCATTTCCTTGGTCCTGCATGCAACAACCCATACATTTTGTTTTGCTATATGTTGTTGGTAGCATAAGGTAGATCAACTAAAGAAAAAACGTAAAACTGGATCTTATACCTTACAGTATATCATTCAACAGTATAAAATAATTATAATAAAGGGAATTATAACTGGGATGTCTTCAATTTCTCTTTTTGTATGTTTTTATTTTCCATATTGACAGATTTTCCGTATTGACAGCTATTGGTACAAACATTTGTGAACAATGTCTAGCCTCATATATGAGGCTGTCTCACCTTCATTACAGCCTGCAACACACCACATCTTAATAATATCATACACAAGCATAACTAAGTCACTGCTGTCATAAGTAAAAACTACTCTGCTTATCTAGCAGTTGCAGAATACATTGCTGGCAGTTTCAGTGACAAGAACGAACTGAGGTGGCTTATGAATATTTGATTGCCCTTCTAAAGAAAAATATGCTTGTTGTTCTAGTTTCTATGTTAAACTATGAAACCTATCACTTTAGATTAAACAGTGCTTCTAGAAGACAAAATACAGAGATTCTGAAGTGAGCTATGATTTTTTTAACCTCTGTATCAAGTACTTTCCTTGGCTCATGTGACAACAAAAAAACTTTACGTTAAATTAAAGATACTAAACTTTGACAGCTTACCTTAGCTCCTTGAATTTAGCTTCCTAGTAATCACATTTTTTGCTGGCAATTCCCAAAAAAGGACGCAACACTGTTAAATGTGTAAGACCCTCCATTCTTTCTTGCAAGTACAGTCCCCAGTTGTCTGCCTATAGCAGCTGGTCTCTGTGAATTTTTATGCATTTTGCAGACTAGTCCCATTCTTCACAGTAATATAAACTAATAATGTATTTACTTTGGCTACCAAAAAATACTATAAGTACTGTAATTTTTTATCTTGTTTTGCTAAGGAACAAGTCTCATGCAGTTACACTGTACATCTGTCACTCCTTTTCATAACTCATAATTTTGGAGCATGCTAACTAAACCCGGCCAAACTGGAAAGTCCCAGAGAAGACAAAATTCTTACAAGTTCATGGTAGACAGAAAAGGGGGACTAAAACTAGTACTTCATCTTACAAAAGTCAGGCAAAGCTCAGTTTTAATTTTTTTCATTGTGGCAGCTGGCTGACCAATGAACACATGAACACCGAGAAGCTGGCCTTAAGCTTCTTTAGCTAAACAGCAGCTAAAGACAGCCCACGTATCGCCTCCATGGAGTAGGACAGAAGAAAAGTTGTTATAGGGGACAACTGAATAACTGAGGTGACGAGGAAAGTAAGAGTTAGGAGATGGAAGACATAAATACATTGAAAAAAACTTCCATAAATTTCTGGTTCACTGAACAATTTATTAAACTTCGTTTTCATACTCTGCTAGTGAAGGTACTCACAGAAGAAATACAAAAAGCTCCCTAGACATACTATTTATTTGATAACGCTTGTCTCCCAAAATGAGAGCACTTCTATGTACATCCAGTATAACTGGGAACAAAAGCTTAAACTGTAACTTTCTTATAATTCAGAACAGCACTTCAAGTAAAAAAAGCGAAAGAGTTGCAGACTAGTTTTTTCTCAGCCTCCAAATCCTTACCAACAATAGCAGAAAATAACTCCTACTCTTTGGTAGTTTCCTTATCCACATAGCATCCAGGTATGCTTTGGCAGGCATGGATCTTTGAGTGGTGTTTCCATTGTCTAGATTACCTAGTACCTTGTCATCTTCCCCAGTGAAAGTTAACATCATCTCAAAAGTTGGGGACACTTCCATGAAGCCTTGTTTTGATTCTAACATAAATGACCAAAAATGGGCTAGTGGTTCTCAATTTTTGACAAAGTAATTTATTGCCATGTCTAAGTGTTATCTTCTGCACGCCATTCAGAATTCACGATCTACATCCATTTTACAGCCAATACAAAAAAAAAAAAAAAAAAAAAAAAAAAGTCTGAAAATAATTTGTTGGATCTGAGACACCTTTTTGAAGTGAATTAAAATCCTCTAATTTATATATTTATATCCTTTATATGTACTTGTTTTGTGTATACTCTACACAGAAAACTCTTCCTGATATTCGTTTTTTAAACCTGATCTTGAAAAGGTTTTACTCATATGCACCTACCATAAGAGCAAGACAAAAAAGGGACAGTTGTCAGAGACAACTTTAGTGGCCTGTGCTCTCTCACATTTCTCTCCGTACTGTACTTAAGTTTCCACTAATAAAATAGACACAAAGTTTTCATATTCTTAGTGGTATTGAACAGGAGAAATAGGAGATTATATGCATATGTGCAGAAGAAAAAGTTAAAATCTTGAGAGAAAGAAACTAGAATATGGTACAAAAATGCTTCATTCTTTCAAGCTGAAAACGGTAAGAAGTGAGACAAGATTAACTTCTGACAGGGAGATAATTTAAGTAGTTCTTAAGAGAAAATGAGTACTTACTCTGCTTTTGACATCCTTTAGTTTGGGGAGTATTTCCAAACCAAATCCATCAGCTTGACCTCGAGTCCTATTCCCACCATTCATGTAATTTCCAAACGCCAGAATCAAACCTAAAATCTCCTTTACACTCGTCATGTTCAGCAAAGCCTGGAAAATGGATACTAGTCTGAATCTGTCGGCACAGAAATCTTAATTGCTCATATGACAAAGCTTTTTAAATTTTACTTTTGCTAGACAATGTTTTGTTTCTCATGTATGCTACAAGGAAAAGAATCTAAAACTGGTATATGAATCAAATATTTAAGAGAAGAATTTATTAGACTAAAGCTGCCTAAGATACTATCTTTAACTTAATCCACATGAGGTAAATTATATACCATTATATACTATGCAGATGACAAAAAGATTAATGGAGGAAGTTTCACTATAGATTACTAAACACGCTTTAAAAAATCTTACAGACAAAATGGTTTGTCATGAGTTTACACAATGCAGTCAAATGAAGATATGTTATTTTTGCTGCCATTGGGTTAGACTTGATCATATTCAGCCTGTTTCTCATTGGTTCTCATGCTCTGAAAATCCACATTTCAGTTCATAGTTAGGGCAGATGTAACAGGGTTAAGGACAAAATTTCAATGCCTTAAAATAAAAATGAAATCTAGAAACACAGTGAAGAATTAATAAATTATTTTAATTTCCATACAAAGACATCTATCTTATCAGCCAAGATCTGAATCTGACTCTCACTGAAAAAAATCAATTGTCATGTGAGCTCTTTTTAAGTAAACTGAGAGAAATGCCTCTTTCCTGATCTCAAATAAAGCCACTTTCTTATTTATGTCTCCTTTTGAAAGGTAACACTAAGTAACTACTTTTATTACCAGAATGTGCAAAACTATGGATAAAAGTAGGGATAGAGCATGGGTAGCTTATGGCAGAAAAGTTGTTCAAAAGACACTGTTCACGTAATAAATAATAAAAAATAAAGTAACATCCTGGCCAGGACATTATACCGTTTGTTTAGTTTCCCATTAGGACTTACCTTGGAAACACGAGTTATGATATCAACTTTCCTGTGAACTGATGTTATCCCTTCAGAGAAAACTGACTGGAAAATAATACACTGAGCTCGTTCTGTGAAATTGGGGATCTGAGATAATTCGTATAAAAATCTGCGAAAAAAAAACAGCAAAGAAGAATACCAATGAATCATTGCATTTCATATCTGTGAAGTACATAATGAATTAAACTGTTGTACTATAAAATACATACCTGCAATGTTCAACAATCTGTCAAAATAATTCTGACAGAATTTATAATTGCTATATTCTTTATGCTTAGTGTTTTTTATGTTGTGTGTTTAGCGGCCCTATTTATATGAAGAAAAATGCAAGACATTGGCTCTTATGACACTAACCCACTATTTATCACAAATGTCATGTCTAGCAAACAAGAGGAATCATAACACAAAGAAAAAAAAAGGCTAGGGAATCACAATCTATCTACTGCTTTTACTCATGTGCTTTTTGCTTCACTTAAAAACATGCCCAGCAATACAGAACTCAACATATTTTTACAGAGTTATTTCATAATAGAGAATGTCTACCAAGAAATCTCTTCTGATGCTCAATCACAATTTTCTTTTACTAATTTGCACCATGCTTCCAATTATATAGCAGCTTGCTTTATGGTAATGCACATACCTGTGTATTTAACTCTCAAATACTAGCAAATTATCCCTCTCTCCACTGTTCAGTAAAGTTACTTTCTGTTTCTGTTCATTATTCCTACTCATCTACCCACTCTTCTCATGACTATTCCAGCTTTTTTTCTTTTAGCTCTTTAAATAAAAATAAATAAAAGTATATTTAACAATTTCAGGTCAAATATCACAAAACAAAAGCACTCAAAGATACAAACAATTATTTCCATTTTGCTTCTTTAATTTAAAATTTAAGAGTTAGACTAAATAATACAAGAAACTTAAACATTTCTTAAAATAACAAGGTTTGCATAATTTACTTTGTGGTTTTGTGTCAAGGATTTCAGTTCTACATTTGCTTTTTTGAAACACGAGGAAATCTTTAGGTCCAATATCACTACAGAAGAATTCTTGTATTCTCCTGTCTACAGATATTCCTAGATTCCCTTTAATGTGATGGCTTAAGGATTCTTTTACCTCACTGAATTCTGGGACATTTACTGAACTATTATTAGCTTGAATTATTATTAAATTTGTTTTAATTATTTAAAGCAATTCATCTGATTTCTTCAAACTATTTCTTTTTTTATAATAACTAATATCAATATATTTTATAATGCCTAATGCGTGCAACGTGTTGCTCAATACACAGTGAGTGTGTAAAAAAAATTGTAACATCCACCTGTGGATGGTGTGAAACTAGCTATCATTTTTCCTTTTTCTTTCTTGCCTTATGAGAAAATCCATTGAAAGAAGGACTGGGGAGGCCAGCCTTGGCTCCTGCATTGAAGCAGTGGGAAAAAAAGAAATGCCAAGCTGTTATTAATAAAAATGCTTCCTATTGGGAATGAATGGTATTGCCAGGAAAAAAGAAAAAGAAAAAAAAAAAGAAAAAAAGAGGATACTTTATAAGTACTCCATGTGAGAAAAACAAAAGGAAGAAAAGCCCCAACTGCTCCACAAAAGTTCTGACATACATACATTCCAACATTTTACATTTAAAAATCAAAATAATGCATTTTCTTTTCTTGTCTTCCCTTGAAAAAGGGACTTTCATTTAGTTTTCCAGTCTTTGAATACTACATAACTATGCTGAGAATTAAAACCTTTAGCATAACAAGAAAATGTATCCAGATTTTGGAATTCAAAGTATTCACTGTAAATATCCTGACTGAACAGTTGTAACCAAAATATATCACAAAGAGGAATCTATGTTAGCAATTACTAAACCTGAGGCTATCAAAGATAAACCACCACATTCATGTGGACAGAGCTTTTTCAGAAAAAAAAGAATACTTTTAATTCAATCAGTTTTGGAATTTTAAAATGAGGAAAGTATGCTTTTGACTTAAAGTTACAATGAGATGACTGTCACATAATTATGGATTCTCATTGCTACAATTTTCATTGCCTAAAGAAAACAGAGATTTTGTAATTCATCTGTGTGAGGTCCATTTACTCCTGCAGAAATTGTAAATAAAAAATACATTCATTTAGAATTCTTTTATCCTACCAGAACCTTATAACAGAAGACTTGAAAGTACTTTCAAAGTCCTGCATATTTTCATGTAGTTAGTATAACAGAATATTATTTCAGAAGAGAAATAAAGTATGCTGTTTCTATGGTCATAAACTATATATCAGCTCACATTTATTCAGATTTGAGGAATATAAAATTAAGAAATTTTGGTGGGCTAGAAAAAGTTGCATCTTATTATTCAAACTCCTAAGGAAACCAGTTGGATTTAAACTGAAGTAAATAGAAGTTATTCGTGTGCAAAAGTCAACCAAATAGCATTAACTGGACAGAAAGCTTCATTTTATTTGCAATTATTAATAGTCCACTACTTTCTGAATTAAAACTACATATAAAACAGAACTGTTCAGTACCATATTTTGCTACCATTTCCTTGTTATTTCTTCCACAGTAGCAAAGACTTCAGAGATTATATTATAACTAACAGGATCTTTTTGGAAACAAGCTAAAGCATCTGTATCCTGCTAGGAAAGCCCCATGTTGTGGCCATTATCCATATTCTATTCATATAATTTTTTATTGTGTTAATGAATATTAGCATTCTAATAACTATTATTATGAAGCATAAGTTAGGGGAATATTGTCACATTGCTGAGATTTATTTACAGTCTGTGCCAACAACAGCAAGTGTAATATGCTATAAAACAGATCAAAATCACATGTGCAGGAGAGCATTAGTGATACCAGTAATGCTTTCTTTTTGTTTGTGAATCCAAGCCATTTTAAAACGGCAGTGGCTTCTGTAAGACTTTAGTGAGTTCAAGTCAATGTTTTCAGTATATGAATGTGAATGGCTAGTATTCACAACCATTTATGAAAAGTTTACTTTGCACTTTTTGTTCTGATCCTTATTAAACACATCAGGTTTACGTCGTCTAGCAAATTATTTTAACCATCCCTACAATTTTGCATTTTTCTGTCTTTAACATTTTATGGAGTTAATATGCATACACAGTTCCAATAAAACTCCAATTTGACATTTAGGCTGACTTAGAGGCTGACTTTGACAACTAAACCAGCAGCAGTTGAACTGCTGAGTTTTCAGAAAGGATGTTCCTTTTAAGGAGCACTAAAAATTTCTTAAGTAATAATTTGTGTCATGGGCAACTTGTTTCTTCCTTGAGGCATCATTTTGACAAACCAATTTTCTTAGCCTATGCAATTTAACAGTAAAAAGAGGATAATAAGACTTTCAGAGGTAGTATAAGAATTGATGAATAACTTCTACCTTTCGTACCACTATTTTATGTTGAATGATCAGGCACAACTGCTTTATTTGAAGTTCTTTAATTTTAATTATGAAACTATGATAGTCTAAATCAAACACTGCATTTAAGATCAATCTCTCTGCAATATAATTTACAAAAAGTGACAAACTTTTACAAGTCTAGAACTCTGCAAGACTCATATTCTGCAGAACATGAAGTACATTTCTATTTATTTTACTCAGACTTGCAGGTTCCCAATGATTCAAACTCTTGAAAACATAAACTAGTCACAGAATGCATTACTAAGCCCTAAGCCAAGACAGTGAAAACCATGGACACAGGATACATGAACAAGTTTGTATATACTTTAAAGTTTAAGTGTTCTTAAGTAAAACATGAGAGAGCATGACAAGCCCAACTCCTAACATGAACCTATTCTGTGGACTGCATGCAACTACTAGCAGTGAGTATTCATCTGCTTTGCATAAGGAAAAGAGGAACAAAATCTGCTCTTCACTACCAACATTCTAATAGGGAAAATATATAATACTCCTGACATCAAGTCGTATGCTATCTCTGTTGCTTCAGTTTTTCCTGTTGCTACCTGTTTTTTTCCTTCTCTCTCAAAGAGAGAAGAAAAGACAAAAAGAGAGAGAAAAGGTACAAAGTGGCAGAGAAATCAAAGTAAACTGCTGTGATTAGGAAAGGATGGAAAAATAGGGAAAAGCAGCAAAACAATAGAAGACAGACACCATTGTGAGGCTTAAATCTGAAATTAAATACAAGCATTAAAATAAAATTCAGAATTACCATTTTATGATTTTTACATTGGTCAGCAGTGTACAACAGCAAGAGCAACACCTAAAAATCATTTCATCCTAACGTTTCTCACTGCTCGCAAAAGTCACAGTGGACAAACTGTGAAATCAGCTTTGTAGGTCTTCTATCAGTTTATCTTAAGCGTAGATTTTTTTTTGAGCATAGGACTTTTTACACAGATAGATAGTGATAGGGCAAGGGAGAATGGATTAAAACTAAAAGAGGGGAAATTTATATTAGATCTTAGGAGGACATTTTTTACACAGAAGCTGGTGAGCCTCTGGCACAGGCTACCCAGAGACGCTGTGAGTGCCCTATTCCTGAAGGCATTCGAGGTCTGGTTGGAGGGGATCCTGGGCAGCCTGATCCAGTAGGTGGAGCCCTGTTCACAAGGTGGATAAAGATGATCCTTAAGTTTTCTTCCAACCCAAGACTTTCTATAGTTCTTTGATTCTTTGGAACTGCACAATATTTTGCTCTCATTCTTACAAGATTTGCATGAGCACCACTGTAATTTTAAAGAGCAAAAGGAACAACTGGATATCACTACCTCCATATTAACAGGGGCAGAAAAGTATATGCCTGCCTACTTTCATATATATATGAATGATCCTGCTTCACTGGGGTTGGAACTCAATGGTCTTTAAGGTTCCTTCCAATCCAAGCCATTCTACAATTCTATGATTCTGATTCTATGACATTCCAAAGCCCTCTATCTGGGGAGATCTTCCAAGTATCAACAACCAAAAATCAGTCTGGCCCTGCTTTCATGGGATACTAATTATGCCTTAAATCAAGGTTTTTATAAATGAGAGAATGGAAATAGAATTTCTTATTGAATCAAGACTGCATATTTAATAAGTTCTGATGCTCAGGTTGATCTAGTATACCTGTGAATGTCTGAAAAAAGTGACATAAATACAAGCTTCACATCATGCCTTGAAATACAGAAAAGCTTTTAAAATTAACTAGCAAAAAACTGTATCAAAATCCTTTTTAAACATATCACCCAAGGACCACACACTACGTAGCAATAAAATAGTAAGAAAAAAAAAACAACTTACTGTTCTGGTTTATCCAGAAGCTTCAGTTCCTCCTCTTTTGAAGTCTGATAATATTGCTCGATTTTTTCCAGTTCATCCTTTTGTGCTCTCTGAGTGAGTTAATATAAAGTGATTAATAACTAATTTTTAACGAGTTAGTAAATTGCTAATTTACTTGCTTTTCTGCAAATAATTATATTTTCAAACACATTTAGAATGTGCAAAAGAGTGAGGCTCCTGAGGTTCCATGAGCTAGCACTGACTTATAGAATGTAGCCCTGCAAATATTGCTACAGGATGCTTCAAAGCGCTTAGATCTCAGAAGTAGCTTTGGTATTTCTTCAACCAAGTGTAAATGCATTCTTGTATACAACTTTAGAGTCAAACAGCCTAAATTAATAAACAGTATCTGTAGAGCAACTTGTCAGAACAGCAATGCACTAGCTTGAACTGTTTTAGCCACTAACATCTTGAATTAGAGAACTCAGCACACAAGCAAGTAACAGGTCTTGAGTAAGGACAGTATTTTTCAGGTAGTACAGAAGAGACAAGTGATAGGTGTATCAACCTTTGTTACTGTTACATCATTTGCAACTACATAATTTTCTCCCAGCTCCAAAAGCAGGCCCCTGGTTTAATGTTTGTTTGATGTTTAATGTTTTAAGAAATAAGCCAAGTAGAGAAACATGTATCTCATTAGGTATCGTTTGATTTTGCCTATCCAATTATTGTTAAACTCCTTAAAGACTTGTCCTACATAAGGTCTCTGGTCAAAAACTACAACATAAAATAAAACTTAGCTTGCTGCATATCTGAATTTCTGAAAGATATGGTGATTAACCACTGGCATATCTCAACCTACTTACATTTTCATATAGTGCTTCCAGTGTTTCCAAATCTACTACGGAGTCATCAACACACAGAATAGCTGTATGGGATACAATCACAAATTAGTTGGTAGAAAACATACTGCAAATTCAATCTTGTTTCCTGAAAAATATGAAAGAGATCTGACCTACTTAAAGGACATATTTATGTCCAGTTAATATCTTACTACTTTCAAATTGCATTTTCGTTCTGATTTTAAATTGCAACACTCAGACAAGAACTTATCATAAACTGTCCCAGGAGAATGGAGTTCTACTCTTCAGTACATTCAGCAGTCAAAGCTACAACCTGCCAAGCGTTCAGCTTCTTGTGTAGCTGGCCAGGCTGGGAACACTGGATATCAATGAACAGCACAGATTTCACAGTAGCATAGAAGGCTGGATGGAAAGGAACTGAGTTGGGACATTTAAATTGTCCCTGTGTGCATGGGAATCAGAATTATGAAAACTGGGAGATCTGTTTATCTTGCAGCTAGCAGTCTTGGGATTTAGACAAGTAGATAACCTTGCAAGAAAATTTAGATTGTATTACAGATTTTAAACTATCTTCACAGAGAATTTCACATTTGAGTTAGCTTCATCCATCAGAAAATTACCTACAAGAAAATTTCCAGATAAAGATTTCTAAATCTTATGCAGACGCCTAAAGTGTACTTTCCAACAACAAATTAATCCTCATTACCAAATTACTTCCAAGTGCTACTACATTTGGATTATACAGTGTTAGGTGCTTCTAACATTTGCAGATTCCACTACAGTTTAGGCAAAAGTATTGGCACTTGGTGCTCTTTAGTGCAGAATTCCCATAAGCTAAAATATGCACAATGGCAGACGAATACTTTTGGATGTCTTACTTATCTGGAGCACCATTTCATCAGAATTCATAAAAGGATTGGGCACAATTTCCAAACAACTGATCTATGTTTAAGTGTTACTGGGAACACTGATAAAAAAGAAAATAAAAAAAAAAAATCAAGATTAAGGCCTTCACCAGTTTTCTGCAAAATCAGAGACACATTCTTTCACAAGTACTTGATAACTTGAAGTTTCAACAAGACTAGATTTCTTCAGGGAAACTTGACTACTTGTGAATTTAGAAGATTTTAAAAGTTCCAGCCGTATTCACAATCCATGATCAAAAGGGCCAAGGAACACATCTTTAAATAATTATTTAAAAGTAATAAGCTTTCGCCTGCTTTTCCATCTATCCCATGATTTTATATTGTGAAATTAACCAGCTGGCTAGTAAATTTTCTCTGTGTCAGACTAATTAATTTTATTAAAAGGTCCAGTGACATTTAGAATGCTTTAAAATTTTGCCTGTCAGTTATGATTCAATCTGTTGACATTACCTCTTGGTTAGAAGTAAAGAATTATGTGGAAGGAGACAATATCAGGGGAAAAGACCAGCACTATCCTGAGCTATTTTTGTCTTATTTCAAAGGTTGAAGAAACCCCAAGAGCATAACCAAACATAAAACCCAAGCTACAGAGCTAAACCAAATTCTGTTTATAAAGAAAAATAATTATTGACTGAATCTATGAGATCATCTGTTGGCCCTAGCAAGACAGTTCACAAATTTAATTATCCTTTGCATTATCCAATGAAATATTAATAGAACCAAAGAAACTGGAAAAACTATTGGAAAATTGATTTCACAGTCTAATACATTTAATTTTTAGGACTTTTAAATACATATATTTAGTTCAACATTTTTCTCTTGTGGTTTCTCTACATCCTATTTTGGGGTACTCTGAAATCTGCTTTTGAAGGAAAAAAATATTATTACTGAGTTGTTCAGAAAAGCATCTAATAGGAGATAAGTTTAACTAATAATAGAAATGCAAAACATAAGAAAGAATAAATCTTTTAAGTACAGGACTATTAGGATGACAGCAAAAAGTTTGGAAGAAAAAAAAAAACAACAAAAAAGCACAATAAGAACATCAAGATTTGTACATCTAACTGTCACACATCTATCAAAAAAGGCTCCCAAATCACAAAGTGCTAAATTCTGATGAACACTTCGGTACTTAACAACGGATCTAAGAAAACAGTGTTGGTTCCAACTGACATGAGAAACTGTTTTGTATGCCAAAATGATTGAAATTAATCCAGTAAAACGGAATCTAATAAGTTAGCACATTACTGGCAATACCCGTGCAGATGGGGCACAGTTAAAAATCTAGCTGTATTAATTTAATGATAGTTTGACATCTTCGGATGTTACTACATGTAGGGTCACAATTCCAAAAAGTCAGAAGTACTACCAAAATCTACAGCAGACTCATTTATTTAATCTTTCTTTACTTTTGTCCTTCTAGCTCTTTACACTCAAGCTGATCAAGCTTAACATAAAATGCATTTGTTGCGGAACACAAAAATGAAAATGTAAAATTACAAAAATTGGTCATTTAAAAAAAAAACAAACCCACACACACATTGATTTGAAAAGCTAGAAGGAATCCCCCCAGTTCACAGGTGTCTTGATATTCTTCATATTCTTAAAATAAGCGTGTGCAGTACATTCGCAGTATGCTGTGTAAATTAACTTGAGTTGGGGCAGATGAAAAAAGCCTATTACACTAGATCAAAGAAACTAATTATTTTACTTTCTTTTTTTAGAACTGAAAGAAAACTTCTTATTTTTTCAGTTAAAAACAAAGCCAAGCTTTAATCATGTGTATTTTAATATAATTAAAAATTAATATGAATATGCAGATAAAATAAGTTTTCAAAACCCTCGTCCAGATACTGTGAATTTAATCATGACACTTAAATGTATTACATTTCATTATATCAAGACTCATATAAGTGTAAGTAATAAAGGTGAATTATCACACATCTACAAAAGAGGCTCCAAAACAATTAATAGCTATTACAATATCAATCATCATTGGTGTTTTTTACTTTTATCTTGCTTTCTAGTTAGCTGTCTTCCTTACACTGTCAGTTCAGTTAGAATATTTCACCTACACCTCACAATATGTCAAAAGGAAGTAGACTCATGCTGTGAAAAGCTGGTAATTTTATTGGGTTCCTCTACCTTTAAAAAATCTGTTACTTGGCCAAGTCTGGTTTCTGAGATCCTTTCTTGCAGGGAAATTGAGGCAAACATTTTTATGTGGCCTATGGTGTCTGCTCACAACAAGAAGAATTTATATACACAAGGATCATTAGTGCAGGGTTGCACCCATTAGGATATAATAACCGTCAGCTAGGACAAAAAACAGATCTGCATCATGCATTCAAACTAACAAGCACACATAAAAATACTTGCCAACTACATTTCACATACTAAGAGTATTGCTTCAAACATAAACTTTTACCAAAGGCTTTAACAGACTCTTTTAAAAACGTATCTAACTGTAAAAAACAGATTCCCTACCAGCACAGATTTTTCACATACTCTATTTTATCACTTCAAAAATGTAAACCAAAGAAAAGCTGAGAACTTAAAGCATACTGTCTGCAGTCTACATACAAAAGTAGATCTTAAAGATCAAACATAAAAAAGGTATCTCTTCTTAACTTGCTTAAATGCCAACAGTCTTAAGACTGTCTCTGATATACAGCCTCACTCCTATTATGCACATTTCAGTTAAATCAGGATTTAATTCCTGATGACAGAACTTACATATACTTAGCAGTATTAAAACACTTAAAATGACAATTAAACTATGAAATATGAAGAATTTATCTTAACTGCCCTCTAATGATAGAACAGAAATATGCTATTTTAATA
Organism: Tympanuchus pallidicinctus; assembly: GCF_026119805.1. Classification (NCBI taxonomy): domain Eukaryota; kingdom Metazoa; phylum Chordata; class Aves; order Galliformes; family Phasianidae; genus Tympanuchus; species Tympanuchus pallidicinctus. The sequence continues at coordinate 29,746,976 of NW_026294747.1, read as the reverse complement.
AAAAGCGCTTGACAAAGTTTCATTCATTTGCCTGAAGTACCTGACTTTTTAATGTACCATATTCTGCACAGTAAGGCTTAATATCATGTGAACATGAAGCCTATCACCTGGACATGTAAATGAAAATGTTACTGATCTAGTCAACTAGAAAGGGATTGTGACAGCTAAATAGAAATACCCATTTTGCAAAACTACCTAAAATATCAAAATTGTTCGAGTTTACTTCTGACTGATTTGGTGTTTTGAACTCATTTAAAGATTTTCACCAACATTTAACTATAATGTAACACAAAAACATTAAAATACACAGGACTAAGAAGCACTACATGCAAGCTGTAGCTTTGGAAGAGTAAGAAAACGCAACTGCTGCAAGCAAGAAGACGCGAGCAAAAGACTCTGGCACTAAAGTTAGCCTACCCACATTAGACTGGATGCCCAAGGCAGATGCACAAAAACATATGTTGTGAATTTTCCAGAACAAAGAAAATAACTTTTAAAGGAAATTGCTTCCCTGCTTCTGAGATGTGTATGGAGCCATCTCTGTGCTTTGTGCATAATATATAGAATGCATAGAAAGCATGTATTCTGTATAGAGGAAAAAGTCACACAATTTCAGAACAGTTTTAACTTTTATAAATCTTTGTTCCCATTTCACAAATGCTTTAGGTGAAATGTCCTAGCATTCTTTTCATTTAGTACAAGTAAGAAAGACTCCAAAGCATCTATCCTTAAACAGAGATATTTTCAAAATATAAGGAGGAAAAGAATTATGAAGTCATTTGTGCCACGTGATATGCTTAAAACACAGGTGGGGATTCAGAAATTCTGAGCACACTAAGGTTTGCAGATTAGACTTGCTCTGGAAGAATAGTTTGCACGGTGCATTTAAGGCACAGATAGACCATGGGGTGTTGAGAAAACTGCCTGATTAAAAATGATACTGTTCTTTACAGCTTAGATGTGCCATAAGCCATATATTGCATCAAGAATATGCAGGATATGTAGCCCAGTTATATAAACTGGCATGACCTCTCAGTGAAGGAAGACTACATAGAAGACTACCATTGCACAACAGTACTATAATCATGCTCTTTCTAGATAATTGGTCCCCTGCAACATGAAAAAATATTGAAGTATGTTGGCATAGCAGTTACTTGCATTGTCCATCACCAGAATTTCCCATGAAGACAAATATACAAAAGCAGACGGCACAAGCCAGGTTTTGTAACAAAATCGATTTTAATCCATTCCATCTAAATGTGATTTATGTTCTCTAGTATCTTCAAAGCATAATGTGTCTCTGCATAGTTCACGTTATCTGTGAACACAAGTATGTTTCAAACGCACAATAAACCCACTAGGTCTCCATACATGCTATTATAGGTTGTCCAGTGCTCTTCTGATTTAATACATAGAGTCTTAGTCATGACACTTAATTGCTTAAAGCCTAGGAAATAAAAATTATTTTTTAGTCACTATGACATTTAGTCATAATGCCAAAGATCAGTCTTCAACTTTCTCTTTTCTTTGCCATACAAGCTAAGTTCTGGCACCATTAAAGTGCTATTACATTGAACATTTCCCTGGGCAAATGTGCAAGCAAAGCCTGCAGCTGTTTTGCATGAATTAAAACAGCACTTTTTAGTCACAAATAGTGTAATGGATTATAAAGCATGCATCTTTTGTGATCCATTGCATTTCATTGATTTGGTCCCTAAGAAAACATGCCAGTATGTAAGAACATCTAATTAATCTGTTATAATGGAAATAGGAGGTATTAGACAATGAATTATTACCAGCAATACACAGAAGCAGAACTTCTGGTGCTCTGCAAGTTTAGTGAAAAAAAAAAAAAAAGTAGGTATTAATGGGAGTAGGGATTGATTTGAGAGAATCACTCTTTTCAACATAGGCATCTAAATTTTATCTACATCCTGCTTTCTGTTACTGTTTTTCATCTGGGCTGCCTCTCAATTTTGTGACTGTCCTCCTGAACAACTATCATGGGAAGTCAGCCCAGATGACCTAAACTGCAGAAAAGATTATTATTATTTGCTTTCTAGTCTACTGCTATTGCTAATGGGAAATACTGATTATACATGTATGCAAAGATCCTCTGTGAGTCCCAACCACTTACTGACTACTACACAGGGAACTGCTTGAGTAATGGAACATTGGTCAGTAAGCGGTTGGGACCTACGGAGGGTCTTTGCATACATTTATAAACAGTATTTCCCATTAGAAACAAAACTGAATCTTCTCACTATGGAGTGAGTCATAATATTTTAATAGCAAAGCCACACAAGTAGTCTTGAGACACAAGTTTGTCTCTCAAGCTGTTGTGTTTCAGCTGAACAATGACAGAAAAAGTAAGGCAGAAGTACACGGATGTGAAAAGGAGTTATACTACTGTCAATGTGTAATATTATAGCATGTTCCACACCTAACAGCTAATTTCCACTATTCATCATCTCTAAAAAAAAAAACAAAACAACACCACTGAAACAATGACTTCAAAATAATAATATCAAGCCTATGCACAACTTTATTATCTCTATTTGATTTTAAAATATAAATGCAGATTCTATAAAGCTTACTGAGACAGACAGATATTCTGTCTGTTTCTTTGGCTCAAGAAAATAATATTATTAATAGTAGTCTAACAAGAAACTATATTACCATCTTCAGTACCAGATTCATCATTAAAATTTGTTAGTGGTCTCAGAATATTGCAACACAAGGTGGGAAGGATTACTCTTCCTCTTCCCCCTACTAAATACTGTGTATCTTGACAGGTGCAGCATAGTAACATAAACTTTCCTTCTGCATCATATAAGTGCCAGTACTACACAAAATGTTGATTCATTTTTACCCTGTCTTCTCCCTAGATGATACTCAGATACAGCAAGAATTTAAATTTATCTGCAAAGGATGAACTTCATTCCCTCAAACAAACACGTGTGAGAGATTCTCTTCCCAAACTGTGGCATCTGGCTCATTATCAAATGCGAAGTGAAACATCTGTGTGCCAGATATGGCCACTGATTTGTTTTGCACTGCTGAGCTATCGAAAGAATATGCTGTGAAGCTATTTACTCCAGTCTGAGAGAATATTCCTACAAATGCAGAAGTCCCACAGCATTTTAGGGAAATACGTGTTTTTTTTTCTTGTGACTATTCTTGTTTTCCCCGCAATTCTCTAATTTTTGCATTCCTCTGTGTGCATATCGCAATTCTTCACTAAAGTAATTTGGGGACAGTTTTCCTAGAACTGCCACTTAGTCCGTTATAGACAGTAAATTCATTTCTATATGGATTTTTAAGAAACATGGTCAGAACAACTTGAAATAAAATTAGGTACCTTTTTTTTTTTTTTGTCATTCCAATTCCATTTCTTTCAAGTTTTTTAATTCTCTGTTGCAAGCTGAAAAAGACAAGTAACTTCTCTCTCCCTCTTGTGTACCAAATTATGCAATGTAATGTGGTTTGAAAAGACGGATGAGTGTTTAATTATCAAGTTTCTCAAAGGTAACTATTTTTAACTCTACTTTCTAAAAATAATAATAATAAAATAATCCAAAACAACCACCTTTTGACATTCTGTACCAAATGATAATGTTCTTTTTTGGGTTAAATGTTGTTAAGAGTGTATCATGGTCTGCTTTTGTTACTAACTATAGCAGCTCTTAAAGAATTTGTCTGCCAATAGACAGTACTTCATAGAGACTAAATTAAACAGAAAATATGGGATAAGCAGACACTAGAAGCATTACATATACCGTTGCCTTCATTATAGTACACATTTCTAAAGGTTCTTTCTACAGAACAGATGTAGATGCTTTCCTTGAGTCTGTTCCCAAGATAGAATCTACACCTCTATCTATCCACAGATCTCGATTAGAGCCATTCATACTAGTTTGAATGTTTCCTATTTTTTCTTTAGATGTTCATAAGCTGTATTCCCAAATCCACTCCGCCTTTTTTATTTTAATCTCCTAGCTGTTCTCATAACCAAGCAGCTGCATATCCTATTGGTGCCTTGAGTAACACGCGTGGTGACAGGCCAGTCATTTGCTACCTCTCAGAATAGAGAGGGTGACGAGTTACAAACTTTCCTTCAGTGGCAGCACTTGTTTCCGTGTCTCTTTTCTACCAACACTCTAATTTTCATTAAACTTGTGGGACTATATTAACAGTGTCTACAACTACAATCAGAGTAGTTCTGTTCTGCAGACAGAAACAGCCCATACGCTGTACACAGTTCAGGGAGCTGCAGTTTTAACTAGCTCACCACTGTGCACTCAAACAGCTCCACAATGCTCTGCATACACAGCAAAGAGGAAAGCTTCAAAAGTGCACTGCTTATTCAAACTTAAATGCTAGTGTATATACGTACAAACATTTTGAATATTTATGCTTTTATCTTAAATTGGGCATAAATTGGCCTGAGGACTTCAAAAGCTGCAGAAGAATGGCAAACTGACAGATAGCTACAGATATGTATGTTGCATTCACAATGCCTTATTTTAGGAGAACATAATGGCATGGAAAACAGAAAGCCTTTCTGAATACCATAAGAACTACCCTGTTTTTATATTGCAATTGCTATCTTATCCTATGCTGCTATAATTCCTGACGGTAAATTATTCAGATCTTTAATATTTAATATTTTTTCTCCATCTCATTCTAATACCTTTCACACAATACTGGCAGGCATAAAGTTGTTTCTTCTTCTTTTTTCCCCTCCAATCCAAAAGCCATCTGTTAGCCCTTGTGCTTTTAAAGTGTTAGATGCTCAAAGGCTCTTCTGAAATTAACAATAATCAATGCCAGCAGCATCTCAACACTCTACTCAGCATTTGCATGTGATGGAAGGAAAACAATAGCAAAAAGGAGACATCAACTTGAATTCTTCCAGCAGTTGTTTTAAATGGTGGATATTTTCTTTTTTTTTAATGTGAAAAAGAAATAAACAATATCCTTAAACAATATCTTTTAAAATCCAGAACATAAGCAGAATCTGAATTACCCCAGGGTTCTGAAAAATCTTCATTTCTCTACAGTTGTAGTGCCAAACTCAGATAATTTCTACCAGTGATGGAATTTATACACCGACTAGCCCAATGCTTTCAAAAATGCCATGCGGTAATTATCTTCTTGATTGCTGCATGGTAGCAGCATCAGTTTCAAATGTGCATTTTATATTGCTAATGAAACAAAATGCAAATATTCAACAAATGCATACAAGCATGTTTAAAGTCCTAAAAACTTGTATAGAAAACCAATACTGAGTTTTTGTCCATGTGAAACTTGCTTAAGCAAAAGGTGTGCAGGAATATGGAACCACCTTGAGAAAACACTGTACTGAAAGTGACATATGAACTGAAAAGGGACAGGAGTTGTACCAAAATTTGCTTCTGGTTATTTAGTTGAAACTTTTACCTATACAGGAATATGCTGGAAGAAGAATTCTTCAGATACAATAAAGGGGACCATACTTGAAGTACATACTGTAAGAAATTCTCTGAGTGGTCCTATGAGAAAAAAATCTATGTATATATCATACATTATAGTATACAATGTATATACAATGTATGATACTATGTATATATCATACATACTGCTTACCTTGTTGAATATCCTTCATCTCCAGGTGCAAACTGGATATTAAAATTCCCACAGTTTGTGATCGCTTTCCATCCAACAATTTGATAATCTAGAAAGATAATTCAAAATTATCTGAGATCAAATAAACATTCTGCAGATTCTTCATTCCCATAAACTCACATAACTTTGAGTTAAATTGAATGTTTCTTGAAACATTTATATTTAATAAATGAAGCAGTAGATCTCATCTTGAGCTTGGCACTTTAATGAATACCTGATATATGTAAGCTTTAATTCTCACCACATCAGCTCTTACTTGAAGCACACTATTAAGAAGTAAAACTGAAAGTGCATCAAATCTTCATTTTGGAAGATAGTTTTTAACCCGTCTCCTTAAGCTCACTGGGGCAAAACTAAGGTATCATAGAATCATCAAATTACCAAGTTTGGAAAAGACTTCTAAGATCATCCAGTCCAACCATCCACCTATTATCAATATTTTCCCACTAAAATCATGTCTGTTAGTACAACATCTAAATGTTTCTTGAACACCTCCAGGGACTGTGATTCAACCATCTGCCTGGGCACCCCATTCCAGTACCTGACCACTCTCTCAGAGTATTCTTTAGATACTCAGAGTACATTACAGATGCATTCGTTTATCTCAGAGTTGATTTTTCAGTAAGAGTACATTTTACTCTCTTTGACAGAGATTCATCTCTTGACCAAAGAGAATTGGAGATATGTTTTCTCGTGCACTTCCCAGCACTACTTCTGGATCAGTATGGGTTATTGAAAGGATTCCTTTCACTTGTGTCTGACTGTGCTTCTTCCTCCCCTTTGACAATCCAAATGAATTAGAGTTTTGTTCATAGTTTGGGTAACAGATACTTGTTAGTATAATAACTAACATTTAGACTGTAATCTTTCAGATGTTGAGTGAAGAGAAGGAGATCAGATCAGGGAAACCTTGAGGAAGTTATGCTGATTAATCTGCTGATTAAAATTAGTGATACTGATATTGATCAGTAAAATAAATAAAGTCACACAGGAAAACTGTCAGGATTTTAGAAATGTAGTTCAGATGTCAGAAGAGACAGATATGATATGTGAAACTTGTATTCTGAACAAAATTTCCCCATCGTGTTTGCACTATTTGTATGTGCAATTTTGATTTATTTTTTAAGCAAGATAAGATAATCGCATCACAAAGTGCAACACAGACGTGAAGTTCTTGAAAATAAGAAAACGTTCATATTCTAGCAGCTGGCTTAATTTGTAATGCAAATGAACAAATGCTACTTTGCTAACAGTTTCCTTTCCCTCCGATATTGTTACAGATGTTCACATTACAGACAGCTAAATGATAAAACTCATACTAATTTAAGCGTTTCCCATGGGTTTTATAAGACTTAGGAACATTTAACTGTGCTGCTATCTAGTTATTCACCTATATAGAAGTTGTAGCTGAAAATACAGGAAAAAGAGAAGCAATAGTAACATTTTTTCCAGAAAAAAACATAGTTACTACTTGTAGGGTTGTGAAATTGGACAGGATATGAATAAGTACAAATACAGGCTTTTGTCTTCAACAAAGATCAGACAAAAATCTTATTTTATGTCAGTGGTAGAAACTTAATTTAATGAAATTATGTTAGAATGGATGTCACATATTTTCTGCCAAAATTGGGAATTTGAGACTTTGAAGGTTAAATTTGCAGCAATTATACTGGACATCAACAAAGGAATACTGTTTTTACACTATTTAAAATATTTTCTTCAAATGAAAAAACAAAATCAGGCCCCTAACTCTCAGAATGCATAATTATACATGGTGACTTGGCTACAAGTTACCAGAAATGAACACTCTCTAAGCACTTCATCCTGTTAACTGCAATTTTTCAGAGTAACTACTATAAGTAACTACTCAGTTTATCATGGCCATTTCTGAAACTTCAAGTGAATTTGCTGAGCTCCTCAACACATTAACTTCGTACAGGGATAATTACAGGCTTGACTAGTATGCAATTTGTATTGCATTCACTGACCTCCAAGTTGACCTTGTTCAGGGGCAAATTCATAGGTTGTCATAAACCCTATTTAGATATGCCTAGTTTGAGACAAAACCGTTCCAGGCTACAGCCGTTATAGACAGTATGACATTTCAAATAAATCTGTTATTTTTAAATGCTAACATATTATTAAATGTAATCAAACTAACTTCCATTGCTTAGCAAGACTTGCTCCTTAGAAGACTAGTACAGTAAATTTAGAGAAGAGCTTCTATAATTTTAAAAGCTGAAGTAAAGATTCATGTTTTAAAACATCCAACCAACAGTATATTAACAGGCATTTTAGACAAATGTACACATGGTCATAATTACCAGCCATCAAACTAGACTCAGACTACCTGAAATGGCTTCAACAACGTGAAATCTCTAAATGAAGGCTAATATTTTATTCATTAGAGAGCAAATAGAAATAAGACAACAGAATTGCTCAAACTGGGCAGTCATAATATTGGGAAATTATACAGGACTTTTGTTACAAACTTTAAAACCAATGTGCATCTTGAAAGATCAGCACTAAACCAGAACATATTGTCCAAAATAGCCATTTCACACCAAATAATGCTTATTCTGGAGGAGCCACTGAAGGGAATTACATGTGTGTATGAATTCTAAATGGAAAGGAGATACAAAAAATTCTTCAGTTTTCCAGCTCATAAAAACCATAAGGCAAATAAAATGGAAGTTTGTAAAGACTGCATTGAACTATTTAGTCTATGCTTTTAAAAGACAAATCACTGCTCACCTCTCAGCATATTGTGACTTGCTTTTAGCTGGCAGTGACAGGCAAGCAGCTAAGATCCAGCTGACGGCAGCTGATGCTGCTATGCCAGCTGGCAGGGTTTGCCAGCTGCCTGCCGCTCCCAGACGATGAATGCGTCGGTGTAATGGATGCAGCATCTAATGGCTCAGGGACAAAACTGTACGTGCCAATGCTAGTTCATTTAATTCACTGATCTGTAACACTATTTGCTCAACGTGGTGTTCCCAGAGTGTTTTTTAACATTATTAAGTTAGTTGATCTGCTTTAGACAAGTGTCTCTTTTATACCTTTCAATATTTATCATACAATGTAAAAGTAGAGACATAGTGAAGCTTCAATACATTCATAAAGTAATCTGTCATTCCTCTTAAAATGTGTTTCTCTAGTGTAGCAAGAAACATATTTCATTCAATATTATATGGCAGACCCACTTTTGTCTAAGTTTAATGTCTACATTCTGTGCACGACACTTACTGGTGCAGCACAGATTCAGTTTACTTTAGTGATTAAGAGCTAAATCCTTCCTCCTGCTGGTGCAAGGATTCTTTCCATAATATTTAAATTTTGTGAGAGAAACCATAAGCTAAAAAGCTGTTCTAGATATCAGAGTGTTTTCCTTCATTCCTTCTCATTAACTTTTATAGTGAAGTCAACAGCCTGGACCCATAAGTAGCCTGCTGAAACCCTGTTCAAATGGAGGAGGAATATCCTGCACAAGAAGCAAGTATGTCCCTCCACCATTTTTACATAAACACCCCAAGACTACCAATGAAATTTCAGAACCTTAAGACCATATATTATGCCTTATCAAAGAAGAGCCATATTTAACTATTTTATATTTACTTGGATGAATCAGTTTAAGATCTTATCCATGTTTTTAGTATTTTAAGATGTGTATTTCTAACTAAACTTCTCTAACTTTATCTATCGGATGAAGAAAATTTTTTTTTATCCTTTTTCTAAATGTCTAGCAACTGCCAATGTTTCAAGACAAAAGTGGTAAAAAAAAAAAAAAAGAAAAAAGAAAAGGTGGCAAAAAACTTAATTCATTTTCTTTATTCCTACCAAAACCATAAAAACAAACAGAACCACAAAGATAGATGTTTACCCCTCATGTATACTTTTCCCATCCTACACAACAGAGGAGCTCTGCGGTAAGTAAGAAATGCCGTATTCATTCTTCTCAGCACAGCCCAAATCATTAAAGAAAGGGAGAGTGCCTTGGAAGAGTGTGCACTAGCATTCTGCTACTTTTACTTAACTTTGCATGCAGTTTATTATCTTATGCAGAATGTTGAAGACAGTTGTGTTTCAACCTTGCAAAGCATCCAACATTTTCTGCAATAACTGCTCTTCTTGCGGAAACACAAAGTTCATTAATTTAAATTCCTCATTTAGTTAGATGGACAAAAAACTTGCTGACAGACATATCCCTTTCAGTTAAAAAAAATGCAATTCACTCAAAATATTGACACTCTTTTTAAATGGGAACACATGTTAATAATTATGTGAAGTCTGTTAGAGATAATAGACAACAGAAAAGCCATTATCTTTAATGTCCTCCTGCGTCTTTGAAATGATAATCATTGCACTAAAGGGCCAAAAATGATTGATGGACTTTCATTTGGAGCATACACCTGACACAAATTACTTGATATTTACCCTCCATCCCTCATTTTTTTCTTCCAAGAAGACAGAGTGGCATCGCAAACATCCAACTATCCTGTTTCTTGAAAAAGTATAGGAGAGTAAGCTCCTCACCAGTCCCCAAATACATTGGAAAAATTAATGCAACTTTCAAATATTTAACTTCAGTAATGGAGCTAGATAATGCACATGGAATAAATCATAGCAAAGGAATGTTCTTTTCTAAATAACCTCTTTTTTTTTTTTTAAAAAAAAGCCATACAGTGCACAGAGCTTAATACATAGAGAATCTCGCTTTTAATTTCATTCCAAAATCCATTTCCTAATTCTGCCTTTCTCCTGTTTTGTAGCACAATGCCCTATCTTGGTTAGGCATATCTAATAGGAAAAAGAAATCCCATGGCTTCGAAACAATTACAAATGCCTGTCAGCTTCAAAATTTGCATTGGTCCTTACAGAAAAATAAATATTAACAGTTTAGAATGACCGAAAGTAAAAATTCTTTGAATATAAATTTCACTGCTACTGCTTCATCTGTCATAAAAATACCAATAGTGGGTCTTCACAGTCTAGAAAAGATGTTAGATTCTTCAAATTATATTAAAACCTATTGAAAGCTGAATTATTTCAAAAAGATAAGTTTGATTTTTTTCAACAAAATGATTTAGAAATTTTATATGTTAGCCACTTTCAGCTTTCATTTTTTTCATAATCAGCTATGGACCTTAACAACAGTGTAGTGAATGTACTTATAGTTGAACATTTTTGGCATGTGAGAATTTTATATTTACAGTTTCATATATGGGACCTTAAAATGTTGGTTTTTTTTTTAAATAAATCATAAAATCCCTGACAAATGCTTTAACGGTAATCTTATTGAATAACATAATAGATATAAAAATAATATATCTAGAAGACTGAAACCTAAGCATGAGAAAATGCAAAAAAATGATTACAAAAACGGTCCATTTTAGTAGTGGCATTTCCAAAAGCATAGCAATGATGAAACTGGGTGACTGAACAGGAGTCATATTCACAGGGTCAAATAAAACTACATCTAAATTGGAGTTATACACTAAAATAACCTGTAGAATCTCGGCCCTTCTATTCTTGGTCTCTAAAAAGCTCTAAGACATGCTATAAGTGGGACCAAATAGATGCATTTGAAAACTCTTGAGTAACTTAAATATTTAGCTTAAATTAAGTCAATTAACCAAAATCAGAGAGAAATACACTTGATTCATTCTCAGATTAATGAATTCTGATTCTTTATTTTTGTCTAATAGCTTTGCCTGCTGCAAAATCAATCACTTCAGTATTAACCTAGGAAACGAATCTTGTTTTCATACATTACTCGTCCATCTACAGTCTCTGCAAAAATCCAGATTCAAGCAATTGCCTATTTTCCATTTTATAAATATCACATCCATAAAATTTCTATGTTGTATTAAGTTCGACTAGACTAAAATGCTCTTAATCTTACACTTCAAATGCATTATTACAAGAAATTAATTCTTTTACTAATCCCTACACATATTGAACAGTACTGATTGTTAATTGCTTATGATCATATGACAGTAGAAATTTTCTTTACAGTATTGCATATATGCAGAGAAGATAAATGCAAAAGAATCTGAGTTTCCTAAAATATGGCAGAAATGTAGAGTAGGAAAAAAATGGTTCTTCCTAATCTGCTGAATATATGGAAGTGTATGATTAAAGAAGCATGAGCAGCCAAACACCCTGTAGAGCTTCTACTGTCCAGATAAGCATGACCATAATAAACTTAAAGAGTACATAAGTGTACCAGAAGGTACATCTGACCTTCATTTAAATTATATAAACATTTAAGCTATATTATTTGTTCACTATATCACTATATATACTATCAAATGAAGCTACTTTATTTTTCCAAAATAAGTTAATATATGATTATAAAAAATAAAATCTCCCCCTATGCAGTCTTCTAAGGCACTATTGCTGCTGGAGGGTTCTTCTCTTCATTTTTTTCCCCACATATTTGTTACAATGTGTTTTTTTTTTTTTAATTACTGCTCTTCAAGTTCTAGTAATTACATTCTCACATTAGGATGACAGTCTCTAGAAACTACTGTAACTCACTTAGTAAGCCAATTTCTGCAGGCAAAAAAGCAATATGCTTTAGAGTCATGGAGCACTTCCACTGGAAAAAGGGGGCAGGCAGCTGTTTCCAACCATAGGAGAATGGATAGAAACTAGATTTTTTTTACTTTAAATTGAGATTCATGATGTTGGAAAGGCACTCGAAATTTCATCCAAAGCATTTCTGTACTTCAGTACACTATCAACTATACATGTACTATTCTAAATAAATTTTCTTAATGATCTCCCAATATAGAAACACATATTCCTTAGCCAAAAGTGCTCTACAATCCTGTAGTATCCCTACTTTTGAAAAGCTTTTCCTATTTTTTCTTTGCAGCAGCTGCATGCACTTGATGACACTTTTTGTCCCACATCAACCTCCTCTTTTCTAGACTAAACAATCATAATCAGTGAATTTTACTCAGAGACTACTTCTAAAGTTTTGATCATTCCCACTTTTCTTGACTCTTTACAGTTAGTAAACATTTTTAATGAAGAGTGGTAGTGCCTCAGTATAGATGCTGTTGTTAATGAAAACATGACTGAATGGATTTTATTGCAAGCAACACTTCCGTTTATTTAACAGTCTTGTTTCCAGTGTAGTATCATGATTTGATAACTCGTGCTCCTCTTTGTGATTCATTACTATCCTAAGATCACTTCTGCTAAACTACTACCTAGTCAGTTGTACTAATAGTACTTTTAGGTAGGTAGATTATCTTTAACTGCATAAATTTGTAATCTAAAAAAAAGGAATAAGCACATCTCAGATGCATAGGAACTTTCTAAAGGGTCTAATTCAAAATGTATGCAGCCTCTTGCAACTAAGTGACAGCTGAAGAGTTAATATTCCATTATCCAGGTCATAAAAAATGTGCACCCTCAGTAAGTTTGCAGATGACCCCAAGCTGGGAGGGAGTGTTGATCTGCTGGAGGGTAGAAAGGCACTACAGAGGGACCTGGATAGACTGGATTGATGGGCCAAGGTAAACTGTATGAGTTTCAATAGGGCCAAGTGCCAGGTCCTGCATTTTGGTCACAACCCCAGGCAACTCTACAGGCTTGGGGAGGATCGGCTGGAAGGCTGCCTGATGGAAAGGGACCTTGGTGTACTGATGGACAATCAGTTGAATATGAGCCAGCAGTTTGCCCAGATGGCCAAGAAGGCCAATGGCATCCTGGCTTGTATCAGAAATGGTGTTATGAGATGGGCTAGGGAAGAAATCCTGCCCCTGTACTCAGCATTGGTGAGGCCCCACCTCAAGTAATGTGTTCAGTTTTTGGCACCTCAGTACAGAAAGGACACTGAGATGCTGGAGCAGGTTCAAAAAAGGGCAACAAAACTTGTGAAGGGCTTGGAGAATATCCCCTACGAGGAGCAACTGAAGGAAATGGGACTGATTTCTCTGGGGAAGAGAAGACTGAGGGGAGAACTTATTGAGAGCAAACACCCGAAAGATATGTGAGAGTGGGGAGTTGGTCCCTTCTCACTGGTGGCAGGTTACAGAACAAGTGGAAATGGCTTCAATTTGGGCCAGAGGAAGGTTTAGGTTGGCTATCAGGAAGAACTTCTTTACAGAAGGGGTTGTTAAGCACAGAAATAGGCTTTCCAGGGATGTGGTAGAGTCTCCATCCCTGAATATGTTTATAAACCATTTGGATGTTGTGCTCAGGTACATGAGTTAGCAGTGGGTTGTGAGAGTTAAGGTTGTATGGTTTGGTTGTCGTTGGACCCGATGATCTTGAGTTCTTTTCCAACCTGAGAAAATTCTATGATTCTATGATTCCGTAAGTAAAGACACAAAGGTAATCAGAGCTAACACCGACTCCCACAGAATCGTCTTTGTATTCTACAATCTTGACAGTGAAGGTATGCATGTGTATAATATACTTCTGTATTATAAACATATACTATAATTTTATACTGCATTTTCTTACACACATAATGATACACACAAATATAAATATATACTCAGATTATAACTTTAAGAAGAGCCCTGGAAAATAGATCATTATTTCCAGTCACGCAGGACAAGATTTAAACTTTTCTGGCTGAAAATGGTAGATGTCTAGTTAAAAGCAACAAAAGCATAGTTGACAGTGAATATTGCAATCAGAGTTCTCATAAGGGGTCATCAATGTGGGCAAAAATAAAACAAAGTGAAATTTCTACAGATTTAATGTGGTATCTTGCATTTAAGCATTCATTTGTTTAAGCATTTTAGCACATTCATTTAAGCATTCATGTATTCATAAACATTCGTTTCATGGCTGGAACATATTTCCTACAAGGGCAGGCTGAGAGAATTGGGGCTCATGAGTCTGGAGAAGAGAAGGTTCCAGAGGGACCTTAGGAAAGCTGGGGATAAACTTTTTATAAGGGCAGGTAGTGACAGGACAAGGGGAAATGGTTTTGAACTTGGAAGAGGGTAGATTTAGACTAGATATTAGGAAGAAATTCTTAACTGTGAGGGTGCTGAGATACTGGAGCAGGTTGCCCTGTGAGGTTGTGGATGTTCCCTCCCTGGAGACATTCAAAGCCAGGATGGATGGGGCTTTGAGCAACCTGGTCTAGTGCAAGGTGTCCCTGCCTATAGTGGGGAGAAGGGTTCTGATGATCTTAAAGATGATCTTAAAGTTCCCTTCCAACTAAAAAAATTCTGTAGTTGTACGATCCTATGATTTCACAAACGAGGCTTACGGATTATTCTGACAGGATTCACAAAAAAAAACAAAAATAAATTATGACAATAATTTGAATATGATCTTACTTGAAACTGCAAATAATTGGTAAAGAGGTTATATTTCAACAAGACCAGAACTGTTACAGTCACTTTGGTTTTTATAAAGACAATTCCCCTTGAATTTCTATGACAAGATCTTCCAGTTGCATATAGAACTTGATTGTGAGGCACTCATTCAAGAAGAAAAGTATTAAGTAATGCTCTACTAGCATGGGATCCTGCACCACCTATTGGCCTGCCATTTTTCTAAATACAAAGCAGGCCAAACTCAATTTGTGGAAGTTGATGGGAAATAGAACTAACAGAACTAAGTTGCATGGATGAGAAGAGATTTAATGCAATGTACAGGTCAATGGTAACATGTAGTATTAAATAAAATAAACACAAACTACTGTTCCAGATTTTAAAGCTGTCTCTGTATCTTACTTTTTTTTTTCTTTTTTTACAACAGGAATTTACAAAGAAATACAAAATGATGCAACATCAGCTATGATGATGACGTGATAAACATCATCAGATTCCATGACACCTGTATAAAGCATCTTTAACCAAACTACACAACTCCATGTACCACGACATACTATATTTAAGACCAGACAAGCATGTATTTCTGTACTGTCACAAAGAAAAGGATTACTACTAAAGCTCTTACTACTAAAGCTCTAGTAGATGTAATTGTTATAAAGAAGGTAAGATGAATGCTGAAAGAAAGCATGTAAAAGGACAAATGAAACCAGCAGAGCTGATAATTCAACATTAATGTACAAGAGTTTTCTATTTATCTACTTATAAACCATTCCGTAACTAAATAAAAGTTTATTTTAGCCTCCCCTATTATCATTTCACTCACAACCCACTAAGATTGATCCACTGGAGCTAGCAGAGTAGCGTGCAGACAATCTAGGATTTCAGAGGCAGAGGAAACACAGGGCCACAGAAGAGGATGAACTGTCTGTAAACACAGTTGAACTACTAGGACTCATTTAACAAACAAAGTAGAAAAGACAAAACTAAAAGTAAGAAATGCTTATATGCTTAGTTTAATTCAAATTTAATTTGAAATCTAAAAGCTGATTTATTTTTCAACTGAACAAGCAACAGAAACTTTATTATTGAGCAGTGGTTTTCATTTTTTTGTAACACCATGATCATAATCTCATCAGTTTGCACAATAATAGATAAAACTGTACATTACTAGATAAAACTATAAATTTTTCTGTCAGGTTACTTGTTTTTGTATTTTTATGGAGCATTTTCAAGCAACATTTTTTATTCCAATAATTTCAGTAAATCTGACCTAGTCTTTAAAATAATAACTTTAAAAACAAAACAAACTAATTGAAACACTGATATAAAAACAGAAAATATCTTTGTAAGAAAACACATTAGTTACTCACTAGTGGTATTACTAAGAATTACTAATTCCTACTCCATTACTTCATATATTGTATAGAGTAACTACTATCCAATTCAATTTTGGATAAAGTTAAGAGTGATCATTAAAAATCATTAAATGTAACTAGATTAATTTACAAAGCAATAAGGAAAAGGAATCACGCACATTCACCGTTCAGGAAATGGGACTAATTCCCAAACTATTTTGCTGACACCGGCCTGGGGAGGTAGGATATGCACTTTGCTACTGAGATTTTGAAATAAAGCAGTTATCTATTTATGCATGCTATTTCTCCATTAAAATTACATTGGATACTACACACCACGTGTACTTGAAGCCTTATTGACATTTCTTATTAATTACTTTGCTAAGTTTATGATCAAATAAGTTTTAAAAAAGCCATTCTCTCTAGTATATTTGTATGAAAGTTCACTTGGTATGTATGTCAAAATCAAGAAAGGTAGATAGCATAGCTTACATGCAAAGAGCCCTCTTGTGGTTCCAAGCAGGTAAACTAAAATAGATTTATAATGCAGTATATACACACACACTCACACACAAACAGGATTATAACATATATGTCGTTCTAGGAAAACATTACTTGGCCACTATTCTGTTCTACTCATTATTTTTTCTACTTCACTAAGATGTAGAACATTCATTTTCAAAGGGAAGAAACCTTCCAAACTAAATAATATATTTGAATTCTCTCGCTAAGGTTGAACAACCGATTTTACTTACTGTGTTTTATAACAGCACTTAGAAACCCATCTGTTACATGCTGGTTCAATAGTAAATAAAAATGAAGTTTCTTAAAATACAAAACAAAGCCATAAAAGAGAAATAAAGAAGAAAGTAAATACAAAGGAAAATTAAATACCTTTTTGGCCTTGGTTTTTTTTTCGTAAGTCTCTGATAATGGTTTTCTTTTTTCCTGAGTGGTGTCTTTGGAAAACAAATATTCAAACTCAGTAGTATCAAGTATATCAGGTTCTTCTAGTGATTCCCATAATGTTGGTATGGCAGTTTTCCTATTAAGGGAAAAATAATAATTAAAAAAAAACTTACACTAAATATTTATTAAAAAAACCTTATTAACAATTGGCTTAAAACTCAAACAATCCCTGCTAGCATACTAACAGCATTCTTTCTCTGCATCTAACTATTGTAAGGAGTAAAAATATTTTTCAGAAGGCTGTACTAAGAAGTGTAGCTACTTAGTAGACTACATGCTCAACTATCAAAGTGCACATGTGATAGGGCTTTTTTTTGGTATAATAACCATATATTGCAACTGCAGCTTGTGCAAATAACAGCTCTAGAGATCTCTGCCACTTCAACTAGGATCTCAATAGCAGCTTTTTTGACTAATTCCCAATAATCTTCCTAGACATATTAAAATAAACTATATCGACAAATAGTGATCACACTTTATTCAAATATGTTTCAAGAGCATTTGTAGAGGTCTTGACTCACTTGGTGTTAGGTTCAGATGCTTCATGTTCATATGTAACTTTGTTTCAGGTTTAAGAAACTAGAACCTAAGTGGCCTATACCTTGGGAGACTAATCAATATTCCACGTCTCTCAAATTTTACATGCGCATTATCTTTCCTTTTGTACCTTAATCTTTCAGGAACAGATATAGTGTAGATAAGCATCACTGCTTAAACTTTGGAACATATTAAACAAAATACTCTTGTTTTATCTGGATTTAGGAAAAATCATTTGTAATTCGTCAAACCAAACACTCCAATTCTGAACAAGTTTCAAAATTTCAATAACTTATGAAAGTATATTTGACAAAACTGTCTTTTGACTGCTCTTTCTGTCATATCTACCAGTAGAAGGTGGGCTCACTTCTTCCAGCAGATGTCAGTAAAAGGCAATAAAATGAGTTGCTACTAAAAAAACCATAAACATTGCAGAAAAGCCTATGAGCTACAAATGAGCTGATGCCACCATACATATATTTATTAGATGTAATATGCAAAAAAATGTAATATGTACCCATATAATGGAGAAAAGGATTCTAAAAGCCACATTAATACTGAAATTTAGGATTGTTTTTATTTAATACTCAACCACACATTTATTGCGGTGAATGTTTAAGGAACTCTACTTTTTCCACGAGCATCCACACTGGTGAAACATTTTCTGTATCACGGGAAGTGGCTAGAGTTCAACAGCTTCACTCTTCGGACACCAGCTGCAACCACTTCATTGAATAATGCTTTTTGGCTCTGTAAGAAGAACTTTAAGGTCCCAGATAGCTGCTGCTCTGAGCAGCAGACTGTTGAAAAAAACTTCATATCTAGTGCAGAAAATGATGATGCTGGATCATTGGACCTGATGTCCAGCATCTCATCAGCAAATTATGACTTAGACTCTATTTCGCACTCATATTTCTGAGTGCAAAATAGACATTTCAGAAGGAACATTTGGATCTCAGTAAATTAATTGGAAAATATGAAACAAGGTTTATTTTTGGACCAACTGTCGCTTCACTAATTTTCACAAGTAATTTTGGGAAAGTACAATCAAAATGCTCAAATATAAACTGAATAACTTCCTATGTTGGTTACATTGAAAAAAAATCCAAAGTTATTACTCGTTGTCTTAAAAATAAATTCAGTCAAAAACTAAATTAAAAGAAATATATAAATAAAACGGCTTTAACTGCAGATGTCTCTGTCAGTACTGCACCTCCTTTTTACCAGATGCTTTACACAACAGGTTCCTCTGCAGCAGGTATTTATGGATATACTTCACCTTTCCTGTTACACCAGAACTATACTTAGGTTAAGCTCAAGTTTACTTTTTTCCAGAACAAGAATATTAGAAGCTGATATGGTGCTTTGAAGATAGCATCACCTTAAATGACTGGAGAGCCAAAGCAAATGAAAGTCAAAGTTCTTGCCTGACCAAATTTTAGTATTTCACTTTTAATTTTAATGATCTTTTCTCTAATAGGAAAAAAGAAAAAGAAGAAGAAAAAAAAAGCTATCTTTCATCTCCTGGAAAACTTTTTATTTCTTTAGTACTTAGTCACGAAACAATTAAAATATTTGGTTGCTCTTTCACTAAAGTTTTCAGGGAGTGCTCTAAGTCCCTCTGTTATACTCTGCTTTTTCTGTTATAATGTGCATAATTTTTTATTTATATAGCATTTTAAAACAATTTGTTGTGATCTATTATTAGGCTTCTATAACTGTTTTGTTGTTAATACATACAAATTCCATGCTTCTATATGTATTTTCACTGCTTGTTATTGTCTTAAATAGCTTATATAAATTTATATCATGACATATAGACAGAAAATAAGTCCAAATAAATTCAGTGTACCTGCTGCCTTGCAATTGTATCCGTGTCCAATACAAAGGCTTCATGGGACGGCTAGGTTCAATGGCAGGTTTTCGAGGACCTTGACTTGAAGATAAAGTGCTATTAAAAAAGAGCCCAGGTCCTGGGGGTGGGGGAGGTGGAGGTAACCCGGATCCAGGCAGTGGAGGAGGAACAGGAGGTCCCAACCCTGGAAGTGGTGGTGGTGCTGGTGCTTGAAAATCCCTACAGCCTTCAGAAAGTTGAGGTGGCAGTGAAGGCCCAGATGCAAAGTGAGGTGTCACTGAAGTTGGACCCATTGGCAAAGGTGGTGGTGGAGGAACTAAACCTTGTAGTGAAGAATCAGAGAAGGGTGGAGGTGGTGGTGGAGGTGGTGGAGGTGGTGGAGGAGGCAGCATTTGTTTTGGTTGACAAGACAAGACACTTTCTGAAGATGGTACATCATAACTGTCCTTATTTTCACCTTGGGTAGAAATACTATGTGTCAAAGATGAAATATTAAGCTTTTTCGGTACTATTTGGTTGTTTTTCACAGCTCTGTTTTCTTCTTCACTAGGCTTTATAAAAGTTTCTCTGTCAGTCTGTATACATACATTTCGGTATGTCTTTGGTGGATTATCATCTTCAGTAGAAACACCAATATCCCTTGCTTCTTCATTCCTTCTGTTCAATTTATTATCGAGTTCATTCTTCAGATGTGCAATGGTTTCCTCAAGCTGAGCAGTTGCTACAGCATGTTCTCCACGAATATGGAATACCCTGAGTTCAAACTGAGACTGCAGAACAACAAAAACCCCTCAGTGAATGTTTTTCTACTCTCTAGATCTTTTCACTTTTTAGAGCATTAATTCATTCTTTCAGGAAATATATTAAATGAAACTTCCAGCCTTGCCATGTAAAAGATCACTGTTTCCTCGCTGTGACCATGACTCTCTCATCATTCAGCCAATGATACAATCCAGTTTTTGTCAAATACTCCTCCTCCTGTACTCACATCCCCTCACCCCTATATGATTTCCAGCTGACTATATTTTTACGACAGTAAAGATTTATTTTCTCCAGATTACTGTTGCAGGTACCAGATTAGAGGCAGGTACTCTCCAATTAAATCTTATTCCTTCATGTTGCTAGCACAGAAGAAACGTATAAGTATACAAATAAATTCATATACTCAAGTTCTGTAAATGTTTTAATGTGCTGAAATCAGATCTCAATTATAAATTTGCAAGTACTTGCTCAGCAAACCTAATCTGCATAGCAACATGTTACAGAACAAAGTTGCTTTACTTTGGTAAAAATCTTTTGTGCAGTCATTGTAGATATTACATATGAAAACAATTCTGTGCTAGTACACTACATAACAGTCTCTGAATCCAGAGGAAAAAAAAAATCAGATTTAAAATTGATCTGAAAAACCCCTGCTAAAATTGATAAAAGAGCACTGCATTTGGATACCAAAAGTTAGGATCAACAGGATGGCAATTCAACATGAAAAGGACCAGCAAAGACAGCAGAACACAAAGTGATAATGAGTCAATAACTCTGTATGAAAATATATAAATAGATACGACATATGTAATAAAAATCAAAGGTGCCCTGCTGAGGTGCTCATTTTGGGAAAAATGCTGTCCTTCTGTTCATGATCACTTCTGAAATCTGGGGGAGCTTATTCAGCATTCATTTTCCAGGTTCTATGTACATCACCTTTTGCCTCCATCTCACCCTTTCTCGACAATGGTTCCCTTCTTCTGCTTGCTTTCAGTTTCTATGGCTAAAAAATAGCTTACTGTACCTCATCAGTTTTCTTTGCAAGACAAAACTCAGCCTAAAGTCAACTGTTCTTCCAACATCACTATTTCTCTGATCCCTAAAACTAGCCACTAGCTAAGGTGCATCTTTTTCTATTTTTCCACAGGTTTCTGTTTCCACCCAACACTCACAGAATCACAGAATCACCCGGGTTGGAAGGGACCTCAAGGATCATGTAGTTCCAACCCCCCTGCCTAGCAGGGCCACCAAACGTACACATTCAGATCAGGTTGCCAGGACCCCGTCCAACCTGGCCTTGAACACGTCCAAGGACGGGGCATCCACAACCTCCCTGGGCAGCCCGTTCCAGGGCCTAACTACTCTCCTTGTGAAGAACTTCCCCCTAACATCCAACCTAAATCTTTCCTCCTTCAACTTGGATCCATTTCCCCTAGTCCTGCTGTTGTCAGCCCTTCTGAAGAGTTTACTCCCCTCCTGGGTGTAGGTTCCCTTCAGGTATTGATAGGCTGCAATGAGGTCACCCCGCAGCCTTCTCTTCTCCAGGCTGAACAAGCCCAACTCCCTCAGCCTGTCCTCATAGGGGAGGTGCTCCAGCCCCCTGATCATCTTAGTCGCCCTCCTCTGGACCCTTTCCAAGATCTCTATGTCTTTCTTGTACTGAGGGCTCCACACCTGGACACAGTACTCCAGATGGGGCCTCACAAGAGCCAAGTAGAGAGGGACAATTACCTCCCTCTCCCTGCTGACCACCCCTCTCCTGATGGAGCCCAGGATCCCATTTGCCTTTCGAGCTGCCAGAGCGCACTGCTGGCTCATGTTAAGTCTCTCGTCCATCAGGACCCCGAGGTCCTTCTCTGCCGAGCTGCTCTCAAGGACCACTCCTCCCAGCCTGTACGGGTGCCTGGGGTTCTTCCGGCCCAAATGCAAAACCTTGCACTTTGCCGTGTTGAACCTCATTAGGTTCACCCGAACATTTTAAAGACATTGAAAACATCACACATTTAGGCCCAACCCTCTTCATTAAAAGCATTATTTTATTTCTCCTTCAGCTCTCACTCAGAACTCAGGCTACAGAGGTCTACACCTTTGATTCTGACCAAACAGGGCCATGCCTATTAAAGCCTCACCAGTATGGCTGCACTCACAAATGAGTTTGACTTTCCAAGATTTGTCTAGTATTTGCCATTGGAACAGGACACCATCTGTTTTCCTCGAGCAAAATCACCTCACAAAAGCTAATGATCCAGCTGACTCTTATTTCTCTTATATGGTAATATTTATGTAATACATTAGAAAGTCTGCATTATGCTCTTCCTAAAATATACCACTAACAATGGTTAGGATATGAACAAAAGACATCTATTATAAAAAATTTCCTCTCTTACTAAAATGCATGATATTTATGCAAATAACCAAAATATTGATGTATTTTCCACTTGCATCCAGCCCTCTGCAGTATGAGTGACTTCCAGTGACTTTCTTTCTGTATCTGCTGTGTGTCTTTTCTGAATAGTGACAGCTCAGCTTTGGTTCCATGAGACTCAGAAACATATGAAACATTATTTTCAAACGCAGAAGAAAGACCAAAAGCTGAATTAGTACAATCTACCTCCATCCAGCATTTCAGACTGAGATAAAGCACAAAATTAATCACAGAAGAGATTATATCCCTTCATTCAGAATGCAAAATGCAGATTATCTAAATGTCTTTGAAATTATAATGGCAATTGACAAACCAGTACCAATGGGAGAATTTTTCTGCTCTTGTAAGTAACAAAAATTAACAATTAATTTGACAAATATGGTCAGTTATAATCTGTATAGTCCATTCAATGCTATTAACTCAAGTATATTTGTTCTGCTACTGTTTATGTAATGCTATTGTATATGGACAAACAAAGACTTTCTATCAATGATATGGAATTACTCTGATGCTAAGTTTTAAAGCAATTTGTATCTATGACTATAAGGAGGCCATATATTTCTACAGCAATCTACACTGAAAAGTTAGCTGTCGCCCTGTTTTTAGGCAAGGCTTATTGACACTACAAATGTTTAAAAAGAATCCTGAAAACTGAAATGGTAAAGCATTTTCTAGAACACTGTTTAGAGAAAGGAACATGCAGGACTTATCTTGGAAAACAGCAAGTAAATGCAGAACTAACATTTTTTCACTACTGTTTACTGTGCAATTCTACTCCAAAAAGTGACCACACAAAAATGGCACGTCACCACTGAACTATACCATTCTATGTATATCAGAGGCAGATTACATCTTTAACTTAGAAGCATACACTTCTGCTAGTTTTTACTCAAATTAACCTGGAAAAACAATATAGTGCAGAGAAAGTGAGCTGAATTTTATTCTTTTTTTCTGACTTCATACACTGGTTGTTGCATCTAATTAGTTACTTATCCCAAGCCATGAAAACTAAAAAAAAAAAAAGAAGAAAAAAAGTAACTGAGGATGTACTACTGTATAAGTGGGACTGTTCCAGGGGGAAAGGGAAGGGTGGAAGGTAAGAATTCTTGAACTGCTGCTGAAAAAAGTTTTATAGACTTCACAGCTTTTTTTTCTTAATAGTATTTGGTCATCAAAGTGCTGTGCATGGAAAAGAGAGGAAAAACATTTTTCAAAGACAGCCTCTGACTTTTTGTTCATTCTAAGTATTTTCATCCTCAGTTTTTGGAAGAGTTCACAGTTTTTATTCTTGCATTGTCTTGACAAAGAAGAAAAATGTCTTTTTTTGTTAAATCTCTGTCCTTGAAAAAACATACATTTGTTTCAAATTTTAACAACAATCAGAGATTTAGCAAAGAATTTTTCAAAGAAAAAAATTAAGTCCATGCCAATTTACATAAAAATCAAAATTCCTTTCTAACAAATACCTCAATAAATATAATCAGTTACATATGGTATATCACCATATTCAAGGGTACACAGTAAATGTTACACTAGTAGTTGATAGCAAAAAATACGTAAAATGGATTCCCCATTCTCATACATTTCCAGCACTCTAAATATCTGTATAAGCTATATATATAGACTACAATTCTCTTTTTAATTTAAAAATACCAAATACAGAGCTTTATCTAGAAAATACAACAAAGATAGTTGGGAGCAAATGTGATCAGAGCCAATATATAGAAAACAGTATTTCTACATGTTTTATTATATATGTTAATATATTGTATTACTGATAACTAGCTTTTAGGCAGTTGAGAAAGAAAGACAGTCTTAGAGTGAGTAATTTTTCAATACAAAATCATTAGTATAACAAAACATTACAACATACTAAGTTACACTGCAACATGTAGATTATTTTTTTAATGGTATCAACATGGATGCTTACATATAGGACTAAAAATTACTTAGAATTTATGTAACATTTTAAGCAATAATTGGCATCAAGTTTGACGATTTAAATATTTATTTTGATAATACAGGTGTTCCTTCTTGCATCTACACACCTATTCCCTCAGTCCTTTCACTGTTAATAGCTACCATTCGACTATTTCAGATTTTACAAGTTAATTCATTTGGAGAGTTCAGTTACAGAGCATACAGATCCCATCATTAGTCTTTGTTTTTCCTCAGCTGTCCTATCTACATTAATTTTACTGAGATGAACTGTCTTGTTAAGCATAAATCTCTCCTTTTCTGTAAGTTCTAATCAAACACACAAAGAACACCTGTTAAAGTCCTTGAAATTTCTTAGAACCCAGGATATGCAGACCATCTCTAATAATGCTCACTGTACTTCACAGCGTACCACAGCATATAATTATGGATGCAATTCTGTCAACTTTTGCACCTGGTCAGTGATTTGCTCTGCTTGGAATATCTGTGCCCACAGAAAAAAACTTCACTGGACTCTAAACCTTTCTTGAATCTGACAAATATAGCTTTGTATTAAGGAACCATTCAAAATTTAAAAGCAAAGCAAGTGTTAACTAAAAATAGACCATAAAAAACCAGAAGACCGTAAGTATGAAAAAAAACCAGAAGTTAATACTGACTGATTTCAACCATCTCACTGTGCAATAACTTCTGTATCCTACAGAATAAAAGACTGTTAAATATAATATAAAGTACCGAAGGAAAAAAAAATTCTTTCACATATATTAAAATATTTAGGCTAATGCAAATTAGCATGATAACAGAGTAACAGAGTAGTGCCACTCTCAACTCTCACTTGACAGCAATTGCCATCATACCCATATCTTCCAAGGGAAACAGTTGCCCTAAAAATGAAGCTGGACATGTCCAAACAAGATCAAGAAGAATGTTATTAATGCCTCAGATTCTCTAACTGCTAAGTAATGTCAGTAAAAACATCACAGGCACCACAATTTCACAGGACAGATAATGTGCAGTAGCTACAGGAAACCACATCACTTCAGAAGCATTATGTCATACAGAAAGGGAGAGAGATCTTTGCAGAAAGTCACCTCCCAAAAGTAAGCTAGTTTATGCCAGACAAAATAAATCTCACGTGGCTTGCAAACAAAGGGATAGCAAGCTAAACTGAGACAAATATTTCAAGGAAGACTGACACATTAATGGACAAAATTCACAGTTTTCATTGCCAAAAGCTCTCCATATTTTTAACCCTGTTCAACATCTAAATTTCTGCAGAATGAAATAAAGGCAGCTCATCGTACAGCACATCAACAGAAGCAAATGATGCATTCTATAGATTTTCTCTGAGCCTAAAGTAATCCAAGAATGAAGCTACAGCCTGCAGTAAGAATTCATCACTTAGCTATGAAGCTGCACCATGAACAACTGACACAGAATCCAAATACAGTAACAAAAGCCTTTCTTGTTACAAACACTATTTACTCTCTACCCGGCTTCTCACTTGCTTATGTTACCTTGGTCTTAGGACTGCCTAAGATACTAAGTCTGTATAAACACAAGAATGCTAACATCTGTGTTTTCTGTTGGAGTTCAAAGATTATATTCAAGAAAAAAAAAAAAAAATACTAGTATTATTCAAATATTTTAAAACAACATATGAAAGTACAGAACAATTTTTTGAATTTTCTTTTCATTAATCATTTCTGTCATCAGTTCTGATGACAGTTTCTAATAACTCACATTATCTATCTTTTACCCATAAAATCAAATTATTCATTACTGCTACCAATTTATAATAATGCTTTGGCGAATAAAATTTGAAAACAATGTGAAAAATGACTGAAAACAAGATGAAGATGAAGCTTCAGTGACTAAAACTACAGAGGCAGTATGGATCCAATAAGAAAACTGATTGTAGCAGAGAGCAAGTTGTCTCTGATCTTGGGAGAATGTTTTTGGACACCTAACAGCTTTTTTATTAGTGTGGCTGATTAAAATGAAAAGCCTTACTACTAAAATGCTCTTTTTGATGAGTTTTTTTGCCATGAACTATAGACCTTGCAGTCCAGTGGGATACAAATCCTTTGATCCTGTGCAGTCACATAAATTCAAAGTCGTAAAACAACATTGAATTTGATTTTATTAGTGTGGCTGATGTTGCCAGAATCGTAATGCAATCTTGTTTTTCTTCTCTTTTCTTCCTTTTCTTTTGGGGAGGAGTGGAGAGCAAAGCAGAGTTTACTGTCAACATTGCTTCACATTATAAAGAACTAATTTCTTTGGCAGACGGACTCCAACTCTAAGTCACTATAACAGAGTCTTGTAACAACATGAGAGAATAATGATATGCATCGTGTTTAAGCTTCAATGAATGATTTGGCTGAAGAAAAAGTAAGCTGAAGCAAAAAGCAGCATAAGTATAGCACATGGAAAATAGTAAGGACATACTTATGTTTCTGTAGAAGGATAACAGGCAACACTGAATAGTACTTTGCAGTAGAAAACAATCAGCAAAATGATACTATGAGTTCTTATAAAGTATGAGATTTAAAGTTAATGGCCCTTTTAGAAATTGAAGCTTTTCATACTTCACGAGTATAGTTTTAGTTTAAAAAAATCTGTGAATACCTACACCGATGAAATGCCCTCTCTACCAAGGTATAGAGAGTACGCATGTGCAGTAAAAGCATCTAAAACATTTTGAGGTGCAGCAAGCCATCCACTTGCTAGCTATGGAAGGAAACATGTTCCTCACCTGTGTTACAGACAGGGACCTCAACAAAAACAAAACGATCATTTGGTGAAACAGTTTGTTCTCCAACATATAACAAAATATATTACAAAACATGCTACTTCATTTCTGTGTAGCAAAGGAAATGAAGGTAGATGTTACCTTTGAGGTCAGCTTCACATTCAGAAAAGAAGTTTTCATTTAGGTACATACTTTAAAAATTACTTTTCCTCACAACTTCATGAAAAGGCAGATATATTTTTATACTGACAATATAATATTTGCCTCAATTACAGTGATTAAAGAATACAAATTTCAAATATTCTTATCAAAACAAATTATATGAAGAAATGCTGCAAACAAGATACCTCACAAAACTTCCACCTTGGTTTAACCAGCAAGCTCCCAATTCTGCAGATATTATCATAAATGTTGGTGGTAAAAACAACAGTAATTACCAGTCAGGTAACATCTCGAGGAAAACTCATCACTATGTTTACAACCAGTCTTGTTCTATGTCACTGATACATTTCTTAGCAGGTAAAGATACTGGTACACATAGCTAAAATATAGTTTTTGTCCTTAAGAGATTCTACTTGGCTCACAGTAGTAAAAGTTCCCTTTTGGAAATTATTCTTTATTTTTTTTAAAGACAAGGCTACTTTAAACGAATGAATAGTGCATAATCAGCATTTACTATCATATTATGCTAGACACTCCCTTTACAAGACTCACAAAAATGTTTTAAAAAATTGTTTAAAACCAAAACCAGATTTGGTCAATTACTCAAAGGGGAAAACTATAAGTGTAGTTGCCAGAGCAAACTAAATTGCTCGCTCTTGATCAATGTTTCATGAATCTTCCTCTTTGACATAACCAGCTTCTCATTCAGGGAACATGATGAGAGTTAGTCCACACAATACAGAAACTGTATTGTGGAAAAGTGTTAAGACTTCCGCAAGACTTTGTGCTGAAGCACAAAGGTGTGTATCATCCACAAAGCATGGAACCTCAGAAAGAGTATCACAATAAAGACACTGTAACACTAAAGTGTCAAGCAAACTGCAAAGCTCCTGCAAGAACTTTGACTCAAATGTTTCTCAACTGTTAATCAATGATACAACTGATTTTCTAAGGAGCTCTCCTGAGATTCTGGTATCCCACTTGTAGGTGTGAAGTTAATAATGAAAAATGATACAAACATTAAGAGGCAAACCTAAGCATTCCAGTGATTTTCTCTGAAATATTTTGCATCAGAAGGCTCAAATTAAGCCTCTGCGCATAAAGAAAGAAATATAGTAATATATGCCTATCTGAACACATTTTTTAAGGTCAGATGTATACATAGGAAACGTTCTGGCAAATTAAAATTTGTGACATTGGAAAATTTACAATAAAACCATCTATATTCAAACCACACTTTGTTTGCAAAGCAAGGGAGGATGACCTCCCTTGCTTGCTCAGTAACCAACAAGAATAAAAGCAAATATTGAATAGATAATTTTATGATACATATTGAGGGGAAAACTGCCAATATAGAAGTAAAAACTTTATTACAACACCAGATCCAAGTCATTACAATATATCTCCTACAAGCAGTTTTCTGCCTTCCCTTCCAATCAGCTCCTCTCCCCCTCCAGCTTGCTGATCTCACCCTACTGTATATGCCCACGATTTTCTGCCACCTCTCACATACAACTTTCCAGCATACGCGCTCTGCTTCAACTTCCAGGGTTTTTCTTCCATACTGCAACTTCATCAAAAAAAGGGTCAGGAGACAAGCTCCTAGCTTTTGATTTCAGAACGTCCATGGCAGCATGGGATCATGCTCCTTCCCTGCCAAGAGTAAATTGTGGCACCCATCCATTACTCAGTAGAACTTAATTTTGCCCCAGTGTTACTGCATAATAACTTCAGTGGTTTCAGAATCCTTGACAGCTTTGTGGAGCTGGCATATAAAAGTTTAGTCAGCCCCATAAGATGCAATCGGTACAAAAAGCACAGATTTGCAAAGTCAGAAGTATTTACTGAATGTGAGAAATAATAGTGCTGTCTCAAAAACTTGTAAGCTACAATTTCAGACAAATTTTCCCTCTATCAGAAAATCATACATTCTTGTCAAAATGACCCCTATTCTAAAACTAAGAACACCAGAGCTTACAAAAAGGAAGTTTGCTAGAATTTTAAACAAAAGAAAATAATGCATATCATTCAAAGATAAGGATTGCGACTATTAGATTCAAGCAAACATCTGGTGCAGTTAATATCAAAAAGCCAATAAGTTTAGCATGTGGGTATGTACTTTCAAAATCATAGTGGTAGGGTAATGGTATCAAAAACACTCATACTACTAGATTTTTAGTGGCTTTTACATTTGTATGATCACATTTCACTTAATGTCTCTTCTCCATAATTGTTTCCTATGTTACAGAGGTCTTCCAAATCTGTCAAAATTAAATGTCATCATTTTCACAGTATGCACTGTACTTTATTGTCTCTAGCACATATTCCATAGCTCAAGGTGATGGGATAAATTGGTTTTCACAAACTGTGATAAATGCAGGCACTTTTTTTGTTTGTTTGTTTTTATTATGCATTTTCCTAGGAGACTTTCATTTTAACCTTAATTAAGCAAAGTATTTCATAGTGTGTCTAAATTAGAGCATGAAGGCAGTCCTGCTGATCTTTTAAGGCTATAAATTGGCTTGGATACTCTATACACATTTGAACTATCCAATACCACGTTCTGTATTAAGTTGTTTAGTAAGAGGGGTAATCCTTGGATTAACATATCTGTGGTTGATATGAAACCTAAACATCACTTTTTACAGTAAAATTGCATTGATGAAAATAATAGGGGTGGCAATCTAAGATGCACTGAAAGAAAATGGCAGAAAGTCCTCCTGGATATTCAAGTTATCTGCCAAAAAAAAACCCAAAAAAACAAAAAACAAAAAACCCACAAGCCTGACACAATGTAAACACATGATTAATGTGAAAAAACACCAATTATAAAATGTGAAAAAACACCAATTATATCAAGAATATGATAAACAAGGTCAGTGGAAGAGGAGAAATAGATTTTTGCACAAAAGAGCACAACAGTAATAACAACGCTACTAAGCACTTGTTTATAGATTATTACATGGATACAGGAAGTGCAATTTACTAGTTTTTAAGATATAAGCAAGCACTGGCTGAATGGGAGAAATCTTTATTATATAAGTAATTCATGTTCTATCTTCAAGAAAAACAAGAGTGCTTCTAGAAAAACAAGAAAAATATGTATGGTTCCATCTTCCCAAATTTAAAATAGACAATTTTCTCACATTGTTCACAGTTCACTACAATGTAACTTAATGTATTACTTAATTAGTAATGAGTAAATAAGTCAGTTTCTAGAGATTTAAAAAAAAAAAAAAAAAAAAAAAAAAAAAAAAGCAGCCTTTTCAGAAAACAGTACAAATAACTAGGAAATAATTTCCTTCTGGGAAATATATATATATATATATATATATATATATATATATATATATATATATATACATATATACAGCACTATCTACAGCAAGAGAAAGATGAGGAAGTATCAGAAGGAAATTAACTTATACACCATGAAGAATTATTCCAAACTTCCACTATGAATGAAGATAGAATTGACAACACATGCTTTCAAGTAAAGTGAAGCACTTCTCAATAGTTCTTTCTGTGGATGTACGTACAGTGTAGAAAGTTATTGTTTTATTTGCTCTTATCCTTTGCTCTCATTCCCCAGTCTGCTACTCTACCTCCTCTACTACTGGCCATGCAAATTTATCTTTGGAGAGTGATTTTTATCCAACAATGTTGAGATTTATCTATTTCAACAAATACATATTCAAAACACAATCTTGCTGCCATTCTCTAGGAGTCTTAGGAGTACTGAAATTGTCAACTTAACATAATTTCATAGGCTTTCAGTCTGTTCTGTCTCATAATTTTTGTTTTTCTTGATCTTTGTATTGTTACTGTCACATGCTGCGAAAATGCTCCATGTTAAACATGGAGAATGCCTTCATGAGAACAATGTAGCCAAAAGATTCATAAAGACACCCAAAGCATGCACGCTGGTAGAACTATTCATTTCACAGCTGAGCACAAAAGACTGAAACGTTTCAAGTTAAGCAAGAGTAGTATCAATGATTAACCACAAGCTGCGAGACCTTCATCAGTAACAACACATGGAAATGCTGAAAAGCCTGAACAGCTCATTAGGAAAGACTGACTAATAAACCCTGGCTGACCTTGGCTGCTCTTTTAGACTGCAACTCAGCATCACCAGACAGAAGCATACACGATTTACAGATTTTCTTTTATTTGTACACGTTGAGACATGAAAATCCAGCAAAGAACGCACAAAGCAACTAGCTACATTACATGTGCATTTAATCTTGTAAAGGTTAAAAACATTAATCTTTGCATCTTGAAGCATTAACAAAAGTCAGAATATTGTCCAGTCCATTAAGATTGTTTTGCTAAGTAATCCAGCATATCAGAGCTTTCAACATTATTCATCACTGACCACAATATTTTAATTGTGGACCTCAAAACATGGTGACTTCTGACAAATTGTGGAGTCCCTATCCCTAAGAAAGAATTCATGTAGGCACACATAACAATTTGGGGGAGCATTTGTAAAAATTTACTTGAGATTTAGTATGAGCATCAGAAACTTTTCAACTTTGTTGGTACAGACTATTTTTAAAAAAGAGTAGATTTAGGAAAAATAAATCAAACATGTTAAAATGTTTTTTTTTGTTTTTTGTTTTTTGTTTTTTTTTTAAACATTTTACATGCTTCTGAAGCTGGAATTCTACTTGTCTATGTAAATAAAAAGAATTTTAAATGTCAAAAGTGAAATTACACACTTCCTCAAGAGTTGTTTTTTTTTTTTTTTTCTGATATGCATTCTGTCACACAGCAACTTTCAACACTATTTATTACTGTGTTCCAGAACTAAAGTACAAATTCCAAACTGTAGCAGGAACAAGGAGCATCTTTTGTTACACCCACATTACAATTAAAGAGGAATGGAAGCACTCACAAAGGGATGCACACTGACCATGAGGGAAAACAAATTCGAAAGTGAAAAAAACAAAGGGCCAGGAAAGGAACTGTGTAGCATAACAGATGTAGAAATAGATTTGTGAAAAGAATGAAAATGTCATCACATAGGCAAAGTGTTATTTATTCATTCAGTAACTAAGGAAATGTTTCTATGCCTTTGTTATCTCAGAACAAAATAAAAATTAACCATTTTGAAATTATCAGACAATTTTGACTGGTGCTATGACTTTCCCTTCAGCATTCCTTTCTCTGTGAGACTTTGAAACCCTGGTCTTTAATCCCAAAATATGATATGAAATTACTTTCACAGTTAAGCAAGTTCGGTGAAAAGGAAACTTCCTACTCAATTCTACATTTTAGCTCTTGAATCCTTTGCAAAAATGCAAAAATTACAATGGAAAGTAAAAGTTACTATGAAAACCCCATGCTACATTCTACAAATGAGGCCTGCTCATTTTTTCATGATGTCATGGACACTTACCCACCACTGCTTTACTACTAACTACGTTTTAGGTGTCAGTAATTCCATTCTGGCTTCTTAGTTGCAACTGCAGGTATTTCTTTCTAAAGGTGTATTTATTTTATTTTTATATATCTATTACATATATTCTTGTATTACTATGTATTAAATGGTACATATATTATATAATTCATGCATTATCTATGGATTTTCTTATTTATCAAACACATTATTATGTGTATGTATAATTTTATGTGTGGAATACAGTCATGCAATATGCATAATGCTTATATTTTCTTATTTAACAATAATCATGTTGTTTATATAGTACTATTTTTACAAAAAGCTGTGACTTAAAACTAAAGAATCCGGTGTTCTGTGTATGGTAAGAGGCAAAATATGTAGTGAGTTGGTGGAAATGTAATAAACTGTATGGCAAAGAAGATCCATGCATAAATTACTGAAGATCATAAAGACTTTGATTCCATCATTCAAAAGTAACATAAACTTGTCCATAAGAGAATTTTTGGTACCTTTGTGCTAAAAGGAAGAAGGAGAAAAGAATTAACTTTTTTCCATATGTTTTTTAAATAGTACACTGAGTTCTTATATTGGATTAATACAATCCACATATTGTTTCCTTCATTTTGGAATTTAGCAGTCCCTTTACAGTATTTTGACTTAATATTCAGTCATTTTTGTCTCCTTGGTTATTAGATACTGTGCACACGATTCTACAGGGCAAAATACTGTGATGATGATGACTACTATCACGTACTGAGAAACTTGGATTTTGCTTCTGCAGGGCCTGCTGCGGAAAGGCTGCGCTGTCATCTAGTGGCAGCATCAGGAAATACACTTCAGCAGCACAAACGAAATGATTCAAGGCCTTAAAAATGCATCCTTTCGTTTTAATAAAGAATAAGTGAGAAAATACCGAAATTATCTGAGGACACAAACTAGTAAATGTAGTTAAAATTAAATGTGTAAAAACTAAGCATTTACTTCTACTATATAAACGTTTACATGTATCACCTTTATGAGGATGTTACAATTGAATTATGGACATTAATGAAGTATTCTGAATGTTATTCGTTGTGTAAAATAAAGATGCAGTATTTTAACGTCAATTACTATGAACCTTATCTGACTAGAATTGATTTCAAGTGTCATAAAAAAGAATAAAGCCTCAGGTTACTGTGATAACATAAAGATAGCACTATAAAATACAAATTGCATGTCATTCAATTCCTTTCCTGTAAGTGTTTTACATCCCTCAAGACTGCTACACTTCCTGCAAGTTTCAGCCACCTAGAAAAACAGCAACCCTTTCACACTGGCTGTATGGACAAAGCTCTGTGTCCACTTTGAGTTGTTTTACAGAAAGTTTACAGAACAATTCTTAAAGAATAAAAACCATTATGAATTTCCTTCACATAGTTAAGGAAAAAATATAACTTGCAAAAGAAAATGGAAAAATTAC
The DNA here is from genome assembly GCF_026119805.1 of Tympanuchus pallidicinctus. Taxonomy (NCBI): domain Eukaryota; kingdom Metazoa; phylum Chordata; class Aves; order Galliformes; family Phasianidae; genus Tympanuchus; species Tympanuchus pallidicinctus. The sequence goes on along the minus strand of NW_026294747.1, from coordinate 29,712,371 downwards.
ATTATATGCCCTTCAGGACAGAACTACAGGATACTTCCTATTGATGATGAACAAACAAACCACTCACCTGCAAGCCCCTGCATGTCTATTTCTTGGGACAGAGTATGCCTAACTTCCTTTTTTTTCCTGACATAGCTGAGGACTAACTGTTCTGGACAACAAATATCTATGACAAGCATAACTGCTCAAAATCCCACTCATTCCAAATAAACAGTGCTCCCCCCCCTCAGACTAAACAAATCACCAGTGAAGATCCTCTTATAAAACACACGCCTCCTTCAGCTTATCTACCATTGTAAATTTCTTTGCTACAGCCCTATCATGTTCTATTTTTTAACTTCCTCCACTTATCTAGGATTTTGACATTGTTTGCTTTAATCTTTAAACAGCGCTTTTTAAAAGAATCTTCACCAACAGAGAAGTTTCTTTCAGAGTTCCTGAAGGGTTTTCTAGGCATACTGGAAATAAGAAAAAGTAAGTGTCTCACTCCTTATGTTTTATAGAGGTGAGCAACTTTCTTCATAAATATGCAGTATGGAATTTGGATCATTTTTGCAAAAGAACAGATTCAGAGAAAATTCTGTTTTGGGTTCCCTCAGTACACAGTACAAAATCAATTTAACTCAAGCATTTCCAACAGCTGGGATATCTATCACCATATTTTTCTGTAACATCCTTAACATATAAGCTGCAACAAGTTATTACATTAAATCATGATGCAATTCAATCTCTCTGTAAGGTCCCATATGAAGTTTTATAATGTAAAATTCTACACGTACAGTAGTATGTGGGAATTCAGGCTTTTAATCTTTTTAAAAAAAATACTCTGTCTTCCTCAAAATAATGAAAAACCACAAGGATGAGTATACGATGTGTGGCCTCCTCATTCCATTTTTACCAGTGAAAATGATGCTAACATACAGAATGACCAAAAATCATGACCTCTCACTGTCATAAGTACTAGGATAGACTGAAGCAATTTCAAGGAAAGGCAAAAATTTTTAAATGAACTTCAAAACCTAGGAAAAATTCTTTTGAAATTAAATAGAAAATAATAAAGGCTAATAATGGAGGTGCAGAGGAAGGATTTGTTAGGATGTTTGAAAATCATACAGAAGAAAGAACCTCACAAAGTGGGCAGATTATAAAAAAAGGGGGAAGGGGAAAAGACAGTGAAGACTGCATCCATTTTGTTCACTTACAAAATGAAAATAGAAACTGAAGCTTGGAAACAGAACTAACAATTGATCATTTACCAAAGTGACATGACCATGTAAGCAGTATTTGACTCTCAGATTTCATCCACTGTAAAAAATGACACAATGCACTAAGAGTTGACATTCTTTTCACATAATAGGTTATTATACTGGTACTACATAAAATTTCTCAGATGGTATCCTACATCTTCCTGGAAGTAAATAGTTGTAAATGCTTGCACATACAAAAGGGATGCCCTTTTTATAGGGCATACAAAAGGGATGCCCTCTATAGAGGGTCATATTCTAGTAAAAGGAAGTCATTGCCATAGACATGTAGAGAAAGAACTGTTCAGATGGCACTGGATCCAGAAGTCCCAGAACCATGTAATATTATCATTTATTCATCAGCACTATATGTCTTGAGTGCAAATGTAGTTTCAGTAAACTCTTAACTGCTGGAAATGGCATACTAAGGCATCATTTCTCAGCAGTTTAGTCACTATGCATCTTTTATGAACCTGATGCCTTACTGGGCTGAGCTCCAAAAATCAAAGCTGCACTCTGCTAAGTACAGAGGCAGTGGTAGGAGAAGCAAAGAGGAAGAGACAATGGAGACATTCAGACCTACCAATAAAAAAAGGTCACAACCAAAAACACTGTACTGGAACATGGTATTCATAAAATGTGTATTTCTTAATATAGAATAAAAAATAACCTTTTATATTAGGAATCATTAGTCTGACAAACAGAACTTTGTGAAAGGTCTCCAATGTCTTCTAATAAAAAAAAAAAAAATCCAAAATGAGATTCTGAAAGCCTTATTTTAATGACATCTTGCACATCAGGAAAAAAAAAAAAGTATTATTTTTCTGATCTTAACAATACAAATTTTGTATAATACTGCCATTACCCAAAAGCTCTACAGAATGGTCCTACAGCCTTTTCTGTTGGAACTAACTAATCTGAGATAAAACAGTGACAAATATGAAAATAAACATCAAACAAAACATACACAATATAAGTAAACGCCAGAAATTGACACTGCCTTATCCTCCTACCTCATGAACAGCAAATAATTCAATTTTATCTCCTTTCAAATTATATTTATCTACATGTATAAAACAGTGAGATTTTATGGTGTACTCATTGCTGGAAGTTACTTCACAATTCAATTTGTTGGAAATGATCCATTTACAGCTTCCTTACTACTAAGCAAGGTAACACAGAATCACCAGTAAACATTAAGACATGATGATGCCTTAAGAAAAACCCAAATAATCCAGGTTTGATAGTTGTTGAGTTTTTTTGTTCTACTGATATCAGTATTTGTCTTCTCCATCTCTACTGTTTCCAGGCTTGCTGGAGATGCGCAAACACATTTTCTCACACAAAGCCTGTGTCTATAAAACACCCTCTCAAAAACATCATATCATTTCCATCTATGCACTGTCCTTATGTGAGAGGGTTACACTGTTCTTTGTAAGAGTTATTATTTTAAATGTCTATTGCACATTATATCTTTTCTTAGATCCAGTGCAAGCTTGCATTTCCCTGTGCTGAATTTTAACAGATGCTTATTAGGAAAGCATGTACTTCACTGTAGCAGAGCAGAGAGCTTATTGCAGAGCATTTCTTTCTACAACACCAGTTGCTACCACCATTCCACCCCACCTACTCAAAGAACTCACACTTCTCCATTTCAAAGGTTTTATACTATTACACCCCAGCTTTTGTGCAGACACAGATGTAAATACTCTGTAATACAGAGCTCTATTAGAACTGACGCAATGATGCTTTAAAATATTTAACAATTGGTGAGAGAAGGAAAATGCCATTATTATTTCTTGAAAGTAGGACTGCTCAACAAATTCATTTTCTATTACATTGGCATTTAAATTCTACTTTTATGATAAGATCACCTTGCTTTCATCTTTACCTCACTTAGTAGAGTTAATCATGTCAAGAGAAAGTGAGTTCTAATATTAAGCATTCTAATATTAAAAGTTGGCAATTAGACAGTTGGTCAAGCCTACATTCACAAAAATAGGCATAATAAAGAAGACACAATACAAAATTCCAGGCAGTCTCAAATGCAGTTACTGTGCTAATTTTTCAGGCTAAAATGTCTTTCAATTTTACACTGTATAAAACTGTTTTTTACAGAAGTATGTTTTGCTGAGAAAGGCTGAGCAGGTAAATAACAGTGCTTTAAAATATTAAGCAAAGGTAAAAGTACTGTTGAGACATAGGGAAGAATTTGTCCTCTGTGTCATGTGAGAACAAAAATAAGGAAAATTATGAAGAGGAAATAAGAAAACTGTTAGTACTTGCATAGATTATAATTAATTCTGAGTTTACAGTCAACCAAAAACAACCTTTAGAAAAAAAGAATTTTTTAACATTTGATGGAAAGTATATGTTGCACTATTTAAATCCATAGAAAGCATGGACAGGGAAAGAGAAAAAATATTACAGAAGTATACCTTTAATGTTTCAATTTCTTCTTTGTGTTCCCTCTTTAAATGCAAAATGGCAGCTTGGTATTCTGTAAAAATAAAAAGTACATTCCATTAGAGTCAGAAACAAACACATCTTCAGCACAGCATATTTTGTATTACACCACGAAGTCCAGAATGCAGATGCAGGTTCTCAAATAAAGATCTGCAAATGATGATGGAAAAGAAAATGTCAACGCAGTAATTAACATTTTTTTTCTAAGACCACATGACCAGATTTTCAGTGGTTTTACTGAAAACAGAGGATAAAGAAAGAAAATATTCCATGCTGAGAGGGAAAGATTGTGTAGAGGTATGTCAGACTGGAATAATAAGAGGAAACAAAAGATTTAGCTTTGCTAATAACAGCAGAGCTGGTAGGATGTTATGACATATGCATGCATACATTCACATGCTATAAAAGATTTTATTAAATACAATATTTTAAACAGAGCTGTAAATATACAGTCACCAGACACACATAAATTGGATACAGGACTAGTCACACATATGAATAAAGACCTGAAAATGCACCCAATAGCAAAAGATACAAAGAATTCTGCCAAATGAAGATTGATTACAGAGATAAGTACTTGCCAGAAAAATTATACCATATAGAGAGCAACTCTGATATGGTAAAGATGTAACACAACCCAAAGAATGGAATTTAGAGCAAGAGAAATTTAAGTCAGAAGTGAAAAACTGGACAATGCTGAGCACTGATGATGAGTAAATTGGAAGATGCTGAGAATTGACTATACAGTTTTAGCAATGGCTGTAAAAGTGTAGAACTACCAAATGGATCACTAGCACTCAAATCTCATGCTGTAGTTTCCCTCAAACTATACTGTGACTGTATCTGACCAGAGGAAGAAGAGAATTTTCATTACAGTTGTACAATGATTTAAGAGAAGCCTGTCTTCTTTGAGACATTGATGCCCAGATGCTATAGTTCTTAACAAGCAACTGGAGTTCATTCTCAGATCATTAACGCTCTTCTTCTATCATCTTCCAAATCAAAATTCATCTGATGGTATATTTCCAGTTCCCTGGCTGGCTTATGTATCCTGAACTAAAAAAGGAATCAAAACCTAAATTAAAGGACTGAAAGTAGTCCAAAGAATTTAAACTTTACTGACAGTGCTCTCAAACACTAAAGAGATTTGTATGGTGCCTGGAACAGAAGAACCATTAAAAAAAGTATTATAACATCAAAGTATCAAGCAAAGATTAGTGATTTTTTTATTTTTGCATTTTTCCTTTTCTCTTCAGAACACATGGATATAAAAGAAAAGGTAGATATAACAGTTATCACCCCGAAGTCTGTACAATGAGCAATCTTTTAATGTAAAGCTGTCTTTTTTCCAAATATTTTGAGAGGCAGGTGAGGTTATATATGAGCATCTGAATTTATAAACAAAATCAAAAGGAAAACTGATTGGTATTTTACAAGACACAAAATAAGAAACACAAGTGATTCTGACCAATAGTACAATCCACCTAAACTTCCCCATTCTCTCTAACAAAATACTACTTCATATTTTCCAGCACAGGAAAACTGCCTGACTACAGACTGAATCATAACCAGATAAATCTACAGGCCTGTAGATTTTCCTCTATTAATTCTTCTGACTGGTTGCTGTGATCTTTGGACATTGGCTCTGCATATCCATTCACCTAAACTGAATTTAAAAAAAAACATCTGCTTCAGGTTCCTTCAGCAAGCTGTGATCCTGGTACCTCAGCTACTTAAGCACTCAGCTTGCAGGGCATGAACTTCAGGAATACTGTGACTTGAAGTTTAGCTCTTTAAGGCCACATGACAGCAGAAGCAAACAACAGACTTTGAAAATTCTTCTAACAATTGGCTCTTAGTTTGGCTAACAGAGCTATGCAGATCTACAGATTTATCTTAACAAAAGATCTACTTTCTCCCTGGGATTGCCCAATGCTCAACATTCTTTAGGATTTGGGTATGAGCATGTGCTGGCATAGACCCATTCTGGCACCTAAAGCAGATTTTTCACCATGTTCACACATTCCCAGATCCTGATTACCTCTTCTTTTAAGTTGACATAAATATTTGTGCAGCCACAAAATGATGGAAGAACCCCAGCAGATTAAACCTAACATGGTATAAGAACAGAGTAAGAATGTTTAAAAAAGGAGTTGCACATGATAGACATTTTGCAAGATACCGTTGTCATAAGCTATTTAAGTTCCAAAGTCCCAAAGGCATGTGTTTTTCATTACCTCTCCAAGTAGATGAAATTTCCAAAACAAATTCTAGAGATTGCTTTGTTTAAATTTTTTATAGAGTAAAATAGACAGTAGAGATTCTTTTACAGCTTGCTTATTCCAAATAAAAGTATACTTAGCAATTACCAGATAAAAAGCATTAATAAACCTAATTATTTACTTAAAATACCGCTACTTCATAAAAACAAGTGTATCATTTATCAATACACTGTAACAAACTTAAAACATTGTCTACCAACCAATAAACTGACATTCTACACTATAAATTTATTTTGTTTCCCTCTACCATTATAGTTTCTCCTAGTCAAAAAGAAGAAATATCTACTGAATAGAAGCCAGCGCCCAACGGCATTTCTTCTCAAGCAAACACTCATTTTTTTTTCCTGCCAGATATGAATAAAAAATCACAACAGAATGATAAAATTGTATAACACAGACTAAGTCATATCCATTTAATTTCATGTTTGTTTTCTTTGTGAAGTCACCAAAATTTGGTACAAAGAAAAATATCTGGCACGCAGTGATGGCAATCTGAATTAAGACACTGAAATATTTACTAGAAAGAACAACTGGATCTATGCAATCCCAAAAATCAGTTTATGAACATACTGACAAGAAAATTTTATTTATTTAATGATGTTGCGATACTGCTTAGAATGGCAAAAACCACAACAGCAAAATAAATAATGACATATTGATAGAATTGTATGATGAAAAAAATACAGGATACACTCTTTCTAGTACCAAGTCCTTAACTTCCATTTAACTGACATTAATCTAGACAATCCAGAAATGCCATAATCTTCACACAATCAATGAATGGTTTGTTTAGGTTATAGAGAAATGTCACAGTTTCAAAAACCTGATCTGGCTCTATGTGTAGTCACGGTGATTCTAGCACAGCTACTGTAACTTCATCCAGTCTTATTAGATAACGTTCACAAACATCTACAGATTGTTACAATGCTGCAAACTGTAAGACCTTCCACTACATGGTGCTACAATACTGACCTGGAAATAAAGCTAATCATTACAGAAGCACAGAATTGCAGAATGGTTAATGTCGATGGGACCTCCGGAAGTCATTGGGTCTGATCCCAGCTCAAACAAGATCACCCAGAGCCAGGACCATTTCACCATTTCCAGATGACTTTTGATGATCTCCAAGCATTAAGATTTCACAACCTCTCTGAGCATCTTGTGACAACCGCGCAATAAAAAAAATGAAATTTCTCTCATGTTCAGACAGAACCTCCTGCCCTATATTGGGCACCACTGAAAAAGAGCCCGACTCCACCTTCTCTACACATCTTCAACTATAGATCTAAGCTCTTCTGGCATCATAAGATGGCTCTTTAACGTATCCTATTTCAGCACTCCCTCTGATTTATATAATGTCAGAATTTTTATGTTTTTTGAGATTTTAAAGTCTTTCACTATACTGGATAACAGAAGACTGATGGTATAAACATCCTGTTGTACTTGCCTGGTCTCCAAACAGCCTGCCAGGAAGAAAGTGGCTGTAAAGCATAAATAAGTTAGCTATCCCCAATTCTGACAGTTCTCTGAAGGGCTTTTTAAACAAACAAATCAGATACAAATCAGATGGGAAGTGCTCTTCCCCTGAAAAATGACCACAAGCAATTAGGATTTAATTACTGAGGAAACAATGAAAAATGTTAGTCATTCACATAAGACAAACAAGCAAAGAAGTAAATAATCTCACTGCAAAAATTCACTTCCAACCAGCTCTCTTTGCTTGCTACTTCTAGTACACTTTCCCTCTGTTTTGAGAGGACATCAACCCAGGAAAAATATAATAAGTTTGGGTTGTTTTTTTTTCTCCTCCCAATTTGGCTTACTCTTTAATTGTATAACTTGATGGTTCTTTCAGCAATTATAATCCACTGCAGCAAACCATCACAAAACTAGATTGTTTTTTTGTTGTTGTTGTTTGTTTTTAAATATACTGAGGTAAAACAGATGAACACATGACATATAAATACAGATATTTATTACCTCTTCCAGTAGCTATGGAAGTATTTATAAATGCCATGATACCGAAAAAATGTTTCAATGAGTTACTTTTTTTAAAGTAATATCATTGTTGGCAAAGTATACAGGAAGCTGGGCAGAGGCTGCAATGAAAGCTAAAGATTATTTTACCAGTGATTTTAACTCAGTTAATAAAGAAAACACGGCAGTGTGAAGCTTCCACTCTGTGTGCACGTTACTGGAAAAATAAGCCAGTTATTATCTGTAGAAAAATAGAAATCCCCTTACTGTCAAACTTAACTGTCTATTTTACCTCCATGCTCTGCCATGAGAATTATAATAATGATACAAAGCACCCTCCCTCTCCAATCACCATTATTTTTCTATACCTTCATCCTTTACATCCATACATTCTGCATCTAGGGTTCATCATATATACATTTTTCATATCCAGTAGGCAACACCAATGTTAGATCATGAAGGTACTCTCTGAACATAGAAGCAGGAAAGAAGCAGGTGTCTCTGGCCTAGGTTAAACCACTTTTCCAAGTTCTGAAAGCTATTCAGACCATTTTAGAGAAATTATTATCTCCAAATAAAGGTACCCAAGATTTGTGCAATCAAGTACATTTTACAGAATAGCTTTACTAAGTCATAGTAGGGAAAAAATAGCTGCATTAGAAAAAGACAATGTCTAGTCTGGGGAGATAAGGTTATTGTAGAAAATTAAAGCAGTAGAATGCTAGAAAAATAAGCCGGAGTTCTAATGAGAAACAGATTCAAGTGAGTGAAGTAAAACCATCTTATTTTGTCTGAGATTACTCACATCATGTATTTCTAATCTGTGTAATTCTAGAATGGCTTGAGTTGGAAGGGACCCCAGACTTTTTGCTCCTATTTTCGCAAGTCCCAGTGGAGGTAAGCTGAGAAGTGCCAAGCACAGAGTGCAGGACTGTGAAGAAGCCTGCATTAAATGGAGAAGGGTTCCCAGGATGCTGTACACTAGCTTTACAGCAAACGACAATCAGATTGTGGAGTCAGCTCTCAAATCCCTTGGAAACAGTATGGTAACAAAACTCAAACCAGAAATAAGACAGTGAAAACACCTCAGGTCACAGAAGCTTTGAAGCACACAGGTCTAACTTTCTAAAGCCAAACAGAGAAGTTTAGCTGAGTCTTCCTAAAAGAAAGACATAAAAATATAGAACATGCTACATATTTTAGCTCACAGGAGGAAATTCTTCATTGAAGTAATAAGTAATAGTCATATGTAGATTCTATTTTGATTGCAATCCTGAAATAAAAATCATTCACCTTCTTAATGAACAAAATTGTATCTGCATTCAGCTGTGTCAAAAATCTATTTAGCTTCATGTCCTGTTTCTGATGGTAGCAAAAATGCAGGTGATGTGAAAAGCTAACTACAGGCAAAAATGTAGCTGTACTTCTCTCACACATTCAAGTTCTTCTAGGAACTTGATTTGCAATTCAGAACTTCCTAAATCACAGATGTTGCAAGTGGATTTCTCTCATGAATGTACATTACCAATTTTAGAATTCGAGTAAGCAGAAAACATCCTGCAGCAAAGAATTAATTACAAAGTAGGTAAAGATCCTTTTGTTTACTTTGAATCTGCACCTGATAGTTTCATTTGAAGTCTCCAGTGGATCCACTGGAAGAAAAATTGCAGAGTAATTTCCTATTTTTTATGGTTTTAGAGAACTCCATCATATCAATCTTGATGAATTCTTGCCCAGTTGAAACTAGGACAGCGTACAAATCTATATAATTTTTCTTCATAAAGAGCAGGTTCCATAGTTTTGATCAAACTTACTGTCCTTATATGAACCTTTTACAATTCTGAATCTAGCATTTCTTATTAAATGCAAAATGTGGTCATTTATACAACAGCATTAGGATGATCTACACTTTTGTCTTCTTCTCTTACAACTCCTGCTGTTATAATTTATAAGTTACTTTTTGATCACTAATGAGCACTGAAACTACATTTCTCAAGTTCTATTCCAACATCAAAGTCTTGTTTTTAAAGAATAATGATCAGATCAGAATTTATTACATATGTGAATTTAGCACTTTTTTTCTCTTAGAATTTCTTCCTCAGATGCACAATATAAATTTCTTATTTTTGGATTTCTTTTGCTATTGTCTATCAGCCTCAAAATGTTGAATTTCTTGTCTTTTGCATTTTCAATTCTAATTCTTTTCTACTCTAACCAATTTCATATCAGCTGCAAGCTTTCCCATCTCACTGCTCGCTTTTCCAGTTCACTTATGAATAGATGCAGAGTATAGAGTTGCAGAATTACACCCTCAGCAAATCTGCATGGGGCACAAAACTGGGAGAAGTAGTTGAGACATATTGACGGGCCTGGACAGACTGGAGAAATGGTCTGACAAGAACCTCACACAATTCAGCTAAGGGAGATGCAAAGCTCTGCATCAGGGAAGGAACAACCTCAGGCCCCTCTGCATGCTAGAGGCCACTTGTGCTCTAAAATACAATAAGAACACTATGTCCTGGAAAATAAATCAGAGTGATTTGATTTATACATACTTGATGACCTTGAAGATCTTTTCCAACCTTAATTTCTGTATGGAAAATTTAGCTCTCATTTCTATACACAGTATTTACTTAAATCAGTTAAAGAATGCTGCTACAATTTATTAAATCACCTCACCTTTTCTTTTTGCTTAAGTTAAATGATTACCTCATTTTTATTTAAGATATATTTCACAATGGAAGAGTAGAGCCCACAACTTTAGAAAGAATTTTGCCAGCCCAATTGTCACCTGCAGTCTTGATGGGAAGATGTGAAGAGGGGGGGAAGAAAAAAAAAAAAAAAAAAAAAAGTAAAGTCCATTCTCCACTGTGGAATCCTGATCAGTCTTCAAATCTGAACTCTGTAAAATTTGACAGCATTATGGGATGGATCTCAAAGTCAGAGAAAGCAACCTAAGTACCTAAGTACCACGCATTGTAGCAGGGTAGCAGGACAGTTATAACTGAAATCACAGTCTATTAACCTAGTGTTCTGAAAGTAGATCTTCATCTATCCTACAGAATTATCTTGGCATAATTCAATTTTTACTCTTAAACACTGGTAGGTACTGCAGACTCTGCCTTTATGATTCCTGTTGTATCAAGGAAAGAAACATATCACTTTACAATAACAAAAGAGGCCAAAGACTAGACAGACAGACAACATTATGCTGTTCCACCCACCTGATGGTCCCTCCTTGTAAAGCTTTAGGTGAGCTAGAGACAAAAGCATAAGATTGTATTCAAGTTTCATGCAGGAAACTTATATTTTTACACTCATTAAATACGTGTCCTAGCAGGGAGTCCAGCAATGTCCGTGCTTATTATTCATAATCATAAGCATACTTGAGTCAGCATAAACAAAAGTAATTTCCATAGCAAATATATGACGTATGCCACTGGACTGTAGAAATAAAAACACATATGATATTATTAAAAACAAGCCAAATACAACTTATGCTTCCCTATTTTGCAAAGAAAATGCACACTGTAAGATGCATGTTTTTCCCCAGTGCACAGAAAATCATGAAACATGAAATAAACACTATGTGTTTAGACAATGTATGTAATTCAAGCAAATGCTTAAAATATGTTCAGATGTGTAATCAAAGAAATTATTTGTATACGAAACAGCAGTAACATTTACAAATACATGCAGTACATATTCATTTAAATCTCTGTCATGATAGGGAATAAACTGTGCTGTGCATCAGCATTTCTAAAAGATAAGGTACAAGCATTCACTGGTAAATATAGGGAAGCAAATATATAAGCTGCAATTTTAGGAATAATAGATACACTGCATCACAATGCTCTTGGCTAATTTGAATGACAATTTTCCCTTCTCAAAGGAAAGTTTCTCTGTTGCATAAAGCAAGTATACATCTAGTTCAACTTCCCTGCAAGGAACAAGGACACCTAAAGCTAGACTGGGTTATCCAGAGCCCTGTTCAGCCTGACCTTGAGTGTCTCCAGGGACAAGGCATTCACCACCCCTCTGGGCAATTTTTGTTGTTGTTGTGGTTGTTGTTTTTAGAAGACCCTTCATGCAGGGAGGAAGAGATCTTAGGAACCTAACTCAGAGAAACACACTAAGCTGCCTTCCTGAAAGAAAAAATGTCTTCGTGTTTTCCTCAAGATCCCTGAAAAGTTTCTAACAAACTTAGATGGAGAATACTCCAAAATTGTATTTTCTTCTTTGCAACTTACCTACCTTCCCTTAACTACAGTAAAATCTTACTCGAAAACCCTTCCCAGAAAATCCTCCAAAACTGACCTTTTAAACTGCTGTGTTATTCCTCAGAACTTCAAGTAATTTAGGAACCTTCTCTCTCATGATCTCAAAACTTCAAGTAGAAAGTAGAAGATTTAAAGGTAAATGACTCATTTATTTTTGTAAAAACATGTCATTTATTAAGCACCTTAAATATAGATATGCACAATATTGTTAACAGTCCAGAAGTAATTAGAGAACTAAAGCTGGAAAACTTAAGTACAATCTATCTGCCTTGAAGAGTCGATTATCTTTTATTTAAGCTGATTTTTTTTAAGTTTCAGAATAGTGGGGGCTTCCCATTCTTTTCTGCCTCATTGGTGACCCTTGGTTACACCATTTTCAAATTCTTTTAATAAAGTTCTCACTTCCTCCTCCATTGCTTCCCATGCAGCTTTCTGCTCTAACCACCAGGTGCCAGACTAAGTAACAGTAAGTAATCTCCAGACTGCAGCTCTTGTTTATTTATTTATTTAAAATTTACTTTAAAAAATGAGTTTCAGCACCCCAATGATTCTGGTAGAATGTAAATATGGAAGATATGAAGAAGGGAGACAGAAAATCACAGAATCACAGAAAGGCCAGGATTGGAAGGGACCTCAAGGTTTATGAACCTCCAACCCCCCTGCCACATGCAGGGCCAGCAACCTTCACCTCTATGACACTTTCTCAATCACTGTACACAATGTATAGTAAGCTTACATTGAGATTGCATGCATGTTACATATACAATAATTTATTCAAATGTGGGGAGGTTGTGGCTGTAGGCAAACATAACATCCATATACAAAAGCACACTGCTTTCCAGATACACTTTCAGCAACCTATGAGTTTAGAGCAGTGGATAGACACTAAAATATGGATATGTACAAAATTATGAAATGTACATGAACAGGGGGTAGTGGTTTGTTTTGTTCTTTTACAGATAAGAATATTTGTCTGTGATGTAGTAGGGAAGGCAAACTGGGCAAGGATGATACCAGACTAAGTAAAAAGAAAGCCCCAGAGCAATTCTAAATCCGGGTTTTTCATGGTGTTCAGATTTAGAGTTTCATCTGGATTAGTATTTAAATTGCTGTTTATGCTGAGGCAAATGGAACAACAGATCATGTGAACAATGAGACTGGAGAATGAGATGCGAAACAATGAAGTGAATTCAGTAAAACTTTGAGGTATTTGTCGTACCCAAAGGGCCTGATATATTTTGAAACAGGACCAAAGAAATAAAATACAAAGTAATTCTTGTGCCTCACAGAACCACTCTTTCATTGCGTTTCAGGTAAGTAACAGTAGCCATCTCCTAAAATCCTGTGATCAGCTCACGACCTTTGTAACGTTACATTGGTAGGACGCACAGTGGTACTTGCATTTCAAAATAAAAACAGCAGAGAAGGAAATAAACTCACAGAACTTGCCTTCATTATATTCAGGTAATAAATTAATCTCTTCAATAGGAAAATGCAGTGGATCAGAGTTGCTCTGTATACAAATTCTTAAGCAAACAACTAGTATCTTCAGATATACATGCATATGTATTCAGGTATGGCTCTGTATACTATAAAATAAGACCCTTTTAGGCATCTGATGCAACAGATGCATCACCACTCAAAAAAAAAAATAAAAAAATCCTGTATTTTGACAAACTTGGATATATAAATCAAGGATCTTCATTAAAAAGTGAGGCACACCTCTTCTCCCTCTTCAAACTGCAATAATATAATGAGCTGCATATAGAATGGCCTGACCATTTTATCAGACAGCCTGAGGCATAGTTTCTATATTGCATTATTATCTGCAGATTTTAGAATAAGAAGTCAATACTCGTTTACAATTTGCTGCTTTTACATTAACCTATAAAGAAAAAAAAAAGGAACTGCATTTGGCTTGAAAACTAGGTAAGGATTCTTACGCCAGATTCACAGAAGGGTAAACCAAAGCTTGGAAGGGCGACTCACATTTTTCCTCAAGTCAGTTCACAATCAAACCTTCTGCATTATTAGATGCCTGGCGTTTTATTCCTATCTTAAAAGGCACAGAAGGAATGACAGTATCAGTTGAAGCAGGGAAACAAAAGTTCCCTTTTCATAAGACCTGCATGCCCTCCAGTAGGCAAGAAGAGGAGGTGAGTAGTGTTCCTCTTCACAGCCTGGAGTGCTAATGTACCACAGTTCTCAATAGGCCTTCAGTTTGATAAGTAATTGCCTTGCAAGTTGAGAAACATCTCTATATCACTATTAAATAAATAAGTAAATAAACGAGGTATGAGACATGAGTTTTTTTGTTTGTTTGTTTGTTTGCTTTAAATATATTTTCATAGTAAACCCCAGGCAATTTTAAAAATAAATAAATAAATAAAAGGCTGCTGAATTGATCAACACAACACATTCACAACTTACTGGTCTGAGAACATGTAGATTTCCAAGCAGATGGTTTTCTGTACCTTCCAAATCCTTAAAATAACAGGTTTAGTTGGCATAAGTAAGGGGAGAAGACGTTGTTGTAGTGGAATGCAATATGACTGCATCAATCTGGCTTGCAATAACCCTCAACTTCTCAATAATAAGTCAGTGTGTTTGTCAGCCATGAAACACTGACGCAATATGACTAAACATGCCTATCACACTACACAATAAATGCAGTAAAATGTAGTAAGAAAATCCGCAAAAGCTGTGTGCAGTACACCTACAGTCTGAGGGAGCATCTAGTTGATCAGTGACCATAAAATCATAATACCATCTTCAATTAACACATAATTCCTGGCACACTGTCATAGTCACAGGATTAAAAACTGAATAACCATACTGAAATCAAATAGATTGAAATTACCAAATAAACTTCTGTTTTGTTTTAAGATGAAATTAACGTCAGCAGCAACTGTTACAACAGCTTCCTTCAGGATATTAGCCATCAAGGATTATTTCTGTTGTAGAGACGAACTTAATCCTATGTTAAACATGGATATGAAGTCACATTCTTATCTCTGATCTCTTCATTCAGATTGTTATGCCTTTCTTTATGACATATATAAACAGATCATAAAATGAATTTTCTTGCTAGAAATCCGGAGCATACAGAACCCAAGGTTTCAACATATGTAAAACTTGGTACCTCTGCCATTATTTTGTATTTCATTTGTAATTTGTTGCAAATTAAACAATTTTAAAGGCAATAGCATTCATTTCTAAACTCCCCTTCTTAGATACGGTAGGCTGCAAGCTCTGATCTAGCCTGAGGGAGTAGATGAGATCCACTGTAGTGGATTCTATGTGATCCAATATTATTCTATGACTCCACTCAGTATAGGTATGAGTTTGTCTTCTCTATCCGACTAGGTGATCTCACCTTATTTAATAGCTGACATATTCACACTTTTGTTAGATTTAATGCATAAGCAATGGAAGAAATAACTCGAAAAACTATGGAGGAAAAGAAAAAGAAGTTTTAATGAAAACTGAAGAACAGAATTTTAGGACCAGAGAAATACGCACAGAAATGTCTTTGAAAACATAGGAAAGATTTTCATGGAAAAAATAAATAAATTTATAACTATAAGTTAAAATATTACAGTTTCAGTCTTCTAGGATATAAATATTTTGATTTACTACAGGCTTACTGAATTTTTAGACTGATACATTTCAAAGAAATTCCAGTTTCTCTAGAGACCCACAGAAACAGTTTGTTTTAACTATGAAGGTACAGTACAATGCATTGAATTGCATTATGGAAACAGAGGAATTAATGGTTAAGAAAACATAATATGTGCCAAAATCTTGTAGTATCATCTTTTTTTTTTAATTCAAAATTTGCAACTCAAGATTTAGAGATATTTACTGGTAATTTTTAGATGTCCAGGGTAATGATACAATGACTACACAAAATGTTATCAAAGGCAGGAAAAACAGCTGGTGAGGACTTTTACTTGTACACTAACTTCTTCCAGTTGTCATGTTCCTAACAGGCCCAGTCAGTCCCATACATGTGTTCCTTGTTACATCCATTTTCTGTTCAATTGGTTTCTCACACACTAAGCCAGACTCCAAGCCTCAGTAGGGAATTTGCTGCTCCTCCAAGCTGCTGTGAGTCACTGGGATGTCTGCTGCATAGGCCAAACTAAGCCTGAATTTCTTGCTTTTACTAGGCAGCAAGAATAACGAGGAAAAGCATGGCAAGGAGATGAGAGATCAAAAAGCTAGTAATTCTCTCTCAATATCTCTGCCTTCCTGTCATATTTCACTGTGATGGAAGAAAAACAATAACTGAGAAGAGAATTGTAAGAAAGATCGCAATGTTCCAGCTTGCAAGTTTTCAAGCACTTTTACTTTAAACACCACTTCTCATAACAAATGAAAAAAGCTATACTACCTCATAAAAAAAGTACGTATTCTTGTACCCTGTTATAAATACTGGGGCATATGTCTACAGATTTCTCCTTGGACATGATTGAAAGAAAAAAAGAAAGCTGTGTTAAATGAACTTACCTAATAATTCTACATACTGTTATTGTTTGTAATGTAGGTTCCAATATGAATCTATATAAAATATTTCATATTTTTTTCTATTCTTTTGGTAGCTTCAACTAAATTGTTAAGTAATTTTAGTTTGCTCTATGCTACTAATAATCATCTGCTCAGGAAAACCACCGGGGGCAGACTGAAATCAGAAAGATCCCTGCCGTAGATAATTTCTGAACTTGACTTAAAAGTCAAGAACTTTCCATTTCATCAGAACTGTAGGAACAAGGCACTGTTGGTCAGAAATGGGTTTCAGGTTATGGGACAAATCCAGTTTAAGCATAATGATCATCAATAACCTGCTTCACAATAGATTATTAAGAATTCTATTTTGTTGACAACAGATTTCCTCAGGTACTGGTAGCTGGGAGGCAACTTTACATGGGAAGGGGTGTAAGGGGAAATGTCAGTACATAAACGTTCTCTGCAGACACCAATCTCTGTTGGAGAGACTGAGATTAGAAACAATCCTGAACTGATACTTTCATTAAATGAACAAACAACTAGAGATATGAGAGAACTTGAATATAAACTCTTGTTATAATTATATCTGCATTACTCTCATGAACAGTACCATCCTTCACCTGCAGGAGACCACATATAAACACTCCTGTCCATAACATTCCCCCTGGTTCTCAGTAAAGCAGACCGGTGTAGCTGCCCCACATGTCAAAATCCCTGCTTCCATGACTGCTTTCTGAATATCCATGAATGTTATCAGAGTTGAACTACGAACGTGCTAACACCTTTAAGTCTGCTGCACTTCTAAAAAACAGTCTTTGCCTGTTTCCATTAAAAGCACCACTTCTGTCTCATCCTCTGAATCACCAGCGATTTGTTTTCATACAGATCCATCCATCTGCCAGACGCTGGGGTGACTAATGAACTAAAGAATCTGGTCTGTATAAAAACTTGACTTAGCAAATTAATCGTCACCATGTTGATGACACTGCCACCCAAAATAACACCGAAACAAAAGAGTAACAATTTACATGGGCTCTGAGCCAGTCTGCCCTTTCTATTCAAATTTCAGGAAAGCATGACCTAAATTCTCTACAAGTAGTAGAATTTGGAGCTTTTGTTAATTCAGTTTCTTTTCTTTCTTTCAGCCATGTGTTTTTGCTACAGATAATTATAGTCATTAGCAGAAAAAAAAATATTTATTTGTGGAAAATTAAATACAGCAAGTACACAGCCTGTTATAAGAACGTAAGCTTAACAGAAAGAGACTGCAGTGCAGCTGAATACCCGTATCATTACAGAAAACTTGCCCTGACTATCTAATGACAAACACACATCCCAGACTGACAGAAGCAATGTAAATCCAATTCTGCCAATATTAGAACAACACAGTTCCTTTCAACAACATCTACAATCATGCATTCAAAGTTTAAAAACACACAGAAGAAAAAAAAAAAAAAAAAAAAAAAAAAAAAAAAACAAATTAAGGTAGAAAGGGCTGAGGAAAGAAAGAAAAAAAAGTAATACACTGAACAATATGAAGGAGTAGATCTCCTATGCCTATATATTCATTCTCCTAGTACAAAGGCAAATGGATATCCACTGGAACTGGAAAGAACCACATAATATCAACATGAACACTTTCTCACAGCAAGATAGTATGAAAGCTTAGTTTTAAATTCTACTTAATTCTTCTGAGGCAGTGTTTGAGGCAGGTCATTGCCCTTGCCAATGAACACAGACGACAGGTCTCCTTTCCTTCAGTATTCTGTCGCTTGTTTGAACAGAATCCCACTACAAATGGATAACCCATTGTACCAAAAAGCACTTATTTCCTTGTGAAACTTAAAAGGGCAAGAATTTAGATGTCAACACATCTATCCATTTTGCATTTTAAAAGTCAGGTGCTTAACAAGTAACAGTAAACAGCAAGGTGTGTTTTTTCCAGATAAGAAAATACTGTGATTATCACTGTCTCTATCTTAAACAACATTTAAAGTGTCAGAAACTCATTTCTGTGAATGCTTCACCTCTTTGTTTTACCTGCTTCTGTGTACTTTAATCCTACTTTTACTTCTTCATGATTTGCCTTCGGTGGTGGCCAGACAGTCTGGAGTCTCCCTGGAGTCTTGTCATCTTGCTCTGAGGGACTCAGATCAGGCTGTTGAAATTATGAAAGAAAAAAAATTAAAGTAGGCAGTATCAGTTGTTTCAAAGCAGATATCTGGCTCTACGTATATACTCAACTCAAAAAAGCTCATCATTCAAACAGTGCTCGAGCAGGACACAAAGAAACCAGTACAGAAAAATGTAGAAAAATAATTTTGAGGAGGAAGATATCTTAATGCATGTGACGTACAATGATTCTGTTGAAACTGTTTACAGCGGCACAGAAAGCTGCCTATGCTTTGAAGAACCGAAGATGTGAGAAACACTTGTTTTTCTTCCTATATATACATATGTATATATATGTAGGAAGATATACATTTTTTTTTTTTTTTCAGAGCAAAAAGCCAGGCCTCATCCTCACTCCTCTTACAAGTGAACATTGGTGGAATTCACCTGAGACATTGTTTGATGATACGATTTCTGGAAGCAGAGCTGGTTTGAGAAATTCCTGCCCCACCCACAGCAGCTTGCTCAGTCCACATACCACATAATGCTGCCACATCAAATTGCTGCTGCAGCTGGTAAAAGCACTGTGCTGTCAATTGGAATGGTGAAATTTTCCATTTAAGTGGGAAACATTAACAATAAACAAGCAAAACAAGAACTGTTTAGCGGTCTTTTTTTCAACCTAGCATTTCTGTAATCTGATCTACAACACATGAGTCATCGTGTAGACACAACTGCAGCAACAGTAGAACGCTGTATGAAAGTGGCCCCATAAAATGCTCATTTAGACATGGAAAAAGGCAGGGCAAGACCCTTCTACCTCGGCTTTGCCCAGGGAAAACTGGCCTAGCTTGTACTAGGCCAGCTGAGAGCTGACATTCGAGCCACTCATGCTGACGGCTGTGCCTCCTCCCTCCCGACCTGGCTTGCTGCAAGCCACACAGACGCTTACGCCAGCACAGCCAGAGAATGGTGTAAGGAGGAACCAGCAGCCCAGAGGTGGGAAGGGCATGCATGCACTGTAATTGCCATACATGCCGTGGCCCATGAGTGCCTCTTTTCTCCTCCCCATAGGTAATTTACTTAAAACTGGTATTATCAGTCTGCTCAGGTGTCAGTCATTTTTATGAATGTTTTAATTATGTGTAAGAATAAAAATTTTAAGAGAGTGCAACCAGCACAGCAAATTAACTTATCAGGCTTAGGGTCCAACCCTGCAAATTTAATCATTTGGGTAAATTTCCCTGTTAGCCTACAGCACGCTTCTGAACTGATTGCAACTGCAAAGGAGAAGCTGAAAGAGTTTTAGGTTTGGGAAAGTGATGGCTGCTCATCCAAGTCTCAATTGCACTCAAGCTCATTTATCATTGTGCACATATACACAATTTTTTTTCATTTCTTAAACATTAGTAAATATCCAGGCACATACAAACAATCACCTTGCAAATGATTGTATTAAACCATAACTCAAGTGGTCTAATTGGACACCCTCAGTCACACTCTGATAAGATTAAATTCTTATCAATATATGGAAAGCCAGGTACATATGTAAATAAGAAATAAATTCTTTTAAGTTCTACATCTTGGACAAATTAAACTGAATTAACCTGTAAGTTATTGTATCAGTTCTTACCCTAGAATTATTCCTAAAGGTTAAATGAAATATTAGTTGTAAAAATTAAAAAACAAAAGCCAATCAAACTGAAAAAAGAAAACAGAGCGAGATTGAGAGACCAGTAAGTACATTACATTAAATATTTGTAATACAAAACTGACTTTAAACACTACTTAGCATATGGAAAACTGCTTTGTAATGATCTTTTAAAATGAAAAACTTGTGTTTATTTTCTGATTTTTATTTACAAACCGTGATTATCAGTTCTAAGTTCTGCTAGAACTGCAGATGATCAACAATTTTGAAAAATTTGCCCCAAGATTTCTTCAGCTTGGAATCCAAAACCTGAGACTGTCTCAAAAGTAGAAGACTTTGCCTTTTAGAAGACTTTTCTACACTTTGACCTTAAGTCCCCACCACTAATTTTAAAAATCAAAATATTTTATATCTATCTACTTCCAGATTTAGGAAGAAAAAATAAGCCAACCTACAGATTTGTCTGATGGTCCGTCGCCAGGTTTAGATTTTGACCTTTCAAATACAGCTTTCAAGGACTCTTTCTCATTTCTCATTTTGCGTTTGATGGCTTCCAGCTCTGAAGGATCTGCCGTTGTCTCTTTTTTGGGAGGTCGTGTGAATAAAGCTTTAAAGACGTCCAGTGCAGATTCAGCAGGGCTTGATTTTATTTCCTCAGAGAGAAACAGTGGCTCTGTTTTGCCAGAGGCTTTGTTCTCTGGGCCTTCATCACTGTCCTCAGTCTCCCCAAACCCTGCACCAGAATCTTGGGTTCTCTCATCATTCTTGGAGACGTCTATGTTTAACAGGTGAGAGAGCTGCTCCAGGAAAGTAGGACTTGCTTTAGGTTCAGATGATTTCTTTTTTGTGGTCAAACCTGATGTAATGTTGGATTTCTTAACAGGCTGTCGTAATTTAAGCAGAGCTAAATCATTCTCCCTTGGCTTAATTTCTGTAATAGTTTCCCCATCCTCTGTGTTTAGTCCCTTTTTCCTCACACGTAGGCCACTAAAAAAAGCAGGCAGCTGGAAACTTTTTTCAGCCAGTGCTGTTTTATGGAGAGATGCATTATCAACTGAAGGCCTTTGATCCTCACCTGGAATTTCTGGAGGGCATTCCCCTGTAGCAAGCAAGGAACTGAACTGCTCATCCATTAACGTTCTGTCTTTGCCACTGGAATCACACTCCAGAACGCTGTCCAGCTCTCTGGGAAACCACTGAGAAATTGGTGGGTATAACTCAGTGTCTTCTCTACCCACAGTGTCATCGCTGTGTCTGTACCCTTCTGAATCTGACTCTTCCTTACTTTGATTGTTACCGTCCAAAGCCACAGCAGACAAAGCAGCATTGTTTAGCCCACATTTGCTTGTGTTGGTTTCATCAGCATCTGGGTCCTTACTCTCACCATCTGATTCCGTGTCACTTGTTGTGTGAACCAAAGTACCTTGTACGAGAATAGCATCGTTGTCAGATTCAGACAAAGAAGTCTGTACAGACCTTAAACGGGGAAGAAGTATTTCATTCTGTCCTGCCGGCTCCGGCTCCAGTTCAGCACGGCTACCAGACATCGGGTCACCCTGGTCACTGGTACAGCCTGCGCCGTGCTGGTTTTCTGAGTCGTCAACACCATCATTATCATTCCTCTCATACCGATTGTTAGCCAGAGTGTTGACATTGGTGTGCAAAGGTTGAAACGCTTTAAGCACTGCTTCTTCTTCTTTGGGAGTTACCGATTCCAACTTGGCTGTAAGTCCAAAAAACGCTCTGACCGCAAAAGTGGTGAAGACGTCCGGTTCACTCTCCGCGGGACCCGTCCGCTCGGGAAGCTGCCGGCTGCACCCCGCGTTTCCTCCTTCCATGCTGGGCGCGGGGCGCGGCTCCAGCTCCGTGCGGGCGCTGGGGACCGGCGCTCACCGCACGCAGCGCTGCGCGTCGGCGGGCCGGGCCCGGGGAGGGCAGGCAGCGGCCGGGCCGCGCTCCCGCTGCTTCCTGCTTCTCGCGCCACCGCCCATCGGCTGCCCGGGCTCCGGTAGGAAATAGGGAAGGACGCGGCAAGCTCTCCGGCGCTCAGTCCCTCGCACAAAGGGCTTTTTGTCACAGCGGCTGTGCCGGCGCGCCGATCCCGGCTGGAAGCGCAACCAGTGGCTCTGCTCCCTCTCCCGCAATCCTACTGGCTGCCCGACTTCCTACTCGCAGCGCGGCTATATAAACGCGGCTCCCAGCCGGGGCAGCGCGCAGCGGCGGCGCGCCACTTCCTCGTAGCAGGACGCGGGCCGGGAACCTGCGGCGGGGAGCTCCCCGAGCACTCCTCTGCATGGGCCTTCCGCATGGATAAGGCTCTTCCGTGATAAAGCCATCATCCCGGAAAGCCAGTCAAGTGAAAACCCGAGGTGTGAATTCTGAAGTTCTCACTGCAAATGCTGTGCGGTGCTCTCGGGTCTCGGCTGGCCCGAGCGAGCACCTCGAAACGGAGCAAGGGAGGAAAAGGAGAGACTCCCTCCCGCTGTGCAGCAGGTCGCATTTGGAATGCAGACTTCAGCCTGCAGGGCCACGAACAACACCCAGCAGGACTGGTTTCGTGTTACCGGAGCCGTCCGGGAACCGCGGGCAGGTGGCACCGAGCGCCGGCACCGCGCCCAGCGCCGCGAGCTGCGTGCGGGCAGCAAGCCAGCGCGGGTACAGGTCAGCGGCTCCGGCAGCAACAACCCAGCGCTGCCACACAGCGCCCGGTGCCGTGCATCTGCCTAGTGCCACCCCAGTTCCGTGTCAGATTGTTTTTACTTAGTCCATGTAGTTGAACTTCAAGAGAAAACGTCTACGGAATATATGCATTTTTGCTTAACGTATGAAAGTACAAAATATTCTTAAGCACCTTTGAAAGTCACAAAGTCATTTACAGTTGGGTCAGGTTCCAGTCAAAAGTCTTCACTTTTGTTCCTTTCCTTATTTTTGGAGTTGGAGAGACTAGAAATTCTTGCAGCTTTGCAATTTTCTAATACCCTTATGTTAAAGAAGTTACTTCACTTCTGTTTCCACAGCAGCATCTCAGAAATTCAAAGACAATCACTTTTTTTGCAGCCAGGTTTGAAGGTCATCCTGCATTGGGCTGTTTAGCTGCAATGATGGACCTCATACAGCAGCGTGCTGGAAGCAGGTTTTCTCAGAAAGTTGACTGTACCTGGCACTCTTGTGCCAAATTACAGAAAAATATTCACTGAAAAACTGAACATCACAGACACCGAGCAACAACTAAGTATACCAACAGGTTTGGTATGAAAGACATGTTTGTCTTTCGCATATACTATAAAAAGTCATCATAATGTCAACAGCAAAAGGTCTGTACTGCAGGAAACAAGTTTCCCTAAACTCAGATTGTAACACAAAGGGCGTAGGCAAAGTCTACTGACACTCTTTCGATTATGTGATTGCATTCATACCTCTAAACAAAAAGTACTGGAATCACTCCCACCTTCATTTGTGATTTAACCATAGAGCAATATATTCTCTTTACTATTGGCCATTTCCTGCAGTAAGCTCTGGACTCGCTTCTTCAGTACTCTTTATCATCAAGTGCCAAGGATGGGAACAACCCTGTAAGAGTCATGGCTTGCTAGTCTTAATATAGATAACCATCTTACAAGGATGTTCTATGGAATGAAAGAGTCTTTATCACTCCCTGTGCCAAGATACTCATAGAATCCAAGGTTAGTAAGACAAGTGGTAGGAAGCTCCCTTCACACTGGCGTGAGTTTCTCACAGATTACTCTGTGGGTAAGCTTTGCTTATTTCTGTATTTATTTATTTGGGGTAAGGTTAACTTATGATGAATAAACTGTAAATTGCATTTTTTCGAAAACAGTTTGGTAGGTCACCAACCAGGAATACAGCTACATCAGAAACTTCATGGTAGCATACTCACTAGATTATGCTAAAACATTTCCTTTACTATCTATTCTGAATTTAAAAATATATGATCAACTCAATTTAAAACGGGACTTAAAAGCAGGAAAACCATGCTTTGTATTTAAACAATTTCCCAACAAAATTTACGAGACAAAGATCAATTCAGTAGTGAAAAGAATGGTTCTTCGAGAGTCAGGCCAAAATTATGCTTCCTGCTGATATGCTAGGAAACTCAGAGGTGAACACAGAATAATTAGAAGTCCAGAAGTAGAAATATGCCTTATATCAACAAGGGCAATAATTCAAACTTGAAGAAAATCAGACTGTTTTATTTGTACTCTTGTTTGTACGTTCTCTTGATAGCAAACTTCAGGAATTGAAAAGTTCAAGATTTCTAACGTTAGGAAGTAGTGAAGGATTCATCTATACATCTGCTGCTAGGGAAATTATCGAAACTGGACACTAAGGCAGAACCTCCAGTTCAGAACATGACTTATAAACCCCAACCTCAAATAAAGAAAAATACTGTAATGTCATTTCTCCCAAGCTGACAATTACCCCACTGGACAGCCCCAGCACGGGGACTGGATATGGATATAACCAATGAAGAACACACAGGTATCAATAGAACATCCCTGGCTAAACAGTATATATCTCTACATGCCCTTAATATTTTTACATAAGAAGGGATGATGACTTCCATATGGAAATGGGACTGAGCCAAGGAACACTCCCCAGGCAAAAGTGTTTTAACATTGGGTAGATCTCCTCAGGAATGTCTCTCTGAACAGACTTTAATGCTGCATCTGAAGGATGAAACAAAATTTCCAATCTTTAGAAAAAGAAATAATTTATGGTAATGATACAAGATTCTTTGTTTAACAAAACCAACAGCACTTTGCTGTCTCTGAAAAGCCCCTAGAGCCTGCCACAGCAACACTGAGGGCAGTTAATGCATTAATTACGCAAAAGGACAATCATTCCTTTCAGTTTAAAGAACATTTAATAACCCACACCCTTTCTGACCTACATTTCATCACAGACACACAGCAAGCCCCAGCGCTATTCTTGAAGTGCCTGAGAGCTTTAACATTTCTTTGAAGAGGACAGACAGTAAGACAGAAATACAACTAATCATTCCTATCATTACACAGCAGGGCTCAATGCTTCCTGACAGCATATCTATCTAGATTGCATTTTCAGATCACAGCAAAATAAAGAAAAACAAACAAGGCATAGAGACATAGAAATAGCTAAACTGTATGGAAAACAAAACTTACCATGAATTTTTAAGAGAAAGGGGCTGGAAACAAAATTAGTTTGTTTGTTTGTTTAAAGCATCATAGACATGAAATAGGCACTGATTGTGTCAGGCTGAAGAGCCACATGGAGGCAGCCAGTTGTGGCAGTAGCTCCAGGAGTTAGAGCTGGTCTGAACTCAGCTGATCCAGTCCTGCTCCATGCACCATCCCCAGCTAAACATCTACTCTGCTGATTGATAAAGATCTCCAACTCTTCCCACTGCCTCTGAAACTGTTTATCTCATATTATACTTAGTAGTTTAGCTCTTCAAATGCTCTAACATAAGAAGAGCATCTACTTGTTTTCAGGTTTGTTTTTGTTTGACATACAGTAAGCCAATATATGAGCAATCTTCCTGCAGTACTGGAAATTTAAGTACTGATATTATAATTGCTTTGAATACTCAAATTATTGCACTCAAAAATCTGCATGGCCATCTGAAACATGGCTTGTCTTTCACACTGCAGTCACCATTGCTGAAATGCACCACTCACCATCACACTGTGCTCACAGCCACTTTTTGGCCTTCATAAACATTCAGCAAGCAAATTCAGTCCCACACCTTTGCTTCACATGCACTTCAATACCAGGCATCATTGTTGCCCACTGCCCCTCTGCTGCCATCTGTCACACAGCAACAAAATAGAATATTGATGGGAATGTTCAACTACCACACCAACATCCACCTCTGATGTTGTGGGCCAACATAATAAAACAAGAGGAATTACTTTTGGAGCAAGCATTGTATAAGTAATTGATTTTAGACTTAACAATAGATGCATAGATATGGTAATTCTTACCAAAACTCAACATTATATGATACTAAAAGTATGAGCAGACATCAGGCATGTTGGGGTGGAGGGGGCACTGAAAACATGGAATGTGGTTTTTAATATCTTCATCAAAACTGTGTTTCACACTGAGATATTGACTATTTTAGGTAACCAGAAAGATCATAACTGTTAAGTAGTTGTAAAACAAAAGGGTACTGTAAGAAAGAATTTACTATTTTGAAATAGTCTGTATAATATCATTAAATATACAGAACAGTGAAGCAGAAAATCCCACCATGTGAGAAATCATTGAAAGCTCTGAGGCAGGGCTCATAGCAAAGAATGCATTGGTTGATCTTGAGGTTGAAATGGACATACAAAGTAACAAAGATAGGGAACAGGATAACTGTAAACTGAGAAGGATCTTTGTGCACAATAACACAAAGACTGGCATTTTGTGTAAGAAGAACAGAGTTGAATTTTCAGTCTTTTGCACTCCTGCATTTCTTTTCTAGGTTGCTCTATTCTCCTCCTCTTTTCATTTGCAACAGGCCTTTTAAACTCCATCTACAGCATGACTTAATAGTTTAAAGCTTAAAATAAAAACTTAATAAAGTAAAATCCACAGTCACGTCAAAAGATTTACCAGAAATTTTTGAGCAACTGCTATCTATTAATACTTATTTGAGCCCCAGATGTATGCCTCATTGAAGTGTCTTTTCATGTGAGATGAAATTCTGTATGAAGTAGAGGGTGGAGTTTCATTTTTGTGTTGGTTCCTTATCTTCTGTATTCTAGACAGCAAATGAGAATCCAGCATGCTGAAATTAAGATCTTAAAAACTAATGCAGACTACTGATTCACACTGCACATTTTCCTGTTAGAGCAGAATTCATTCACAATCTTATTCCTGATCTACTTTATCTTCCTCCTTCCAGCTAATAAAAACAGAGGCATCTTCTCAATAACACAAGGAAACTGTCTGGGGAAGTAGAGGAATCCCCATCCCTGTTGGCGTTTAAGATAGCATGTACATGACACTAAGGGACACTGTTTAGTGATGGAACACGATAAGTCAAGTTGATGCTTGGACTTGGCTGTTTTGAAAATCTTTTCCTGGATATTTTTATGATTCTATATATGCATATAACCGTATAATGTATTTCTATACAAGGCTGCTCTTGTAAGGCAGAACAAGGCAAAGCAGCTTTGTTTTTAACTTTGTCATTTTAAGTAACATAATCACATTTCAAAACAGCAATATCTAAATTTTCATCAATCATGTTAAATTTTTTCTTCAAATAGCAAAGACAGGCCATAGATCACATGAATTAGTGTGATTGTGAGGAAATGAATAGGTCCAATTCAGTCAGTATTCCTTGGAAATGTTTTTTGTTTTGCTTTGGAGTTGCATTTTGGACACATTCTCTGACCACAGCTGTCATGCTGTTCAGTCTGAGGAGCACAGAAAAGACAGCATCTGGGAACAGACTGCTATCACCAGAGCAATTCATGAAGCTTATTTCATGGAATTGTCTGCATTAGAAGGAACCCTTAAACCCTCCAACATCCCTGCAATGAACAAGGACAGCTACAGTCAGATCAGGCTCCTCAGGGCCCCATCCAGCCTGACCTTGAGTGTCTCCAAGGATGGGCAGCCACCAGCCCCCTAGGCAAAACGTTCCAGTGCTTTACTGTTCTTAACGTGAAACACTTCTTCCTTATATCCAGTCTAAATCTCCTCTCTTGTATTTTGAGACCATTTCCCCCTGTCTTATCACAAAAGACCCTGCCAAACAGCCTGTTCCCTTCTTTTTTATAGCTCCCCTGTACATACTGAAAGGCTGCTCTCTGGTCTCCCTAGGGACCTCTTCTCCAAGCTGAAATTCCCAGTTCATGTCAACAGCACCACACAGCTAGATGTCACCCACAAATTTGCTGAGAGCGCACTTGATCCAACCACCAGTGTCACTGATGAAGATATTAAAGAGCATCTGCTTAAGTACAGACTCCTGAGAGACAACACTCATCACTTCACTCTCTGGGAACTATCTTTCAACCGTTTCCTCATCTATCACAGTCCACTTATCAAATCCATATATTTGCAATTTAGAGAGAAGGATGTTACAGGGAAACATTGTTCTGAATTCTAGACAGATGACATCAAAGATGGCTCATCCTTTTTTCACTGCTGCAGTTACACCACTACGTTGGTCAGGAAGGACTTGCTCTTGGTGAAGCCAAGCTGGTTGTCTTGTATCACTTCCCTCTCTCCCATATGTTTAAGCATATCTTACAGGAGAATTTGCTTCATGATCTTCCCTGGCACAGAGATAAGGCTGACAAATCAGTAATTCCCTTAGTTGCTTGCTACTCTTCTGAAAAATGGATGTGTTGTTGCCTTTTTACAGTCAACACAGACTTCACATCTCTGTAGTGACTTTACAAATATCATTGAGAGTGGTTTGCTGATTTTCCTCATAGGTTGCATGTACCAGTCCAAATAGATTCTGATGGCAGCACCAGATTCTGCAAGTCCAAATAGATTCTGATGGCAGCACCAGTAGCAGCTTTCTCATCATCGTTCTTCTGGCAATTCCATTTCTAATGCTTTATTATTAACAGACCTGGACTTGTAGCAGAAGAATAGGTACAGATACCCTAGAGCTCTGCAAGTAATTCAGCCCCAAGTTCTGTCTTGACAGATTTTCAAGGAGGAGTCACAGGGAGTGAGCTGCAGGATAAAATTTTCTGTGGATCACTTATTGCCTATTATCTTTTTAAGAGATATGGAGATTGCTGTTCTGAGTATGAATAAATATTTTTCCTTGTTCAGGTAGTGAAATAATTCCATTTTCTATGACACATTTAATAAGATTTCTAGACAGAAAATGCTGATTGAATAAAGGAAAATGGAAGCAAACTGCTTATTGATCTTAGATGTGTTACTTTACTCAAATTATTGTACTTAAATGGCTTTTGATTAAGTACTTCTTCTGTATGGGAGGACTTGATAAATACAGATGAAATGTCATCATGGGTTAGATTCTTCATGTTGTAATGTGCATTTGTACTAGCAATAGCAATTTGCATAGGTTCTTTTCAATCCAGTTACTTGCTTTCATCTCAATGTTTTATTGCAAGGATAATCCTGTACTTCCATGGTACAACAACATCATTAAATTATTTTAGGAGTTGAAGGTTAGGACACCAAGTCAATTTTATGGCAATCGCAAGAGAACAGGAACAATCATCATGACAAATATTTTAAATGTGTCAGATTCTGTGTCAGTTCTGGTATTTACACCAATAGATGTCACTATTGCACAAATTGTCACTGTTTCTTCACACAAACCACAAAGGTACTGCCTTCACAGTGTTGTCTTTCAGTCTTTTTAACCTTTATCATAGAATGGCTTAGGTTGAAGAGGACCTTAAAGATCATTGAGTTCCACCATCCCTGCCATTGGCAGGATCGCCACACACAAGATCATAGAATCATGGAATCATAGAATGGCCTGGGTGACCACCATGATTGTCCAGTTTCAACCCCCCCGCTACGTGCAGGGTCGCCAACCACCAGACCAGGCTGCCCAGAGCCTCATCCAGCCTGCCCTCGAATGCCTCCAGGGATGGGGCACCCACAACATCCTTGGGCAACTTGTTCCTGTGTGTCACCACCCTCCGTAAGAAGAACTTCCTCCACAGGTCCCTCTGCCCTACTACTCACAGAACCAAGCCAAATCAGCGCACAAACCATTGACAGTTCTATCACCATCACAACATGTAAAAAGTCAGTTTCCCTCCTGCCTTTAAGCTCCCCTTAAGTACTGGAAGGCAGCAATATGGTCTCCTTGGAGCCTTCTCTTCTCAGTACTAAACAAGCCCAACTTCCTCAACCTTTCTTCTTTGGAGATGCTTCAGACCTTTGATCATCTTTGTGGTCCTCTTCTGTACCTTTTCCAGCAGCTCCACAGCCCTCTTGTACTGGGGTCCTCATGGCTGGACATAGTACCAGATGAGGCCTTACAAAGGCAGAACAAGCAGTGACAATCAGCTCCCTCTCCCTGCTGACCACCCCTCTTCTTTATGTAACTCAGATACTGTTGGCCTTACAGGCTACAAGAGCACACTTGATTTGGTTCTTTCCTCTTCCACTGCATTCTGTTCCCACTCAGGGTGGCATGTGAAGCTTCTCAGTAAGTTTATAAACTTTTCCTGACAAATTTATGACTAGTCTGATTCCAGTGCCAGCTCAGCTTCCCCAAAACAGAAATTTTAAAACTAACAGCACAGCTCCAAGCACTCCTGAGCTGTACACATGCATGCACATGTGCACTCACATTCACTGCTTACTGACTCAAATAATCCTGGTCATCTGCAAGCTCCTCCAATCCACTTCCAGGAAAATAACCAATTAAAACAAAATGCCCATCATGATTTCAGTAATCACATGTCACGTATCTTAATCTATTCATATAATTTATATATTTTCGTATATATTGCTCTCAGGACTTAGCCACATATAGACACATGGAATCAGAAATCACCTGGAAAGCTGTACTGCATTCAAAACTTTTCTATCCATCTCATATTTTGGAGCATGGCTTTAGACACATCAGAAATAAATGCAGATCAGAAACATATATAAAAATGCTTGTTGAAATCCAATATTTAGTGCTACTCACATTCAATTCCAGACTCAAATGCAATGAATTCCTGTTGATCTTCTCCTTCTCGCTTGAGTGAGCCAATGGGTTTGACAGTCCCAGTCTGCAATCCAAGATCCAGGTATCTTCATCTCTGTTTGCTGCATCCAAATTTGTCAGCCGTTCAGTGAAGTCATCTTTTAAAGCAGTCTCTACTGGAATGACAAAATGAAATAAAAGGAAGTAATTGTATGCATCTGCAGGTAGTATCTACATGTAGGATATTCTTACTATTTTTGAAACTGGTGAACACTATCAACACATACACACTTACAGTTTTCCTATTTGTTATTTGTTATAAGAACAAAATAAAATAGCATAAATGGGGTTCATGTTATGTTATCATTTGAGAAAAAAATTGTTCTCAAATTTCATGGAAAAAAAAAATTATAGCAAAACTATGGGCTGCTTGCCTTGCCCCTTTCATACTAGATGGTAGTTTTCATCTCCACTGCAAAGGCCTTCTTTAACGTTCTTTCTCCCAGAATATATTTCAGAGGTGGCTATGATGTACAAAACTAAGCTAAAGCAGGTCAACTGGCTGATTAGACAAAATTTCTGATATCAGCTAAGTGCACCCTTAGCGGTTATTGTACTGATCTACATTAGCCAGTTACAGGAAACACATGAGATGAATCTTTCAGTTGGAAGTGATATTTTATAGAATCATAGAATGGTTTGGGTTGGAAGTACCTTTAAGATCATCTACTTCCAACCCTCTGCTACAGGCAGGACCATCTCCCTTTAGACCAGGTTGCTCAAAGCCCCATCCAGCCTGGCCTCAAAAGCCTCTAGGGAGGGGGCATTCACAACCTCTCTGAGCAACCTGCTCCAGTGAGTCATCACCCTCACAGTAAAGAATTACTTCCTATTATCTAGCATAAATCTACTCTCTTCCAGTTCAAAGTCATTTTCCCTTGTCTCGTCAATACGTGCCCTTATAAAGAGTCCCTCCCCAGCTTTCCTATAGGCCATTTAAGGTACTCTTGATCTTGCTCCATTAACCTTAAGCAAAATATCAACCTATAATTGTCTGGTTACAAACAAGCAAAGGTGAATTCAGAGAGTTAAGAGCAAGAACTGGCAGCCAACAGCCCACAGCCCTGCATCAGACACTTCAGTTACAGGTCACTCTCTCTCCAATTCACAGCATCTATTCTTTATGGAAGTATCTAACTACTTTATCCAAAGTAGTTTTTTTTCCTGAATGATAGCCCCTCATTGAGAAAATCAATGAACTCCAGAGAGGCAATATGTTCTCTGAATATGTGTGATACAATGTTATAAACCAAAGGACTATCCTCCTTCTATATATGCAGACACATCAGCCCTGCAACATTCTAGTGGAAAGTTCAGATCTTGTACAACTGTACTTAAGATTTTGTAATTTATTTTTACTTTTTGGTATTTTCCCTGATTTTAAAAGATTATGGTAAAAAGAAGCATGAGGGTTATAATCTCTAAGCTTGTTTGATTAAATTTAGGTTGATTTTCAAAGCTTTTGAAAGCTTACGGCTCAAAATTATTCAGATCTCGCACTGCATCAATAAGCATAGCAAATTAAAATACTGGGTAAAGTGGGCAACAATCCTTGAAGCTTTAACATTCTTCTTGAAAGGTAAAGTCCTCATGGAACAGAACATCTTAATGAATTAAACTATCCTAAAATGTTCTTGAATTTCACCTCTTGCCAGAAGAGCCCAAATGCAGTCTACAAGGTGTAGTGTGTCTGGGCTCAAATTCAAAGCCAGTCTCATTTTATTATAAAATCCTAACAATTGCGAGATACTGAGGAAAACTCACCATTCTCAGGATTAAGAAATAATATTTTTATAAATTGTATGTAGAAACTGCTTCTTTGTGTGGTCTACTCAGAAACAAATCTAAGAATTCTGATTATGTGGACATGAATAGCAGTAACAGTTTATAATAATGCTTCAAGAAACCTTACTAATGCATGAACTGAATATGCGTACCCCCATTTATTTATTTTCTAGCAGAACCTCCAAATCTCATTCCATTTACAAGGGCATCATGGAGGCATTTCACAGACCATTCATTCCTAGCTAAGGAAGCAAACGTACATTACAGAGGGTTGCCAAGCTCAAGCCGCTGTTTACTCTCAATCTTCCAGATTTGGGAAGCTCTGGAACCAATAAGGGGAGGACACTGCAGAAGGTCCCAACTGTGCTGCAGTGGCCTCTGAAGGCCACAGAGATAGTGATGATAGTAGTCACCTTCTGCTGCCCTAGAGGCAAATACCACAACAGAAGCTGCTGTATGTTGAAAAAAAAAAGCTCCCCCATTAGCTGACCAGGTCAGTATTTTGCAAAAAACAGAGCTGCTCTGAATCAACCCCAAGACGACCCTGTCCAGTGACAGCTGCTCTCCTTTGCTGCAGTTGACACTGCTGCTTGCTTGCTGCAGTGATCTCCCAACAAATATCCACAGGCAAGAAATAGAGGGTAATACCACATGCATATACTTTAGCATCTTTAGCTAATTTTTCAACTTGTATTGCTTTCTATTCTCTGTTTTGTTTTTTGGGTTTTTTTTTTCCTCCAAAAAGCCCAAATACTTTCCAAGAGATTCCAGTTGCTAATCAAACTGTCTCCTAGGTTTTACAGTTAACACTAATGAGGTCATGCCTCCTATTAACACTCCATATAGAAAGAATAGTGTGCAAATATTCCCTTGGCTTTGCTGCCAAGGGAATGGCAGGCACTGCCTGCTCACAGCTGCAACAGTGGTTATTTCTCCATTACTATGACAATCTCAGTGTGTCAGTTGAACCTGATTTAGAAACCTGAAAAAGCGTCAGCCTTTCAGTGCATTTTAGCTTTGTAAAATGAAATTGCCTGTGAAACTTTTGTATTACTAACATATGCTCCTACTATAAGTTCATAAAAAAATAAACAGCATTATATACAGATTATATGAAATATTATAGACACATACCACTACATTTCTTGGAATTCACTTTTTGCCTCGCACTTTCCCCACCATTAGCATTTAAATATGAAATTTGTATTTCTGTTCTTCAGTCCAGTTTTAAAAAATCCTCAAACCCTCCTAGAACTGAACAACCTCAATCTTCCAAACACATGTAGCACATTATTCAGCTTTAAGTGTTAACATCCACCATAGAAGTACTAGATAACACATAGAAGACGTAATTTGGTTAACAGAGTAGCAAATTAATGCATTTTAACAGTTGTATCTAAAATCTGAATTAATTGCAAATAATAAGCACTAATACAAGGCAGCATGACTAAAACATTTTCACTGCATAATCTCCATGGTTTAAAAAATTCTCATTGATATGCAATAAATATTATTTCATCATTCATTTCATTTACCTAAGAAGAATTCCACTTTATCTCCATACTAGCAACGCTCACTTAAAGCACAAGCTCTTTTAAGCATTAATAAATAAAAAGCACGTTTAATTAAAAGCTAGGCAAAGTAATTGCAGGAAAGCTGAGTACTTAACACTTCCCTGGAAATGTTGACTACTTAGAATTTTCAAGCACAAATAAACAACATTATTAAAAAAATCTTTTCATATCTACAGATAAGACATATGTTGCACAGGAGTACAGATAAAACAGCTCCCCAGTTTCTCCCAGACATACTGTGTTCTCTCTGTGCAGCATCTTTTAGAAAGTCTGTTTTAACTTTCTCAGCTGTTTTGAAAAAAACTTCTTGCAGGAAAAAAAAATCCACCAGCTTTTCAAACATTTTTTTTCTTAGTGAAAGAAAATAAAATGAATCATAATACCCATTCCTTGTGGGAACATATCTTGCTTAACCACTAACCACTTAAATGTGAGACTGATGTTCACTCTGTCTTTTCAGCTTTTGTCTATTCTATATATAAATCTTTTAATTGCTCTCCACTTCTTCCAGATTATATTGTTATAACACACAAGACAAAACTACGATGGTTAATCTTTTTGTATTGTATCTATTTTATAAGAACGTTTATAAAATTTAATAAGTTTTAGAAGTATGAACAAAGAAAATCTTACATTAATTACTTTTCAATGTTTGCTTCTCAGAAGGAGTGAAGAAAAATGTAAATAAAATAAAACCAGTTTCAGAATGCCAGGTTTTGTGGACTTTTAGAATTTAGGAGTCATACATTTTAGAACCACAACAAAATAACAAAGATTTATTCAGCAATTTGTAATTGAAACAGCCTAAGTGCCACGTTGTTACTTAAAGGCGTAGTTTTCACAGCAGAACTGAACATTCTCAGCATACATTTAGAGCACTTATGATATGAATGACTGAAGACAACTATATTCCATCAAGTAAATATCTTTGCAAGATCTCACAGCAGCAAGTCATAGCATGTTACCTTTGGCACGCTATTGACTAAATAGTTCATGCTTGATCACAGCATGGTTTTTTCTTCCATATTTTAAAAATATGGAAATCAAAAACATGCAGATCCCACCCAATCTATATACATATTTGTTATGTGCACCTCTGTTTTTATGATCCAACCATTCAGGAAAGTGGTTGACTATGGTCCCTGTAGTGCTCAGAGAGCTAGAAGTTCCTTAAGTATCAATAGCTGGAATAATCATCAATTTATTGTAGTTTGGCTGTGTCCTATTTCTCCAGTTATCCATAAATGCAATTCAGTATTGCTGATAACAGAGAAAAATGGTTAGGGTGCTTATTAACAGAGAAATTACCAGGAAAATTAAGGGGCCTACCTCTCTGGTTAGCAAATAAAAATTGTGTTGTTCTGAAGTGCTAACTCAGTGTAAGATACCTTCCTACAAGAGGGAATCAATCATATACAAACTCGATGTGAATCTCCAGCATTAAACAAACAAACCCAGCAGTGAACACAAAGCTCTCCAAACACCACTGACATTATAAGCAAAGAAATAAAGATATTTAAATTAAAAAAAAAGCCAAAAAAAAACCAAGAACAAAGCAAGTAGGGAAAATAAGAGAAGAAACAATTGGCACTTTAGAGCAAAGTCTGAGTCTCTCACTGTTCCCAGAGAAGATTCTGGTGACTGCAGCCAAGAGTCCACAGTCAATGCTCGGCCAAGATTCTGAGCTGCAATGCCAGAAACTTTTAGCTAAAAGCTCATTTTCAATGCCAAAGAATTTCAGTGCTTATGGTAACTTCTAGATTGGGATAGTATCCAAAACAATCTAGTTAAATGTTGAATCAGAATATTAATTATACTACATAACCTAAACTACCAATTTGCAGACATACAACATTACATTACATACTGTACATAGTATGGTAAGTATATATTCTGATCTGTGGCCCTAGCCAGAAGGCTAAAATAACACGGGTGAGGAGAGCAATATTCAAATTTTTGTTTGTATTTTGTTTTGATTAAATCATGCATGCAGTAGTCTTTAAATACAACTCTACCTATGGAAGAATAAGGCATTATATAGAAAGTACAGCCAAAAAGCTGCACATGCTGAAATTTGTTGAAAACTAACAAGTTTTAGAGAGCAATCTGGGAAGGGAAGTTACAAGAGTCCTTGACCACAACATCAGCAGATTAAGCAAATATAATAAGCGATTTAATAATGTAAAGGTCATAAATTAAATTTATGTTTTTTAGAATATTTTTTTCCTGTACACACTGGCTTTTACTTTGCTCTTCTGTTGCCTATGAGAATAACAAATCACTGCAGACAGTGGCATAAGATAAATGAAAAGCCATGAGAAATGTAGTGAGATTGATTTTAAATAATTAATATCTTTTAAATTCTCTTCAAAAGTCTTGAAATCTGCAAAAATGAGAAATGTAGAGATCTAACCTTATATTATATATATATATATATACATATAAATATATATATTTGGGTCATTTCTACATTGCACAAATGTTACTGTATAAAGATTTTAGAGAAATTATTACAATTGGAATGTCTGCATAGATAGAAATGTGTAAAAGCACCTGAAACAAGTATTAAAATAGCAGCCTGCAGAGACAACCAGGGACACTGCTGAGAGAAGTAAAATTAATTAACACTTAGTGTGGTATTTATATCAAGACCATGATACAGATGATTAATCAGTGGAAAACTGCATTGTGATGAAAAAAAATAGGCAGAGGAGGATGGCAAATGGGTTATATCACATAGTATGTGCTGTTCTTTGTTCTCCAGGAACAAGATGTCATATGCCACTTCTTTTCCTGTTACCCAACAGGAAAACACGCTGATACTCAAATTCTAGAAATGAAGACAATGGGCAGCGATCTTGCATAAGATGACTGACAAAATACATAAGATTTTGTGGCAAAAGGATTATATCATATTAATCACTAATTCTTAAGGGTAAAACACCTCATCCTGTACCCCTTAGCGATGCTGATGAGACTGCTTTGACATCAATGCCTTGAGTGAGAGTGGAAATGTTGTGAGTGCTGTGAGTGAGAATAGATTCAGAGATCTGAGAGATCATTTGCTTCTTTAAGGTCTCACAAAAAGTTTTATTACACTAATTTTCTACATTTTGCTGGCAGGAAGTCTGAGATAGAGGCGTCAAAGCTAGTAATCAAATATTAAATCGTACCAGTAATAGACCTACTCATTGCAACTCTGCATTCTGTTGAACACACTCTGCATAGCTGTACTACAGTGCATAATTATAGCAGATAACTCAATATGCATCTATAGTATGTAACTATAATAGTTTCAGGTAAATTTCTTTCTTCCTGATTCTGCAGCATCACACAGGCACACCAGCTGAAAGGGACACCAGCTGGGCACTGGACAGTTCTGCACTATTACATGGCATTAATCTGTTCTGAAGGAGTTGATTATCAAGCTGACAACTCAAAAATGAACTCGAGCACCTTGCCGTAGCTTGCTTTTACTTCTATTCCAGCTCCTGACTATCATTTAGAAAAGGTCTCAGCTTCTTGTACACTGCCCAGGGAGTGTAGTAGATGGAAGAAATGTTACTGGAGCATGGCTCCTGCAGATGTAGTATGTTGCAAAAAAATGCTGAGACTTACAGATGCCTGCAAATGGTTACTGTTTTTCAAGTCTTGCTGCTTACATTTTACGGAAAGTCAAAAATGTATTCCTGCACAATAATTGCCTTTCAGAAAAATTTAGTATTGTTATAGTAGAAAAAAATTCTTTGAAGGAAAATATTTTTTGCACATTTTTCTCTAACTTATTTTGCTCAGATAAAATATTTCTTAAAAAAATGTACAAGAGATGTTGAAACAGGAAATCTTAAAGTATGATAAACTCATAAGAACAGAAAGCATAAGTGACAGACAATTGTAACTACTCTAACCTGCAGACTATGGCAGTACATCGTACTTAGGAAAAAACATCCATACATCACCATCATACGTTCCTTCACCCCAATGGATATCCTCTCCTATGCCTGGACTGCAGGCTGGGAAATGCTATCTGTGATGTTACATACAGTGTATGATCCTCAGTATAAACTCCCCTGAGTAACCAGTGCATAAGAATCCAAAAGAAAGGAAAAGGTATTAAGTTTAATGAATTTAACTTGATGTTTTACTGGGAAAGCGATAACATTATCCAACAAAGATACAGGATTGATTCTAGTAACGAAATGCTTCTTATCAGTACTAAGCAGTCACACACGAAGAAATTTTTGGCATAACACCTGCCATGTCAGAGAGAAAGGGTGAGTAAAGTTTTTCAGGATTTATACATTATAATTTTTCAAAAAAATTTTAAATCATCTTTGCATGTCCTAATCCTGTAGTTTAGGACATACAGCTGTGATAGACTATGACAAGTAAGAGGATTTAATCTGCAGAATTAACTAAAATTTTCTATTTAGCTGTGTGCTTAATTCTAAAACAGAAAAATAACAGTATGTAAGAATTGACATTTTTAAAAAAGAAAGAGGGAACATATTTCAGAGGACGTCAGGTTCAGTTACTGACTAAAAAAACCTAGAGAAGAATAATTTATTTCTAATAGGGAAGCAGGTTATTGTTCAGAAACAGAAGTTTCCAGACACTGAACTGTAGTTAAAATATCCGTGGTAAAGAGAGTGAAAGACGAGTGAACAAAAGGCAGAAAGAAATGAAGCACTGAGAGTGTTTGAGGCACTCAGGATGCCAACTGGGAGACAAAGAATAGGAAGTAATAACTGGAGGAACAGGCAGAAAGTTGCCCAGGGTCAAGGATTAAGAAGAGAGAAAGTGGGAGAGGGAGACCTACTACACAAAAGACAGAGAGAAAGCTGATGGAGAATTAGGAGAAGAAACAGACTGTGAAGGGATTTCAATTAAGAAAATTTCAGTATACTCTTAACTAGCTCAAGCACTACTCAGAAAGATGTTCTTGGCAAAGTATATATTCAAAAAGCTTAAACGGCTGTACTTATCTAGGAGAGCAGATTCCTTAGGAATAAAAATAATCCTAAGAATTTGCATGTCAACACATTCAACCAGGTAAGTACTGACTGTGTGCATGCAGAAAGTGGCCTGTCATTTATCACTCAGTATATGTATAAATGTAATAAATTAACAATTAGAAGTGTTCAGGATTAGTACATATGTCTTTCTGCAACTGTCTGAGGAATCTGTCGTGGATGGAACCAAGAATATTTTCATCCTTTTCTGCAAAAGCAGCTGCATTACTACTCTCACACAATTATTAAATAAACAAACAAGGCAGTGTGGCACTTAAATTTACTTGACAATCTAGTTACACCATTTCACATATGCTGTAACAACAGATACCAGCTTCTTTTGCTTAGCCAAAGCAGGAGGAAAAGGTAAGTGCTGATCTTCTCTTTACAATGGTCAAAGACTCAGCACACTGGCAGTAGCTAAGAAAAGAGATTGCTTTGGTGTCCACACAATTAAGTCTATTAGTACACTCAGTGTCACTGCTCACTGAGGAATGAGGAATCTAAGTTGGTGAGCATCGTGCAAGCTCTGAAAAGATTCATCTGATTTCTTTATAATGCAAATATAACTGAATTTTTTTTAATGCATCACAAACACGGAAAGTGGAAAGCCATGCTCTGCCCTTATGACTAAATCTTATCATTCATCACTGAAACATTATCAAATAAAAATCTGCATAGATCTGGCTTTGTTTGAGATCCTAGGAAAACTGGATAAGAATTGATAAAGAAAAGGGAAGTCACGAATCCTGCAAAACTTCTGAACTGAGCTTTCACATATGTTCAAGACTCACCACCTGCGATGAGATTCTGGACAAGATACAGTTTTTGGATGTGCTCACAGTGAACTCTATGTTAATTATGATTGGATAATCATTTATGTAGACCATCGCACCTTACAAATGGGGTTTTCATATCACCTAAATTGTCAGGAAAGGAGTGCAGCCATATTCATGAAGTTGTGATGTGCTTTTCTCAGTTCCAATTAGCATTACATAAGAACTTCCACTGTCAGTCACAGTTTTTCACTTTTTTTTCCACTAAACTTAA
The DNA here is from genome assembly GCF_026119805.1 of Tympanuchus pallidicinctus. NCBI lineage: Eukaryota > Metazoa > Chordata > Aves > Galliformes > Phasianidae > Tympanuchus > Tympanuchus pallidicinctus. The sequence goes on along the minus strand of NW_026294747.1, from coordinate 29,671,724 downwards.
ACTGTAACATTCACTGGTGTATTTCTTTTTTTTTTTTTTTTTTTTTTTAATTGTTATCAAAGTTTCTATTTCATCCAAAGCACTACTTGCCTCAGCTAATCATCAGTTAAGCATGCTAAATATAGGGCAATAAAGCAATGCAAACAAAATAAATTCACCTTCTGCCTGAATTCCAAGAGTATCACTGACATTGTGGTGGATTTTTTGGTACAATTTGTGGTAGATTTTTCGGTACAAATGTCTTAACTGTGTACAGCTACAGCCACTGCGCATTTTGTCAGTTTTCACTGATGAATATTTACTCTTTTCATAGACTTCACAAGAAGCTAAAGGTGAACAGTACTGAAGTACTGAAAAAAGAAGTATGCCATTTATTTAGATGTCTTTCCTTGCTAAACTATGTGGGTGTTATAGCTTTCTTCAAATAAATCAAGGTTTAAAAAAATATTCTTGACATGTATGTTTTTTTCTGGCATCTTTTTGCCTTTTAGGCTTCTAGTGAAATGTACTCAACATATCTGTGAAGTGAAAATTAATGTATACTGGCATTCATGGATGGCTTCTCTTCAGCTGTTAAAAATGGTTGCCAACTGAAAATTCTGCATTCCACCAAGATGCTGTACAATTATTCTTTTCACAATATCATCAACATTTCGGTGCATATGAACATCTCAAATTCATTTCTCAGATGAACTGAAGACTTAGTAACTTCTAAGGCTAATATTTAATGTCAAGAAACAATAAATACCTACATTCACACAAAGAAAACATATGTTTGTAATACTTTTTCAGGTAGTGTTTGGCTTATTGTGTAACATCTGCAAGATGCTCCACATCAATTCTCAATAACACTTATAACACAATATCTCAAAATATCTATATAAACCAGAATAAGAACCAGAACAAATTTCTCAGTTTCATTACGTCTTTCTCAAACCCAAAGGCCTCTAGCATGAAACAGGAGAAAACACACTTCTTTTTGTAAGCTAACCCTTTCTGTTGGCCTCAGTCAAATTTAGCAGAACAAAAAAAAGTCTTAGATGTCTGAGAAAATGTCTCTGAAGATGTCTCTGAAAAAAGCAGCCTGCTTAATTCACTTGAAAATACTTCTGTCCTTCAATTTGGATTTGCAACTGTTCCATGTAGTTATATTACATAACTGAGGAAAAAATTAAGCTATATTCTTTAGAAAATTCAAGGGCTAATTAAAAAGGGGGCTCATCAGACAAATAGATTTTTGTCAAGCAAAATTTTTGGCTAGCTAGCTAATGAGCCAGATATGCATACAAGCCACCCTGAGATCCAGCAGCATCAATGCTGCCAGCACTACATCTCCTTTAAAAATAAAATTATAACTTAGTAATGGCTTGCTGTCTAGCATATAATCTTGTTTTGGAAAGAACTGCTATTTGATCATAAGCATATACTTGCTCTCAATTTTTTTACTTTAAGTTTAGCACGCATTCATCACTGCGCTGGAACAGGGCACTTAAGGCCCAGTGACTAATATAGATCATACTAAAGAGAGACACTATTGGAGAGCGTGACAGCAAAATGTCTATTGGTCATATTTCTGATTCACATAACAACTATACTTTATACTTCAAAATTCTTTCATCTTTAACTTCTAGATGCCAAAGGAACCAAATAAGAGACATAAACATCCTTTTATTTCTGTTGCTCATAGCCCTGTTGTAACAGCAAACCTGTTATGCAAATTCCGTACACATGCCAAAAACCTCTCAAGTCTGACTTCCTACACCCTATATTTGTTTCATCAATAATTACAATTAGTTTCACTTCAAACTTTCTATTAAGACAAAGAAAAAATAAAAAGATAAAATAGATAAAAGATAAGAACAATAAGATAAAAGATAAAAAGATATTTCAGTGGATTGAGGACTACAAGATGATTTTCCAGAAAATCCCAACATAATCCATTGTTTTCTGGTTAAAAAGTCAGACAAAATATCTTAACATGCTGACACTGTAAGAAACTTAACTAGAAATATAACATGGATAAACAAAGGTAGTTTCCAGTACAAAGAATGCAGAATTAAGCAGAGACCAATTTTTGGAATGGACTCAAAAAAAAAAAAAAAAAAAAGCACATAAGATTCTAGTAAAAAATTCAGATTATTTCTAAACAAGCTATTTGTTTTCCTGAAGGAATAACTAATTTTGATAGCTTTCTGTTAACTTTCCATATCAAAAAGCTGTCACATAATTGGCAACAGAGTTTGGTGGGATTCAGTTGCCTAAACAAAAGTATGTTTCACCATTTTAGATGTTTAAATTAATTTACTTCAGTTGATAGAAGTGTGAGTCACCCCAGATCAGATTTGCCAGCTCTGTACTTTAGATATTCTAAAGCATCTAAAATTGTGCTAGAGAACTGGTCCCTAATGACTTTACATATAATGTGTGTGTGTATATTATATATATATAATATACAGTATTAAAATTTATATATTTTATATACATTTATATATAACTTTATAATTTATATAATATTATATAGCATATATATTATACATTATACAATATATTATGTATGTATTATATATATATATCATAATATTTATATATATTTACATGCACACACACACATGTATATGTGTGTATATATACATATACATACATATATTTGTTCCTGATCCATTCCACAAACTTTTGCAGCCATTCCAAAGATATTGGGGTGCAAGGATGTCACAAGAATTCAGGATTTCTTCCCACCATTTATAGAATGATCTTACAGGTAGTTGTGTAGATGCTGAACTAGGTAACAGAAATCATTTGTGACCATTAGTTTGCAGTAGAAAGAGAGAAAAAAGTTTTCTCCATTTGGTTGGCACAGGCAGGACAACATAAGTCAAAACAAGGAGAAAAGTAATAGGAATAAGGCAGAAGCTATGAAGGGCCTGTGGGAGAGTAGTAAGGAGAAGGAAAATTTTTCCATTACTATTCAAAGCTATGACTGTTCAAATATCATTAGATGTTTTTAGCAGTCCAGTGAAAACAGATCTGAATTCCAAGAAACATCTCATTTGTTCTACTGGAACACCCAGCTGTCAGCCCAATTTGTACATCTAACATCAATTTCATGAGAGTTAGCATTAGACATAAGAGAATTCACCCCTCTGATGACAGAGCTGCAACTTACTTTACTAAGTTAATTGAACTCCCTTTAATCTCTGTCTCATAGACCATCTATATTATTAAAGCCTCAAGTCCAGGCTATGTCATGTCCTTGTTTATAACCTGAACTCCCCATTTAGCCTATCATCACTCATAACCCACATGAAAAAAACTCAAGTTCCTTCTGTGTAGGAAGAGTAGAATGACTGCAAGTTACTGGGGTGTGAGAGGCTGGGTAATGTCAGCCTTCTCACCACAGATGTACAAGGCCTGTACAGACACATCTCAGAAACTAAGGAGAAGAATTGTTGAAGGTCAAGCTGCCCTTTGAACAAGAGTATCCAGCCAGCCAAAAGTTCTCAGATCAAACTGGAAGAGCAGTAGGTTGTTAGTATGGGCAAGACGTGCAAATCCAACACACGCCAGCATGATAGTGCTGGTATAAAAGCATCTATATTACTTCAATTGAAGATTAAAAAAAAAAAAAGTAGGAATTAAAAGGAAATGAGTGTAAGAAATGACATGGAGAACTAACAAAATGAACAAAAAAGGAAAAAAATGACAACTCTGTTCAAATTAAAGGACACCTGTATGATCTGGATGAAAAACATTCCCTTTTGAAGTTGTTACAGAAGTAATTGCGCTGGATTTAACTACCAAAAAGATAGCTCCTTAACAAAAAAAATCTTGCTCACTAAGTCTCAGCTAGTTTCAACCCATAAAGCTCATTTTCTGGTAACCTTTAAACAAAACCTTTCAGAAACCCTGAAACCCAAAGGTCTTACTGTCCATCAGAACCTGACAAGAATGGAAACTTTTTTTTTTTTTTTTTTACCTAGATAGTGATGAAATTTGTTAAGCATTCTCTAGTCACTTTGATAAAAAGGCAAACAGCACCTGATGAGAAGAAAAATAGAGTTCTTTGGGCTAATCAGGATTGGCATCTTATGCTAATCCATACACTAGGCAGGATCAAGATTGTCAAGCTCAGCAACAAAACTGGGATTATTTTCTCCATTCCCTGGAAAAAAAGAGAAATATTGAAAATGAACACTGCCTCTCAGATTATAAATTAGACAGATCGAAGGCAGAAAAGTCAGCTTCTTGAATCAAGTACAGAAGTGCTACTAACATTTTTCTTCCCAGCCCAAGGTGACAAACAGCTTTATTAGTAATTATAGTTTGTGTAAATAAATTCAAAATTAATGTATAGTAAATCACAAAAAAAAAAAAAAAAAAAAAGGAATGTGCAAACCTTTCTTGGCAATTCATGCTGTGGTATTTACCTTAACAATAATATCCAAAACTTCCATGTAAGATTTGAAAAAATAATCTCTTGCGGTAAACTAACAAAAATTTATCAGGTCAATATCACAAGAAAAAACAATGTAAGAAAAAAGCAAGAATACAAAAGCATTACAAATACTTAGAAAATAATTTTTAGAAGTCTGCTTTGTGGTTGATTGAAAAAAAAAAAGTTGCTTGTTTCTTCACAATAAAAGCTGACATTTCCTCAAAAGAGGAACAAAGCTGTCTGGTATGAATTACTGTATTGAATACATGCTCAAGTTAAACTGAAAGAGCTATTTAAAAATGTATATGTAACTGTAATAAAAAAATATATTCTCCAAAACTGAATATAGGCTTTTAATGATATATAAATATAAATTTTAAATTATAAATTATTTCACTGCTTCAATTTCTTAAGATAAAACAGCTTCTTTTGAAGAATATATTGACAACATCTGATACCTACATTACTGACAGGAACTTACAGAAAAAGATCTGTAATCACAACATGAAATGGCTTGATGCCAGCAGCTTTAAGGGTTACTTTTGCAGGAAAGAAAAAAAGAATTAGCCTTCCCAAAGGACTAAAAATCTCACTTTTATAACATTAAATATCACCCGAGTATACATTAACAAAATTCTACTCAGAGGGCTGCATAAGATTCTCATTTCAGTTCAGCGTAAAATAAGATATTTTCCACTGTTAAGTGCCCCAAAGAACTTGGAATTACTTCTGCTGATTAATCATAGTTTACCAAAATACACTCAAGAAAGTTCAGCAGCTTTTAGGTGAGCTTGCCTTAGTGGCTGCAGAAATTTTGTTATAGCCACATTTCTCTGGACATAGAAACCAAGCTATTACCTAAAAATTATACATTATGTAAAGTAGATGACACACAGATTTGAAGCATGATTAGCATCTCAGGCCTCACAGAAGGAACTGGTATTTTGCAGCTAATAGCAGTCAAAGCTGCTGGGTGCTGCTGGAGACCTGAGGGCAGAGCCTTAACTGCTTAGCATGTTGCTGACAAATGGGAAATGCAATAAGGTCAAAGGAATGGGCACAGACCCTTTTAGCCTCCATGTAACTTCTCCCTCAAAAACTGAGCAAGTTCAGGTGGTCAAAGACATTATAGCTTCTTATTGGCCAGAATCCTCTGTACTAAAGTTCTGTTATTTTGACTTATAGTTCTGTAACAAAAACAATGAGGCTTAAAGAACAAGCAGCAATTTACTTCAGTCTGTACATCCAGTAAAGATTGTTCTCTTTTATGTTAATATTCAGCAATTCTGTTCAGCTAAGAGATTCTAGCTTACAGAAATGACAATCAGAAAATATTTTCTATTCTGAGGGTAGACATACTAATACAAAAATGGCTAAGACACTGTAAAATTGAAACTTAAAAATGCCTCTTTCCAAAGAAATCAGTCTCTTTGGTGCATACATTTCTTCCACCTTCATTTTCTAACATACTAAAGAGAGATGAGAGCCAACATGGTCACACAGCTTTCAAAACACAATGATGAACATCGAGTGTTTTGAGTAAATTCAACGGGTTAGTAAAGTTAGTGTGTACCGATGGCAAAGAACTGCTAAGTGATCACTTACAGCTATTTTAGGAAGTCTTGTTGTACCTAAAATAGAAAGATGTCATATGTCCTTTATTGTAGTCTCAAACGTTGATAAAAACAGCAGTTTTCATTTTAACACTGTCATCAAGGTTTGTATCACACAGGACAATGTAAGTGGCAATGAGAGCATCACTCTAGTGAGGAACTATAAATTGTTTCTATTACCTTCCCAGTGCACTTGATCTGGCCTTTAAAATGTCTCCTGTAGAATATTCAACAAGTTTTGAGTTTCCTGTTCTTGCTGGAAATATAACACTCAACCCTGAAGAAATCTTTGATTATGCTCCGGAAAATCCTAAACACTCACTTGCAGGGCACGAGAGGCCCTAATTACCTAAATTTAAGGGTAGCCATAATCCAACTCCAAAGAAAAATTCCTCTGACACAAACAATTGAATATATCACTCAGACTAGGAGCAATGTGGTAATACCATGGTTAAGATAAAGAGTTAGATGCTTCTACTTAAGAGTCACTACTTAAAAGCATTATTTATTGTTTTATTATTTAATATTTCCCTCTTTACTTCTCCCTGGCGAGGCCACATTTAGAATAGTGCATCCTGTTCTGCGTTTCCCAGTTTGAAAAAGACAGGGATCACCTAGGAGTCCAGTTGAGGACCACAACTGATAAAAGGCCTTGGACATTTCTTATATAAGGAAAGACTGAGTAACCTGGGTCTGTTCTGTTTGTTTGTCTCTGGAAAAGTCAACTGGGAGGGAACCTAATTAATGTTTATAAATATCTAAAGGGAGGGTAGAGGCAAATGGATGAGGCCAAGCTTCACTTTGTGCATAGGGATAGGGCAAGGAACAATGGCTTAAAACTTGAACAAAGGAAATCCCATACTACCACATGGAAGAATTTCTTTGTAGTAAGACTGCCCAGAGAGTTTGTGGAGCTCCCTTCTATGGAGATATTCAAGTGCCATCTGGATGCCTACCTGTGTGATCTACTGTAGGACACTCTCCTAAGCAGGGGGGATCAGACTTTACAGTCTTTTGAGGTTCCTTCCAAACTGAGATTGTGTGATTATTTAAACGTCTTATTATAGATTTAATGTAACATCAGCATAGCAAAATATTAAATTCATTGATATGATAAAGCAAATACTTTGATAAAACAATTTATATCTTTATTTTTATTGCATATAATTTCAAGAACATTTTTAGAAAGCAGTAAGCAGATTTCTTATATTATTTTTAGGTTCAATTTCATCAAGCATCACTTTTTCAGAAAGAAAAAAAAAAAGCAGCTGTTACAGCTTCTTAGAAATCCTATGTACTTTTAGTTTATATTTACAGAGTTACGTGAATTTGATCTCAATTTGTGTATTATTCTGATTTATCAAGAAAAAACTCAGTTGAACCACTTTACTTGTTTTAAATAGACAATACAGATTTAATAAATTACAATTTCTATGCTTTTTCAGTATTTTGCTTCAAGTTTTTATACTGATAAAAAGTCTATTTCATTACAGTAAGCTTCTTAAATTGAATGCAGAAACTGTAAATCAGTTTGAATGCTTTGGCCTTTTCTCCATCCCATGAAACAGAAAATGGTTAATCTGTGAGCAGCATCAAACATTAAGCTGTCTCTGGTATTTCATTCCAACTTAATTCAGTTGGTTTCCCCACACTGATTGCCTTTGACTGTAGAGTCACATGTTACAAAGAGAGATGAAAATACAACTGTTGCTTAAGTGTGTCATGCTGTGAAACTGTTCAAGTAAAACAGGAGCTGTTTGTTCACAGCATCTACCAAAGTCAATCTTCAGAGGGTCTTTTTAATTTACAGACTTCGCCTTGAACTTCCAGTTTCACTTATGTTCATTTCTAACTGCTATAAATGTACACTTCTAATGCATGATTGGCTTGTATTGTTTACACTATTATAAAAAGGATTGTGTTCACTAAGAACAAATATTAACAATCTCTTCTAACTAGAATGAGTTGTAAGAAAATACAATTATATCATTTAAGCAAAATCAAGATACAGTCAAGCTATGATGGGTAAATATGTTGAACACATCAGGACAAAAAAGATCCACAAAAGAGCTACATGCTGATTGGCAGTACACACTATTAAGATACTTGGGAAAACTGCATACCTAGAAAGGACACGCAGGCTGAAATGGAAAATGTTAGGTATAGCCTGTATCTTTGCACAGAAGGTGCAACAGAAGTTAATAAGAGGACATGTATCTTGGAGATCTAAGTGGCAGACAGGATAATCAATGCACAATGATTCAGAAAGGCAATATCCGGAAAGATCTTAGAAATAATTACCTCTATTTCATCTATATCAAGTCTTCAGGTATCACAAATCCACAAGATATGCATTAAGATTTTAGACTGGGAAATAGTCTAAAGTAAGTTTGGAATATAGGTTGACAGTCCTCAAACAGTGAGATGGTAACTGAATTTTGCAGAGATGATAATCTAAAGGAAAAACACTGAGGGAAAAATAGAGCCTATGTCTGTTACATCTTAAGTAGGTACAGTCTTGAGTTATATTTGTTATATTAAGATATTAGAAGTAACAAAATTTTATTAAAATAATCCAAAACAATGCAGAACAATTTCAGTCACGAAAAGAAATAACTTGATTTAATAGCTTTGGAAATCATCACATTTAATCTTAGAATATTGATGCACTCATAAGCTCTTTGTTTCTAAACAGCAAGATAAAACTCCTAATTTGTCAAACAATAATGAATTATCAATTGAATAATTCTTGAATAGAACAGGGGAACCGGTGATAAACAACATGGAAAAGACCAAGGTACTCAATACCTTCACCACCTCAGTCTTCACTTGCTTTCAGAAATGACAGGCCTCTGAAGTCAGAGGAAAAAGCTGGTACAGGGATGTCTTACCTTTGATGGAAGACGACCAGGTTAGAGAGCACTTAATCTGGATATATTCAAGTCCATGGGACTAAACAGGTTGCACCTAGAAATTGTGGGTTCTGTAAAAGTCCACTGTCATTACAGGGCCACTTGATTATCGTTGAATAATCATGACAATCAGCTGAGGTTTCTAAAGACTATATGCATGAGAGCAAAGATCCAAGAAACTACAGAGACCAGTCATTCTCACCTCAGTCCCTGGAAAAGTGATTAAGAAAATCCTCCTGGGAAACATTTTCAGGCACAAAGGACAAGGATGTGATCAAGAGTAGGCGGATTTACAAAGCAGAAACCATGCCTGAACAACCTCATTAAACTCTACAATGAAGTTACTAGCTTGGTGGATGAGGGAAGATCAGTAGCTGCTGTTTATCTTAATAAAACTTTTGACACTTTCTCCAGTAACATCACAGCGAAGCTGACAAAGTATGGGTTAGATAAGTAGGACTGAAAACTAGCTGACCAACCAGGCCCAAAGGTTTGTGATCAGTGGCACTAATTACTATTGGAGACTTAAAGAAACACCCTACTTGTATACTCCAAGATTAAATACTGGAGCCATTACTATTCAACATCTTTGTTACTGACCCTGACAATTGGATAGCATGCACCTTCAGCAAGTTTACAAATATTACAAAATTTGGAAGAATGACTTAGAAAGAATTCAACAGGAGTGAAAAAAGGGCATGCAGGAATCTCACATAGTTCAACAGCGGGAAGGACAAAGTTATGCACTTATAATAATCCCAGGCATCAGCATGGGGTTCAGCTGGCTGGAAAGCAGTTTTGCAGAGGAGAACCTTATGGTCCTGGTGAACAGCAAGATAAGCATTGGTGCCAGCTGAACATGAACACCAGCAATACACCTGTGTGGCAAGAAAGAGTCAAGAGTATCCCAAGCTGCATTAGTAGGAGCATTACCAGAAAGGTGAGGGAAAAGATCCTTCTTCCTATCTACTCATCACAGGTGAGGCTGCATCTAAAGAATTGTGTCCAGTTCTAGGCACTTCAGTACAAAAAAAAAAAAAAAAGACATGCTGAAGGGAGTCTAACAAAGGGCAAAGATGATGATTAAGGAGCAGGGGCATCTCTCATGAGAGAAAATGCTGGCAGAGCTGGGACTCTTCTGTCTGGAGGAGAGAGAGCTAGAAGGAATGATTCTTATCAATACATACAAGCATCTAATGGGAGGCGACAAGATGACACAAAGCTCATCTTAGTGGGGCCCAGTAACAAGCAGCAATGGAGAAGTTTTAAATGCAATGCCATCTGCAGATCAGAAAGCACTTCTTTACTGCACAGATGATGGAGCATTGGCACAGGTTGTCTAGAGAGATTGTGGTGAGCTCCATCCTTGAAAATATTGAAAACCTGTCTAGACACAGTCCTTCACAAGTTGCTCTGGGTAACCCTGCTTAAACACAACACTGGGCCAGATGAGAAGATCCATTTCAATTTAAACAATCCCAAGATTCTGTGATTAATTCTCTTGTTTTATGAAATCTTCAAAGAATACAGATTCTGAATAAGCTGCATTTAGTGAAGCAATACACTCAATGTATATTAGTTTCATTTGAATTACCTACAAGAAACTATGCATCATGTTTCCATGTGATCTATATGCAAATTTACCTCATGAAGCGCATACTAGTTATGGACAGAATGCTATTCTGCTTTTATAACGTTAATTAGCAATTCAGCAAACCACTTCAATTACAGAAGTTATTTATAAACTCTTCCCTTCCTTGTAAGAGGAACATCAAAAACAACATAATATAATCTGTCTCCTGTTTTAAAAGCCTTTAGAGTTTTGTTTGTATGAAACTCGCATTTTCCAAAACCATGGTTCAAGAACAAAACAAAATCTTTATTAAATTTCTCATACTGATTTGTCCACCACTTTGTCATTTAAGTTAGGAAAAGCAAAACTAAAATTCAAGTAGTAACTATTTTTGTTACCTTAAGTATCTAGGATAAAATGTTTGTAAATAAAATGCCTGTGTCCCATTTTTTGATTACAAGTCTTCCAGCATTAGTATTGCAGATAGTTCATTTTTTGTGGTCAGTGCTAATACAGACAAGCAAATCCAAAACCTAAAGCTGCTCACATGATACATCAGTCTGCTACTTTAATGTTGGCAATTAAAATAGATGCGGAGAACTAAGACGATGTAACTGCTGTATTTGTAGTATCAGAGTATTACAGCTACAGTAGTAGGCTACATTTGTTTACACTGCAAACAGAAATGAATCCAGGGAAACATTAAGGGATATTGAAAGACAGAAGGATTAGGACAGGCTTCAAAGCATGGTTACAAAAACTGCTCCTCCAGTCGCTACTGCGTGAAGTACCAAGATAAACTTTTTTAATACTTTTCATTCCCTTAAAATCTTTGAAGACTAAAATACAAGGTTTCTTGATCTTAGGCCAATTTAAGAACAATATCTATTCAAGTATTTATTCATATTGCAGTGAAGTCTTTTATGAGTTGAAGTATATTTATTGTATATTAAGACTGTAAAATGGATCTCCCAGAGGTAACCATTAGCATTTGGCACGTTTTCAAACAGCAGTACATAATTTTTGACAGCCATGCAAAATTTTCAGAACACTTATTGTCAATTTTGTCCACAGAAACCTATCATCTAATGGAAACCAAGTGCTGCTATAAAATTCTCATTGGCAGTAATAAGTAAACAAAACATCCTCCATATAATCATCAGCTGGGATAGGTGCAGTTACTATTATGTCCAGAATATATCACAAAGAGTTACTGGGTATCTATCTTGCTAGCCAGCTACAATAAATACTCCATAGAGTTGTATTTAACAACCTCTTCCAGAAATTAAGATGCTTTTCTTATGTCACAATAAGCACTGTAGCTTCTAAAAACTTTACTACTACTATCTCCTTCCCTTCTTTTCTCAGCCACTACAAAATTCATAGAAATATAGAATATCCCCGATCAGTAGAGAATCCCAAGGATCCAACTCCTGACTCCACAGAAAATCACTCAAAATTTAAACTGTATCTGAGAATGTTGTCCAAATGCTCTTTGAACTCTAGCAGGATTGCAGTTGTGTTCATTGCCTGGGGAATTTGTTTCTGAGTCTGATCAACCTCTGGTGAAGAACCTTTTCCTAATATCTAATCTGAATTGACATAACCAAGATCCCATGTATTGTCATACTGACTTCTTCATGGCTAATGAGCAGTAGTTGAACATCAACACATGGAAATACCCTAATGGTTACAGATTCCTTCATGCACTTTCCTACAAAAGTCAACTGTAACAACCTGCTGCACACCACTTGTTTTGTTGTATTTCCTTCCTGTTCTCCACTCTGGACAAGGTCTGACTCCCTACCAAGTCTATTCAAGCTCCCCTTACACAGTTTCTCTTACCTTCTTTTTTCCTTCCTGTTTAACGCTCAACTAAGCTTAAGTACTGCTCTGAAAGTTCTGAATCCTCACACAATTTAATTCACTGCTTCGGAATGATGAATGACTCTCAACAACTTCAGTTTTAGCCAGTACCAGAAGAAGTTTGCATGAAGTTTGCTTGTGCAGTTGGTGTATTGGAGACCTAACGATTCTTCACTGACAGCAGGTGTGGTCTTTCTTCCCCTCTCTATTCTGTCTCTTAATAGCAGAGTTAAAGATCTTCCCTCACACTAGCTTTGGTTTCCATCAGACAACTAGTGAACCATTCCACCCACTAAACTAGTATCATGGTTTTGTGAATTTTGGTTTTTGGTATTCTGCATCATAACATCATGTGGGGCACTGGGAGTTTAACTATTAATGCTCAAGTTCTGAGTACCTGTTCAGAAGAGAAGAACTACTACATTCCCCAGGGGACTTTGCAGTCCCAGATAGGAGATATAACTTCTGGCAAGGTCACCTGATGCGCTCTTTTTCGTCTGCTCTTCTTCACTGGCTCTCCTCCTGTCTCCCTGCTGCTCAATTGGACTGGTGCATCTTATCTCAGCATTATGGTGAGGCCTGTCCACCTTTTGGACATTCTCTCTTTCATTATATTTGATTTATTAGCTTCAATTCTGATTATATTGTATTATGGTGTGTTATCTTGCATTCCAGTACCATATTTAGTAAATTACTTTGTTTTTCCTCAGATCGTTGCCTGTTTTTAATTACTTTGGGGTCCCCATCTCCTTTTTCCAGAGGCACGGATTTTGCAAAATCCCTCTGCCCCACTAGTCATGGAACTGGGCTGAACCAGCCCGTAAACTGTTGACAACTAGCAGAAGTTATTAACTTCTCTCCTTGCTGGCCTAGTTTTTAACTTGTTTAATGATCTGGCTTTAATTAGTGGAAAGACAGACAAACAGCAGACTTGTTCCAATGATGCTGTGAATGGTAAAAAAAAAAAGGAGGACTTTGCTAGGAAAGGGGAAGATAAGAAGATGGAGCTTTCCCTTTCAGGGTAACAGGCTCAGCCATTTTGCCTGGCACTAGCCTTACTTATTCTGTTCTACTCATGTTCAGTTTCTCGAGAGGTAATCAGTTTTTTTTTCCTCTGTATTCTCCTTGGTATCACAGAAAGAGTCAATCTTCCTTGGCTAGAAAATTGAGGTGACACCATTCACTCCATTAGTTGTTGCTTTCATCACTCTTCCTTTTTATACTTTTTACAAAGTAGCACTAATACATATAAAGAAAGCATGATGAATGAGCCATTCCAATATCTTCAGCTGACTCAAAGCATGGTCACAATCCCAGAATAATGAGATGTCTTAGCTGACTTGCCTAAATTCATAGACGCTATGACATGCCCAGAAATTTTTAAGTTTCCTGTTCTGAGTCAGGCAACTACTAAAAATACCGCTGATCTTCCTTCTCTTTTAGATAATACTCAGTAAGACAGCATATTGGTGTCAACCTGCATTAATAAAATGGTTCTGAAAATTTTCTCCCTAGACTTCTCTATCAGCACAATTTGAGAGAAAAGCATAGTTGGGAACAGCAAGGTTTCAAAATATTTTTCACTCAGACATGTATTCAGATGCGTTGAGAATGGTTTCAAAATCTAGCTTGGTTACTTCAGGGCTAAAGAAGGATAATGTATCTCTATGTTAGGACATGAAGAACTTCCTAGCAAAATGCAAATCAGGACTGCAGATTTACAGCTGTATGTCATGATGTTTAGGCAATAACATGGAGATATTTCATTTGCCTCGCTATACTGTGGTCTATTACTTACAGCTGTCAGCTTACAGAAAAGTAGTACAACCAATGCTTTATAAGTAAGGACAATTTAACTCCTATTTCAGAAAATGGGAAAGTCATATAATCCCAGATCCAAAGACATCTACAATTCTATGTATGGTGGTATAGTAGGAATCTTTTCCATCAAGATACAGCTTTCATGACACATGGGTAATAATGCTGGCAAGTTGTAATGCTATTGCTTTGTTTCCTTTTCTTGTATTACATCTTTAAGAAAGTTGCACAGATATTTGATATCTACACTAATGTTGTAAGGTAACTGTAAACAACTAAAATGTTTTTTTCTGCACTTTGTTCTCTTTACTAAGATGTTATTGCTTAACTATGATTTTAAGCCAAGAGATGCTATTTGTGTGCATGTGTTCCTATTTGGAATGCAGCAAAAAAAGCACAGTTCCCCATCCACAGATTCTAAATGAAAAAGTCATTAAAGGCTAACTCAGATCACCAAAAGATCAACACCAGAAACAACAAAATGAGTAAAACAAAGAGCAACAGAATCCAATGAAGAAAGGAAACAAGAGCACATCTTTTTTGCTAAGTGTTTACATCAGCTTTGTCATCTCTTCAAACAACACTTTAACTTAGCCTTGAGCGCAACAAGAATTACAAAGCAACTTCTAGAAGCAGCAGGCATAGGCAGTATTCAACACCCTTTAACTAAGATAATAGTTCCACATTCTTACACGCCTCTTTCTCCTTAAGCCTTGTCTTCCCATCTATTTTAATCTACAGCATTCTACAACTCATCTTGCACCAGCAATACTTATTAGGCCTGACTCTGAGGCAGTTTAGGTAATCTCCCAGTTTAATCAAAAAAAAAAAAAAAAAAAGGAAAGAAGAGAAATTTTTGTGCAATTTTACTGAACTGGATTAGCCAAAGCTGTACTGGATTAGACCCAAATTGTCTATGAAGGGACAAAGCATTGGGAGTGCAAAGATGTTTCACACAAGAAGCTCAAGTCTAAGCAAATACTAAGAAATACAGATACTAGAGGGTTAGTTTTTTTTTTTTTCCCCATGTTTCTCGGTTTCCCTTTCAATTTGAGAGCAAAGAAAATTATCATAATTGTCCTGAAAACTGTTAAGGTTTCAGACTGGGACCCCTTTCTTATTTATAAAAAAATGTTATCAGTTTGTACTTTCAGCCCTCTCTGTAACGCACACACACCAGCCTAACCACACCCAGACTACTACAGAGTTAAGTGCTCCAGCTTTCCTATTTCTCAGAGAAGACTGATACAGATGACAAAATTCTAGCTAATAAAGACAGATACGTGGTATGCAGCTTTGTATTTTTATATTCACAGTAAATATTTATGCCAACACCCACACACTCAAATGCGTTGTAACATAGTTCCTGATGCAGTCCTTTTAAAAGCAAAGCATTCTGTTGTCTCATTAACCTCTTAAAGCAAAATGGTCACACCAGTCCTATACTTAAGGCAATGTAAATTAGCTTTCTTATACAATATTCTATCAGTTAATCTGAACAAAGTAAAAAGAATGCTTTGGACAATAAAAGCTATGACAACATTTTGACAGACTAGAACACAAGAATAGCAGGAACACTGTATGCAGAAAAATAACTAATTTTAAAGATTATCTTAGCTATTGTGTTCAGATATATTTCTGAGTAAGTTAAAAGTTCATATATAGTTAATGATAGGAGAAATACTACAGGTCAGCATTTCCTCTCTCTGCATACCTGTTTAACTTTGGTTAACAGGGCACATTCACTAACAATAGCATTGAATAAAATAAGATTAAAAAAAACATCTGAAAGTAAATCATACATAATTACAACTTTTGTTTTCAAAAGTCAGTAGTTTTTCTTTCATTTAAAACATTATTAAAGGCTAGTATTAAAAAAATCCCTAACACTTTCATGGATTATCAACTCTATTAGTTTTTAAATATATAAAATAGGACTGACCTGCACAGAAATTCTGCTTTGTCTGAGTAGTTAGTCTCTCATGCAGAGTGCGCTTTTCAAATTGCCCTGCAGTTGCATTCTGATGTAAGCATGGTTGTCTGATGGCAAATCCTAATTCTCCAGGTTCAGAAAACTTCAGATAAAATGGTGGCTCCAAATCATTGAAAGAGAGGTTTATAGCACTTTGTCTCCCACTGCAGTAGTCACCAAACATAGGTTCGTCTTCAGAGTTCTGTGCAGGTAATGGAAGAATCCGATGATGCAGCTGCGGGGTAGGCAGTCTTGAAGATAATGGAGAAGGAATAGGTGACATTCGTTTGTGTGCATTAGATAGTAGATAGGAATTACTAAAAACATTACTCACTGCTAGTAACGAGGGTGAATGTAGCTTTTTCTCTTCCAGCTTATTACTTGTCTGAGAATCATCAGGGTCTTCATTTACAGGCAAGTTCAGAAATAAATGATTGTTTTTTCCCCAGGATACCGTGGTTCTTTTCTCATATATTGAGCCTGGCAGGTTTCTGTCTACTCTTGTAATTTGTTTCAGTCTCTTCCATTCTGCAGCTTCATCTAAACTGTCACTCTGTATAACTTTCAGAAGAGCTTTATTGACTGCTCCCACAAGGTTGCATGACTCATCGGTAATGTGCACTCTCTCTGCTTTGTACTTCAAAACAGAGCCATCTTGCTCCTCTTCCTGCTGCACACTGTTTCTATAGTATCCAGCAGTTTCATCTGCTGAATATCCACCAGTTCTTGATATAGACACATTGTGTACTGTCGTGAAAACAGGAGAAACCATTTTTTTGTGAAAATCAGATAAAGACTCTACATGGGTTTTCGCAGCTTTTTTGTCACAAGCTTCTGAATCCTGTACTTCAGCAGCAATTCTGAATCCTGGTTTCTTCTTGCATACCTGGTCCTCACACTTGTTATTTTTCAAGGTTTTAGGAACTGCAGATTTGCTTAACTTCTCTAGGTTGTTAGATAGATTTTCCTGAGATGATTTTACCAACATGATACTCTGCTGTGCATTTATAACTTCAGGAATGCATTCTGCATTATCCAGTAGTTCAATTGCAACTTTATCACCGTTGTCTTTTGATACAGAACTTGTTAAGTTAGCATCCAGTTTCATAGCTTTGTTGCTTTCAAGAAAATACCCTTCTTTTATCCCTCTTGCTGGTTGTATACCAGCATCTGGTAATAAATAGTCTTCACCTTTTGCTGTTACACAACTGGAGGCAGAAAAGGAACTGGGAAAACTCCTGGTAGAAAGTCTCATGGGGAGCATCTTCTCATTACTCATTTGCATGCCTTGCCCCCTCAGTAAAGAATGTTGTTCATACAACTTATTTCTTCCTTTCCAGTGCCTGAATTCATCAAAGCTCTCTTTTCCATATTTCCTCATTTTCTTGCCATGTAATTTGTCTCTCTTTGCAGAATCCAGAAAGAACTCCTGATGATATGCAAAACTGGAACAATCATCACATTTAAGTTTTGTGACTCCAGAAACAGCCTGTTTCTTTTCCTCCTGATGTCCCGTATTGAGGCCCAGAATGTGATGCGATCTCAAAAGATTGGATAACAGTTTTTCCTTTTCAGCAGTTAGTCTGTACAGCTCAGTGAGAATGTCTTTTGTTGTAGTTTGCTTGAAAATAATATCTCTGAAATTTTCATGTGGCTGTTCTCTCATCTGCAATCTCTCCTGTACTTTATAGCAATTACAGAAACGTTTACTGGTTCTATCCAGAGTCACACAGCCCCTGTAAGTAAATCCTCTGACTTTTCCCTCTGGAAGATAGAAGCTGATGTAACAAACCTCCATTATGGGTTTGTGCAATTGAAGGACAGTATGCGTGCCTTCCATTATGCTTGCCAGAGTAGTCATTCATTTAAATTATGTACTAAGTGTATCAAAGCTTTCATGACATAGCATGTGAGGCAGAAAATGGACAGAAGGCATCTGAGTAATCTTCAACAATAACATTGTCTGTTGGAAAAAAAAAAAAGCCTGTCAAACTTGGTTATGGCAAATTTAACATGACAAATAACAAACCCACAGTAGCATAGCCTCATTTTTGTTGGTTTTTCTTTTTGTTTTGTTTTCTCTGATACACATTTTACCTTAAAAACATCACAGAAAGCATATTGCTAAAACTCGTATTTGAGTCAATCTTTCTCCTATACATCACAGCTATCTCTAGGGTTCTCTTCCATAAGGTCACAAGATGTTCAATAAAACACCCAGCTCAAAGAGTATTTACTGTTCAGTGCTGAAACCTACTGCTTTCTCTGTTGAAAGTTAACTTACTCCTCAGTGCTGAAACCTACTGCCTTCTCTGTTAAAAGTTAACTTGCTGTTATACACCTGGTTAAAAGAAATCACTCAAGCATGTATGTTGCTTTTCAGCTCAACACAAACAGCACCATAACATCACCACAGTGTAATCAGATCTTGCTACTTATTGCATAGCAGGAAAAAAATAAAAATGAAAAAGATGAAAATTTACTTCTCATGGTCATCAGTCAAGCTGTTCTGACACCAGAAGTTGCAAGAAAAAAAGCACGTTTACTTGGTTAGTATACCCAGAATAGACCCATCAAATAAGGTATGAATCTGTTTTGATTCAAAAAGCAACAGTGTAATCATATTCCTACAAGCAGGTTTTCTGAGCCTTGTTATTTCTTTTTCTACACATTGCATCATATTTTCTTACTAAAGATTGAATTTACTTACATTCCTTTGATATATATGTCGTGTTTTTTATTTTTTATTTTTATAAAAGTTAGTTTACTTTGAGAATGTAATTGGCTTTTTACGAAGGAGGAATTCTGCAATCATAACTTAAGTGGGGAATTCTGAAGTCACTGGGAAATGCATAAGCATCAGGAAAAGAACTTAAGCTCAACAGCAAATCCTGCAGCACACAAAGCTAGTGAGCACCTACTAAGTCTTCCCTTCGTTGAAAGTTTCAATAATCACAGACTCTCTTTAAAAACAGTACATCAGAAGCTTCCATCATTTTGAAATAATCAGCCTTAAACCTCAGGCAACAATAAGTAAAGGAAGCTGCCACATTACCATGTCACAGATTTTTGTTTTATGTATTTTTTCAATACACAAATACTGTATCAGGTTGTAGCATGTATCAAGTCAGATATAAAACAGCACCAATAACTTTATCATGAATCCATATCACCATATTCTGATCTAAGCAGCAAGTGGCATTTACCTAAAACATCATATCCTACCAACAAATAGTAATTTCTGCAGATTTTGAGCTAAATTTTAAAGCATTTCATCTAATTATAGTATTTTTTAAATAGTGTCAACATTTCTATTTCTTCTGAGTAAAACAGTAAGTTTCCATTTACTTCATGCCCGTGAGTACATGTATGCTCAATCCTTGAAGAGAGAGTCTCACAGAGAGGAAGATCTCCATCAGGTGAGCTTCTTAATTCTGTTTACCAGCACCCGGTAGTTATGTAGCATCCAGCAGCCTGTGCAGATACCAGAAAGGGTAGGACAGGTAGAACACCTTCAGTTATTACTTCTGTTGTGTATCTATGAAGCAACAAGACTATTTTCAAGTTTCTTGGAAAACTCTTCAAAAATTCTGCCTTCTTTTTCCTTCCTTAATTTTTGTCTTAACTCACTGCCTGATTTTGACATTGACAAGGTTGGTACTGCTAAAAAGTGTGGCTTCACTTCTTGTTCTCCTTGTCTCCAGCTGCACACAACTGCAGCTTCCTTGGACTAGAACTGAGCAATCACGCAGCCACAGGGAGCCACACTGGTAGATGCACCCCACTGTGCTTCTGCATATAGAAATAACTAAAGAACAATCTTCCTTCAGAGATATCTCTAACTTATTCTCCACACAAGCAGTAGGGAACAACACTTACGGTAGCATTTTGCAAATGCATCAACTTAGCCAAAGCACTAAATTGCCCCTTGAGTCATCTAGTGAGGTGAGCTACAACAAATATGAACTAGTTAACTTGCGGATATTTTCATACATAAATACTCTGCCTCAGCTAATGAATGCTGAGTCAGTTCTTACTTCAGGGGAACTTTATGGAAAAGCAGAATTTCATGGGAGTAGCTGGGCAGAGAGATAGATGGCAAAGTCCATATTTTGGTCCACTGGCAACATACAGTGGTTAAACTAGGAAGTAGAATCATTAACTGGGAAGAAAAGAATGAAGACTAGAAAAAAATAGCATTTCCCAAATAGACCAAAATCTATGCTTAGCACTGACTTGAGGAAGATCATGCATTACAACAAGGTGTTTATCCATGAAAATAATAAAAAAGCAATATAAAGAAAGGACATTGTGTTTAATACAGAGAATAAATCAGCTATTAGACCCAAAATCATAGTTCTACCTAGGAAAAAAACCTCTTAGCATTATTCTGATATATTTTTGTGTTCATTTGTTTTGTCCCAAGTGGAATGACATTTTGTTACTAGATGAAACAACTAAAAGGTAATAGCATCATGGAAGCTACAGACAAACTGAACATCCCTGTATTGACATCTACAACACAGAGAGCAATTCAAACTGTTCTGAAGAATATGTTGCTCTTGGTAATGTGAATGAACTTTTTTGGACTAAGGAATATATGTGTAAGGGTGAGAATTTGCCAGTCCTTAAAAAAAAAAAAAAAAAAAAAACCAAAACCAATCTTTTGGGCCACAACACCTCCAAAACACAAGTAGCTTCCCTAACTTAATCTGATCTTCGAATCATTGCGTTACTAAAAATCAGACCTACAATTCCCCCTTAATCATAAAACAAGCAAAAGCTGTTTTTTAAATTAAAAACAGATAAGCCTTATCTAGACTTCAATTATTATTTAAACTATATTTAAGTTATATTACCATCTCTGTCAAAAACCTATTCAGCTGGCTCAGACCTACTTTGAGGATACATCCAATTTTCTAGAAATTAAAACCTTAATCAGATAAAAAATTACAGTTTAAGTAAAATACCAATTAATCCACAATGACTTCATTTTATCTACAGAAAATATAGCATGGAGTGATGACAACAAACTTCAGCATCTATGCTCACAGTTACGTATTTTAAAACAATAGTAGAAGAGAAGTGAGATTCACACTGAGAAAAATATTTTAAGAGAAAAATAACTATTTAGTTGGAGATAGCTATTTCAAAACTAGAAAGAACAACTGAAATAGTGTCCGAGAAGCAACCAATTCTGTCACTGCATTGTTTATTTTTAATTAATAATAGAGGAATAGCAAGACAACTTTGTTTTGCAAACAAAAAAAAGTTGCAGTGTAAGTGCTCCTCAGTGTCGAAAGTCACACATTCAACGGTATGAGCAGACACCATTCAAATCTTCCCTGTAATTTAAGATTCAACATATATTGTGAGATCGACTCCTTCCACTCTATCACCACCTGTTCTTCTCCTGCCTTTTCCTATCAAAAAACAAAACTGTTGTTCAAGTTGTTCCCATAGAAATTCAGGTCTTCGTTGCTGCAGTTCCATCCATCCAGTAGGGCACATCACCTCTGCTCAGTACAGCAGGTGCTCCTCCTTGCCCTGACCTTTAACCAAGATCCCTTACTCCTCATTTTCCCAGCTCTCTCAGATCTGTTTGTTATTAGGTAGCAATGTGTCCCTATGTTCATCAATGTTACTGGTACTTTCTGTGCTATGTGATGCAGCTCAAGAACCACATCAAAACAGAAGAAACTTGGTAAATGAAAGGAAGCAAAAAAGCAAAGAGAAGGGGAATTCATATCATAAAATAGAAGAAGCAAATGAAGCAAATGCAATATTTGTTTACAAAGCATGATTTCTCTTATAGAGACAAACTCCAGCATTTACTTCTCTTCCTAAACTCTAATGCTTCTCTGAGGTTCTTTCAGGCTATCATTCAACTAAATAACAAATGGTATCACTAGAAAGATAAAAAGTGATTATTTATTTGCAAAGACAATGTTACTTCTCTTTGCAACAGCACAGATATAAAGTAACATATCTAACAGCAGAAATTTCCTAACTACAAGCCCAAACTATTTTTAGTGCATTGTGACCACAATTCAGTGTTACACTGTTTAAAAGTTTGTGTGAACTACAGCAGGTACTGTTAGCAAGGGTAGTTAAAATTACCTTTCTTTTCAATTACACTTAAATTAGTTCAGTACAAATGTTGAACTATGTTAGAGTTGTAACAGTGAAAGAAGGTCTATGTCAGACAGAACTGGTTTATTAAAGTTCAGACCTCATGCAATGGCACAGGGGAAGTATTAGAGCACATTAGAGCCAATCAACTGAGATGAAACATAACATAGAACATAAGTCTGAAATTCATTAAATGAATCCACACTGCAGCGCTTTATATACCAAAAAAAGACTTTAAAATATAAATGCAAATAGTAATAGTAACAAATACACAAACAACAAAAATGAATGGAATTCACCAGAAAAGCATGTTAAAATGTCTTGAATCTTTAATGATCTCTGGCTATATCATTCTGTCCGAATGAATTCAGTGTAGGAATGAGTTCATACAACAAAATATTTTGAAATCTAACTCCTGAATACCTTACCTTGGTGAACGGAAGAGAAAGAAATCTAAATGACTTGAAACAAACTCATCACTAAAGAAGATATACCATACATGGCAAGTAAAGATTATTAAAATTGTTTTTGAAAAATTTCTGGATTGACTGAATGACATGATGATGCCTTACTGAAAACAAACATTCTCACCAGCTTAACTACCTTGCACTTGTTTCTGGTCTTTTATAGGCCAGTCTTACTTTGAAAGATCTGTAAATAAGCATATTACTTTTCCAGCTCATAGCAGATAAAAAACTAATAAAAGATGGATTATCATTTATATTTAAAATTTATATCACATTTGACTAGTCAGGTTGAAAAGCAAACATAATGGCTATATTGCATTATCCAATCCCCCCCTCCCCCCAAAAAAAAATAGAAACTAGAAAACAAAACTAGAATAAGATTGAAATCAATGACTTCACAAACAGATTAGTCTCTGAAGTGATAAAAATATTTGCCATATTCAGTAACAAGTAATAATTTCAATCTGTTGTTTCAGAGTTATCAAAACATTTGTTTTTAAAATAGAAGTTTTCCACCATAAACCATCACAAGTCCTGCCAAATATTTTCAGCTGCACTCTTACCAAGAAAGTTCCTTTCTTCAGATTTTTGCTGCCATGACTTGAGCCAAGTGATTCCCAGTACAACTTATCTACAGTAATACCTGAATATAGCTGAAAGCAATTGGAAATACGAAGTAATTTGTACAAGTAGATTTTTTCCTCTTAATACGTGCACTAATACACCATTTTTTATTGTATTTCCAGAAAAAAGGGCTCTCCCTCCAGAAAGAGAACTATACTGACATGAAAATTCTCATCCTTCTGCAGCCTAGTTCAATTTAGCAAACCAATATGCTGCTTTTTCTGACACAACTGCATCATCAAATTAAAAAAAGAAAAGATGACACAGCCTGTCCTTATGACTACTGAAGATGTGTTGACAGAGTTCAACATGATAGGACATACTAGTCCAAAAAATCTGTTTGAGAAAGTTAATTTGCAACAAACTACCAAGTGAAATTTCTATAATAAACTCTTCCATTTGAATGCTTAAGAGCAGTGAATATAACTCCGCAATAGATAATTCAACTATGAAAAACTCTGAATGATTAAGAAGTAAACAGACAGAAAGAGCAAAGGCAAGCTGTATGCATATCTAAGAAAAACCACTCTTAGCACAGTAATAGTCTGTTTGAAATATGATGTTTTTGGTTCAGATGTTGTACTCTATGAAACAATCAGTACCCCTCCACATTTCTTGCACTGCACTTCCAGCTCTGTTTGCAAAAACAAAAGCAACTGTGTTTATTATATCTTTTAACTGAGATTTTCCTTAGGGGGAAAAAGAACCCACAAAGAATATTTTCCATTGAAAATCGCAGCTAAAATAACTGAAGTATCACAAAGTTATAATTAAAAATAGAATATGAACTGAATATAGATTATTATAATCACTTGCTGTTTTATTAGGAAAAACAAGTTTATTTCACAGCATAGATGAAATAAACATCTTCATTTTACACAATATACGACATGTCAGCCAAACTCTGCTGCAAACATCAGTACTGACCCTTATAACTCTTTGAAACAAAGCACATGGAGCTAATTGATCACAGACCTTAGAGCAACCTCATCTAGTTGAAGGTGATCCTGCTCATGGGCAGGATGAGGGCTGGAACTAGGTGGTCTTTAGGTTCCCTTCCTAGCCAACCCATTCTAGGACTCTACCTCAGAGAATCATGTTGCCCTCCTGGCCCAGGACCATCAGTCCAATACAGCAATTACAATTAATTTCTACCTTTCTTAAAAAGATTGAAATCATTTTCATGATACTCCTGGCCACATCTTTCTATCTGTTGTGTGAGGAAAATGACAATGCTTTAAGAATAAATATCAAAGTTTTAGAAAGGTCAAGGTACCGAATACAATATTATTATGGCAACTTGACTTGTGTTCTCAAGCATATCTAGGAGATAAATGCATGAAGAGTTATGATTCGAAGGGATTAATAAGTTTTCATAAACAAAAAATAACTTCTTGCTGATATGAAAGTAGTATTTTGTCAGATCTGAAAGTTAAAATGAATGTTATGACTATTTCAACTATTTTAAAATAACTTTAAGACACAGGGCTTATTCCTCAAAAACAGTATTAAATGGATATTGTGTTATTTGTTATTTATATATTTATATTTTATAAATTTATGTATATAATTTATATATATATTTATATTTATGTTAGTGTAAGATATACACAGTTACATAGCTCTCCTCTACAACTTTTTTTTGCTTAAGATGAATACTCAATAAAATAAAATCACAGAACTTAAAAAGTGGAAACTATTCCTCCATATATGGATAGAAGCATGTGGCTGATATTTAGCTAAAATCATATAGCAACATAAAAATTAATTACAGGCAAGAAGAAATATTTTTTGCCCCGGGAAACAGAGGTCTTAAAAGCTGTACAGACTCCAGTCAGCTGATGTTCAAGTAATAAACAAGATAAGACATCTCTACATATCTCTATTCATAAGTCTAAATATGTAGTCTTGACATACTTCAATAGAAAAGTAGAGTATAATAAAGAAAACTACAGCAAAGAAATTGACATCAATAGCAAACAATAACACACACTTACAAGATCAAATTTGCATATTTTAGACTAGGGTCATAAACTTAACATGACTTCCCTATACACCAATTTTAACTCAATAATATTAAAAAAATTTTGTATTGAATACATTATCCTGGGTAGGTTATATGGGATACTAGTAGGTAATTTCCACTTCTGGCAGCATGTACAGGTTATAGAAGAAACAGATGAAATAATTTTATTTTTTTTTTAATAAAAGAATTATCTTGTTAATCCTTCAAAAGCATTGATTTTGATTTTTGCAAATTCCACCAGGCAAGAACTACATCTTCCATATTACATAATAGCTTGGATAACTGATAGCTAATATTGGTCAGAATATATATTTTAGGTAATATCTTTAACATAAGAACATTGCTGTTTATAAGTAATTACTCTCAAACAATAAAGATGTAAAAAAAAAATTTATACCCCATTTCATTTTAAACTTTTTTTAGTTTTTACTTTCTAGACGAAGTATACAAGAACATTTTATTGTATGCATATCAGCTAAAGCACCTGAGTTAGTGAAGTTATTGCTTGAAATAGCTCGCATTTATTGTACTGTCTCATATTTAATTTTGCTAAACCAAGACACCAGATTTGAATTTACGTGATCCCCATACTTGGTAATGTCATGCAGATATTTAAAAAGTGTTTAATATAGTGCCTTTCAAATCAAAGGTCTTCCACCAAGTTTCACTTTCAGAGACATTTTCAACTTAAAACCCAATTCAGCATGTAAGGAAACCCAAAGAAAACAAGAATTCTAGATGCAAAGGCCTAGGTCAATTGCAAAAGAAGATGTATATTCTCGAGGAGCTACAGTAGCTAAGACAAGAGAAACAGAACTAAAAATAACAGTAGCAACAACTTCCAATAATGTTTTAGACATTCCAAAGATCCCCTGCTTAAAATCCAGCAAGATTTGAATACATTTTGTTTCTACAATGAAAGATGCTGTCCCATGCAAAATTCTTACACTAATCTTCTGAAGCATTTATCTGGCAAGTTATAAGCCTATTTAACTATACACATCCTAAAATATTTCATAAAATTACGCAAACTTTGAGAATAAACTCAGAACTGTTTTAAACCCATGCCCAAACTTCAGTGATCTTGGAAGTACTTTAGCCTTAAAGAACTTTGGGTTGTACAAAAATAACCATTATTCAAGTTTTGAAAACCGTGGCTGTACTGGGATCAAACAGGCTGTAATGACTTGCAATGACCATTTCTTTGAAGTGTTAAAGCTGAGAATTATAGCTGCCTTTTTCTTCATCTTTTCACTGGCGGCATTTCACAGGTGAATGGTTTTGACATACACAACTACAATCAACAAAAAATGATAAACTCAATTGTTATCCACCTGAGAGGATAGATCATGGGTTTTTTAAAGGCTAACTAAATACGCATATGAGGTATAACTATCAGTCTGTTGTAGCAACAGACTATTGTATCTGTTCTGTTCTAGGTAAAAAAATCAATTAACATTAAATAATGGTACTGAACATGATTAACTACTTGACCATCACTGTGGCTTGTCTGGTCTATGTACTATTACTATAACAGAGACCACTCACATGGAACTTTTATTACATTCAGCAAGTCTATCAACAGGCAAATGCACTTCTAAAAATAAAAATGAGTTATAAAAGTACTTTTAAAGATATTAAAGAGATTAAATTATTTGCATAGATACTTCAAATGGTTCTATCTACAGCAACAAGACAAGCTTTGTGGCAAAAAAAAAAAAAAAAAAAAAAAAAACCAAGCCACTAAAAAATTAAAACACAAAGACAGTATTTCAGTGTAATGAGCTAAAAAAAAAAATGCAGCAGGATAAAAAGAATGACTGAGAAAAATGTTGGCTTAGATCTTGGTGGATTAAATACACATTTGCCTTCAAGATTTCACTAATACCATTTTAAATCATTTGTAAGATTGCATGACTTCAAATGAAGGACAGATGTACTTCAATATTAAGACTTCACAGCTCTTACATAATTTTCTAAGAGTCTAGCAGAAAAAAAATATACATGGTCTTCTAAAGATACATTAGAAGTTTAACTTTCTGTTACGATGAAATGAAATTGGATTTAAGATCAAGCTGCATGTCCAAACTAATGAACAGAGGTTCAGCCCTCCATGGACAGGAAAAAAAGTGGCATTATCTATGTGAAGAAATGAGTCACATAGATGACAATTAATGCTACACATTTTATGCACTTTCCTTCCCTCTTCACGAACAGAAGTGAAGACATTCACTGTGTTGTAACTCTGATAATATCTGTGGCGGCACACAGTCACAAGTATTAATCTGTAAAAGATGTTATGAAATTACATAAGACTTTATACGCCTAGGGCAGAAAGGGGAAAAAACAAAACACTTTCTTCATAATATGAAGCAGCTTCCCTGTTACAGACAGCTCTAGGGTCTACAGGTTCCACTATTATTGAGGACAGTTGAGTTAAACAGATCTTTCAGTGCCCAAATGTTCTATCTATACGTCAAAAAGAAATGCAAGGACTGATTTTTTTTGTACTTGATCATTAAAAGAATGCAGTATTTCCACTATTACTCTTTTCCAGACAGAGAAAAGGGGGGATATTAGTCCTTTTGAAAACAAACAAAAAAAACAGCCTCATATCCCAGGCAAAGCTGGCCCTTTGCTGTATATTTATATCCTGAGAAATGTCTGTATGAAGCTGATGTTCATTACATTAACATTTATTCTGTATAGATACCATTTCTCAGCATTCTGTTTGGCACTTGCACAAAGCCACCAGAAAAGGAAAGTTTTCCCTGGCTTCTAATTGCTAAGCTTTCTCAAAGAGATTTTCTCCATTTTACCAACTACTAGCAGTAAGCTATTTTCTTACCTGAATATCATTGACAATTTAAGTGAACAAGCATTGACCAAGGAAACCAGTATATTCCAGCAAGGAAAAAAATGAAAATAGAGATCTCTACTATTAATTCTAATTATTTACCAACTTTGAAGTAGTCCTTAAGAAGCTAAAGAGAAAAAAAAATTAAAAAATCAGATTTCTGGAAATACCTGTCTATGCAAGAAAATTACCTCTGCAGAGTAATTAACTTTTATCCGTACTTTTTCTTTAGCCTTATCCTAGAAACTTGCAAAATAATAAGGAAACATTCACTTGTTGCTCACTACTTACTACACGATTGTCACCTATGCCTATGTATCTGTATAATCTGTACACAAAAAATACAAAGGAGTGTGCATGTACATGACACTTATCCTCAGTGAGATAGGTTCCAGTCAAATAAAATCCAGTTTCCATCATTGGAAAAACACTTCACAAGATTGTTTGATTTCATAGCAAAGTGCAACTCTCTGTCCCTAGACACTTTGTCTGCAGTCATTCAAATGAAATTTATGTTGTTACAGGTTGACAGTTCATTTAAAAACATAAAAAGCACTTCTTCCTCTTCACTCTCCGTTTAATCCAAAGTGGCTGAACTGTTTCTGTTTCACCTGAAAGGTGAATGTTTCAAAATGTTATGTGTAAGTACACATTACATTATGCTCATAGAAACATTGCCTGCGTACTTTCAGAAGTACCTTTAAATGCATAGTTAGTTTACTGATAACATTTGCACAAGACAGACATTTCTACAAGAAAAATTACTTTTAAACTGTCATGAAAAATGGAAAGAATGGAAGAAAATGAGTAACTAGAACTAGAAATTTAACCAAAATTTCTCTATCATTTCTCAGTAACTTTTTATGTTAATTTCCTAGGAAGTTCCAACCAAGCCATGGATTCAAGGAAAGGATCCATTATGATTACTGCTGCTCTGTTATGATTACACTTGAGGAATGAAAGACCACCAGACAAGACTGTGGGACAACCAAGATAATTCCCAGCCCCAATCTGTCAACTGGAAGATATGATTAATTTTTGCTTCAGAAATAGATGGAGAACATGTTTTAAGTGGTCTGTGTGTACTGATATCCCTCATTAAGAGAAGTGTTTATGCAGAAAATCACTTTCCCAACACTTAAAAGGTATTTGCAAGTATCATTATACAAATGCATTCTAATTCAGGGTAAGAGTTGAGTAGCCTCATCTGCAGCATTGACTCCCATAAGCTTTAACATATACAGTAACAGATTGTCCAAATGTTCTACATATTAATCACGTGTTTCCCACACATCTGCCTTGCTGAGCGCATGAAAGGATTTGCATCCAACAAACACTGCAGTTAGAGTAATCCATAGTTCCCACCTCATTGAATCTACTCCACGCATTAGACTAGAAGAAAGCTAGCATGTGAATTTGGGAGTTATTTTGGGGTGAAGGGAGTAACCTAGGAACAACTTACATCCATAGTGCTGACAAGAAAGGGACAGCGAGTAAAACAGTGGACTTTCTTATGACTGCGAGGCAAACTGAGGTCCCAGCTTTTGAGCAACTGCAAAAGCTATTTATAAATAAGCAGAGAGCAGGCAAGCAAGAGATGCTAATGAAGACTGAGTAGCTCCGTTCCCTGCAGTCTCGAGTTAGTGCTTTTATTTTTTAATCCGTTCGATGACCTCAGAGGAAGGCACTGTCGGGAACCGAGCAAAGCGCTAGCGAGAAGCAAACGAAAGAGCATTATTACCTTGCGCGGAGCGGTGCCTTGTTCGGATGCCGCGGGTGCGGGGAGGACAGAGCTGCCGAGCAGCGGCACGGCTGCGGCTGCCCTGCGCTATCTTCGGCGGCCGCCTCCTCCTCCGCCCCCCGCTGACCGCAGCCGCCGCCGCTCACGTCAGCCTCCCGCGGACGCGGCCCCGCACTGGAGCCCCCGGCAGGCGCCCGGTGAGATCCCGTTCTCAGCAAGGACCTGCCTTCTGCGGAACAGCTGCTGCGGGCCGGGGGCTGGTTCCTGGCTCTTCGCAAAGCGCCGTTGCTGCGCCGTCTCGTCTTGCTGCTTGATGTGTCAGAAAGATTCTCCGGCGAAGTCTGGGTTTCCCGGAGAGCTAACACATCGAAGCCTCAGCCCGGTTATTTTTGTCATAAAGTGCCTTTGCATAATCCATCGAATCTGTTCTTCTGGAACAGCGTGTCTGCCAATCATGTAGCTACCACTTACTCCAGTAATTGCAACACAACCCTTAAGCAAACCAGACATTGTTCCAACTGCAACATGAGCAAACCGGAATTCCTGACCTGTCTTCCAAGCACTGCTTGAAGATGCAAAGCACCCAGTGCCTGGTTTCCTGACTACTTCATGAAGCAGCTAGCTATTTTAAGGTGCAGAATTTTAGATGGAGCAAGGAAAAAAGCTTAATTTGTTTGTCTGAAGATTACTTTTCTACTAGGAATCCTACTTGCTCTGTCAATATAAAGTATTCCATCCTCGAGGGCACCAGAGAAGAATGGCTTTTGCAACTATATCCTCAGATGAAAGTTGAGAATTCAGAGATAGCAGAGGTTAAAGTACTTCTAACAGACACAACTGGAAAAAAAATGTGCATTCTGATTCCCATTGGGGTTTAAGATCATTTCCAATACTGAAGCATCACAAGAAATACCTCTTCGCACAGTAACTTAGAGCCAGCTAAAAGTGTCCCACTTGGTTCTCCTGAGCTCGTTAATATACGCAGTACATTTTAATAAATGCTTTACTTAGCTCACTGCACCTTTTATAAAATGTGTTATTCAATTTTATTAAATTAAGGTGGAGGTGGAGAAATTATCCACCTCTATTTAACACTCTGGGTGTCTTGAGACCTTTGTCACTTAAGGTCAATTGCAGCACCAAAATGAATCCATTTGAAATCTTCAATTTAGTTTTCTCCTTTTTATCTGAACTTTTCTGACCATCAGCTGATTGCCCATAAGAAAATGTGAGCTTGTATTCTGCATATCAAGATATGTTTGCAGCCTAAGGAATGGAAAAAACCCTGGCTGAAAGTAAAGCTTTCCCTTCTGGTGTCTAGTATTTTCAGACAGAGATTAACAATTACTTTGTTAGTAACTTCCCTTTTTGCAAGCATGTGGTCTACATCAAGACAGAGCTCACAGAAAGCAACCAACATGAAACGATTATGTCAGGCTGCAATGTAGGGCACACTGAGAGCAAAACCTAATCTCTGAGAGGTTTCCACTTCATCTGCACTCATCTGCGTAATCAGCTTTTCATCTTGTCATAGGATAAATGCAACCTGCCTTCTGCTTCATTTACCCTATATAGAACTGTAGGTTTGTATGAAGCAAGCAGCAAGAGCTCACTTAGAAATATATTCAGAAAGGAACTTTCAACAATTCAGCTTTCAAAGGAACTTTAGAGGTTGGAAGTCATCTATTTGCTAAGTTCATGCACTAATTAGAGTTGAAAGCTATTCACTTCATCTTGTATGCAAACTAAGCTTCACTTATAGATGAAACAACCCTTATTTTCAGCTACCTTTACATTTCATAATCTCTGACTTGATGGACAGTAAGTAACAGTAGCTGCTGCTTAAACATTTCAGGAACTTTTACATACTGTAAAACTCCAACAAATAACCCAAGTTGTAAATGGATCTCTAGGTATGATCATCACGTGTTTCAGCTCCAGTTCAACTGAAAACAAAGCTCAAGTGAGAGATGACCTTCATGGAACAAGGGAATGAGTAGCAGCCTCCTGTTCATGCTGCTCCCTTATTTGGAGGATTACCAGAAAATATATTTCATCAATAGAGGAAAACAACTCCACATCCGCATGGATATTCTCAGAAGCATTGTACTTAAGCATAACAGGGATATAAGATTTCATATTTTCAACTTAACGCTTTGAATTCTTAACAAAATTCAGGCCTATAATTCAACAGTTATCTACTCACACTTGAACAGTCATTTTTTAACTAAAAGAATTAGATTTTTTTGTTTAAAATCTGAATACATTTTATGGAATAGTATTCAGATTGTGTTTTATTTTTTTTCTTTTTAAATAGGGGAAGCCTATTATACATGCCAAGTGCTCTGTATTATTCAGTTCTCCCACATTAAATACCCCTTGTCTTGTTCTTTAAGCCACACCTTGGAGAAGCGATATGAACATTATGTCCATTGAATTCATGATCTGAGGAATTCCATAAGAACTACTTTTTAGATAGTGATACTCTGTCCCCATGCCAGTATTTTTATACCAAAAGCTCAGAAGAGATTCTGCTCAGTTATACTGAGCATGATTTGGGAAATTTTATGGAATCTCTAACAAGATCAATT
Source organism: Tympanuchus pallidicinctus (assembly GCF_026119805.1). Lineage (NCBI taxonomy): Eukaryota > Metazoa > Chordata > Aves > Galliformes > Phasianidae > Tympanuchus > Tympanuchus pallidicinctus. The sequence goes on along the minus strand of NW_026294747.1, from coordinate 29,639,100 downwards.
ACAATGCTGGCATAACTGAGCAGCAGGAAAAGTAATTAAATCATCCAAAGTGCTGTTAGGTGCCTTGGCAGTACCTGAATGTACTCAGAACACAAGAATCTTGAAAACTGTCAAATACTTTTAGATCCCCAGAAGGAAGATAAGAATACAGGTCAAGTAATATTTAAAGACCTGGACTACTCTGTATCTTCATACAGATAACAGAAAGTAATTGCTCTATTAACATGAGCCACATAGATGCAAATATACTGACATATATGAAATAGACTGGATGGACCTACCTACATATATACACAAATACATTTGATCAGACAGCTTTTTTCTCTGAAATGTGAATTATATTGCACTGCATTATTTCCCCCATAAATTCTTGATCCACTATCAGCTATTACTGATTTATTACTGCTTGTATTAGCAATCCATTTGTCATGCATTAACATCCAAGTTTTTATCTTAATGAGAAATGCAAACTTGCCATTTGAAAATACACAATCAGCACTGAGACCCCACATCTAATTGTTTAGTTCACCCAAATGATGAACTCTGGCCAAAATGCTTTCTATCCAATTAATAAACAGATCTTAAAAGGAGAGAGGAAAACCTTGAAATTTTCCAACTTCAGAATGTATCACACTTCGCAGTATTGCCAACTCTTGCTATTATATGACCTGATTTTGGACAGGAGGACAGCCAACATCTTAACAAAGCAAATGCATGTTCACAAATCTTGAGAATGAGGTAAAAAATTGACCAGTCTCCAAAAACAATGCAGAAAAGTCAGAAAAGCTCTCTACAAATATATTTGTAGAGCATTTACATGATTAAAATAACATTAATGGTAAATGATTGTTTGCATATCTAAAATAGATATTTTAAAAAATTAAACTAAAAGGACAATCATAATATACTGAAAGGTTACATTCAAAATAAAGGCTAAATGAAAAACAGCACAGAACACTGATGGAGTTTCCTGGTTTCCATATCTCATTAAGCACATAAAACTACAGACTGATATGACAGCACTTTTCCTACTTGATGCGTATTCTAAAATTTCATAATTAAAACTCAAGAGAGAAAATGGTAAGACACTAAAACAGTAATAAAAGCTTACTCAACAAGTTCAATAAACCTATGCTTCTGTTATTACAAAAAATTAACCAGCTCAGTATAATAAATAAGAGTGCATCAAAATCAACAACATTCTTCCTACATATATCACACACAAAATACATTTTAACAAAATGCAGTTTAGTGCCAGCAACAATTACGTAGAATAAGACACCATTTAAGAATTCCTCAGGGCTAGAAAATATAGGGAAAACATGTAACACATGGACAAACAAAGGAAGAGAAAACAGCTGTGTTTTTCCTGAACTGTGGGTCTCAGCAGAGCTGTATGAAAATAATTAGCAAGTAAATTCAGATCCATGCAATGCCTCTTGAAACCTCTCTGAAAATAAGCAAACTTAATTCAAACTATTCTTGGTAAACTGATGGTACTTTACAGAAGTTAATTAAACTATTTATCACCTTGGGAGAATCCTTTTCATTCTTGACAAAGTCAAGGAATGCGAAAGGTGAAGTTACCTGCCTAAGGTCATAGCAAGTTAAGTGGCACAGATAAAAAGAAAGTACAAGAGGAACTTATCACATCTAATTCACAATTAGATGTGATACAAATCCACACGTTTCCTAAAGATGAACTACCACCTTTCCCTGCATGGTGCAGAGAAAAAAACCTCAGTTTTGAAAGTGATGGAGTTGAGGCCAGGCCACAGGTAACTAGTACTAAGTCAAAAATAGCATTAATTATGAAAACCATTATTTCAAATGTCTTTTTCCTTTATTTCTCAGTTTTTGAATAAGAAATCACATTCAGCTGCAGATACATTTGTAAGAAAAATACAGATAACCTTGCATGATTTAATCACATGAACCAGTGCTGCCCCTTCATAAGTTGGTGAGTTTGGCTCCAATGCTCATAAAAGCATTTAGCTTAGAACAAAAGCAGCTTTATTTACTGAATATCACTAAGATACATTTTACTTCCAACAAACATTGATGTAATCTCAGCAAAACAAAGTCCATTCAAAATGGTTCAGACATTTAACATCTTAAAATTGTCTCTACCAAATTTAATATTCTTGTAACTTGTCTCTGATGTCTGTCACACTCAGCCAGTGCCACCTCTACAAACAAACAAAAGCCTAAACGTAAGGCAACACAGCAAATCAATTACAACTATTGCAAGACAATGACTAATATGTAGTAGTGGTACTAGAATTGGAAATACTACTTATTCTACTTCAAACATTAAGCAGTTGGAAGTTTGGCAATCTTAGCATTGATCCAGCAGATTTCATCCAAGCAGTCACAACAACTGCATGATCAGCTGATTGGTCACTAACTTTTTTAATAAAGTAAATTTAACTTTCACTTGCTGATTATTTTTGAATTGCATATAAAATATACAAACACAGACAATTATCATATTGATATACAACTGATTTGTTTATGGCAAGCCCCTATTCCTCTGTAATTGCTAAAAATTAACAGGTTTCTTAGTATATAGAGATTACTTGGTGCTTTTTCTTCTGTAATGTAGGAACTGCTCCAATTCTTACCTGGTGCTGTTTAAGATTTCTAAAGGTACTGCAAAGAAAGAGTTTGACACTGTTTCAGCAGTGCAAGAACACTGAAAATTGCACCAATGCTTCCTCTATTAGATGTTGTAATGCTATAATGTGATGGAAAGTACACTAATAATAGCAGGGTGGCAAAGCTCTAGGCTACAGCAAGTGAGGACAAAACCAAATGCAGCAGCTGTGGATGCAGAAACAAAGGAGGAAACTCGCTTACCCTTGGAAGGCCTCAGGTAGGCAAGGATCTCCAGCAAGATACCCTCAGCTCCATTGCCAACTTTAAATGAGGTCTGGGAAGGGATGGATCCTGGCTTTACCCATTCCTGTCACTCAGGGGCATTGCATGCATCTGAGCTCCCTGGATTGGCCCTGCCTTCCCACCAGGTGGTCAATCACTGTTTCAAGCTGTGACTTCACGTTTCTACTACAGATATCTAGCATAAAGGGAAAAAAAAGCTTCTTCCTTTCTATAGCTCCATGAACTTGTCAGAATCAAGGAAGACAGAATAAAAAGAGAATAGTAAAAAAAAAAAAAAAAAAGTCAAAATACTTGTTAACAAAAATATTTTGTTTCCATGCCGTAAAAAATGTATTTATAACAAAATTTTAATTTTATAGATAACACATACACTCCATATAAAATTATATAAATAAAATATATGAAATCCATATAAAATTTATTCATACCATTTATATATGGCATATATTTATATTTAGCAGTAGTAAGATGAAGAGCAGCAGGACCCAGGATCTCCCAGGATCCAAAGAAAAGGGAAATCCAAAAGCAAACCTATGAGTCAACTTAGCATGTGCAAGTTAGAAAAACAAGAAGTCACACTTCAAAATTCCCGTAAGGAATCTGACATAAAGCAAGAATATCTAAATTCATCCCTTCAGATGCATCAGTCACATCACTTCAGCAAAACTTAACACATTTATACTTACCAGCAGCTTTTCAAGAACTAATCCATGTACTCCTCCAAATCCACAGTTCACTGCCCCTTCATCAGCACTGGAAACTTCACCTTTATAAGTGGAAGCTTGAGATAGATACGTCTAAAAAATACCACTTATAACTGCAGCCCTTTGGCTGTCACATGAACAGATGTCATATGATCCTCTTTCTACTTACGATCCATCTCAAACCCAGCTTAGTCTGTCATTTGCCTCAAGGGAAGTTATTCTAGACCATCACCAGTTACAAGTATCAGATAGTTCTCAGCCTTTTGATACTACTTTTTCCTAAGTGCTCACAAAAATTTTACACATTCCAAGAAAAGAGATTTTTATTTTCAAGATGTTTATGCATTATGTACACTAAAATATCTCCTGTAGGAATGAGATTGCTCCTGATTTCAGTACATGATGCTTTTGGAAGTAACACATGAGCATTCCTTGTAATAAATATTTCTACTAAACAGAAGACACAGGCTAAGTATAACCTGTCTTCAAAAAGGAAGGAATTATGAAGTAAGTTATGAGCCCACAACATATAAATTACTTCAGCCTTTACTTACAGAACTAAACTTAAACCACTTCTAGTCTATAATGGGACATAAAAATTCTCACCTAAGTTTTATGTCCTGATGTGACTTCCTATCATCATGCTTTAGATACCTGTGGCTTTGAACACTATATTCAGTAGGCCAGATTGTGAAAAAAAACACATTTCATCTTTTTTGCAATACTTCTAACATAATTTGTTGATCAACATACTACACTGTATTTGCAGAGGGAATAACACACTGAAGTCTTGCTTTGATAATCATGGATAAACACTCTGCATAGTATCCCTGCACTACAACAGGATTTAACTGATAAGGCTAAATTTCAAGATGGTTGCAAGGATACAACCATCTGTGAGCAGTTCAAATTGTCTATTAATACCAAGTGTTAAATTGAAGATTAAATGTATTTTTTATTCACCTTATTTTTACATATCAGAACAGTCAGATGTCAAATAATTATCAAGAAATGACAACTACATTTTAAAGCATATAATAAAGGTATGACCAAATATAATCATGATTCACATTTTTCAAGTTAGAAGTGGACAATCTCCAAAGTGAGAAACACAACTTACCAGATAACTATCATCTCAGAGACTGAGAAACTGTTGTGTAAGGACACAGACTGAAGAGAATGAAAAGCAAAACAAACCACACTGAAGTTGGTCAAAACGTATTGAAAGGTAAAGCTGGGATTCCTGTATTTGTTGCAGTACAAAAGGGAACCTTTCATATGAAAGAATGTTCTTAGAAGAAGAACAATTACAATAGTCTAATCACTCAGTAAATATATTGATAGTAATATGAGACTGTGGTATATCTACCTTTAAACACATTTTGATGAACAGATTGTACCTTTACTATCTTCATAAAATTATAATATATTGACTATTTTGGGGGCTGGAGATGTGAAGGTAGGGAAGAAAACAACCACAAACACTAGGACCATCAGACAGATGTGGATGGGAAGAAAGTTGGCAATAACTGTCATATAATACTTTCTTCACCTCCCTCCTCCCCCTCCCCGAGGTAAGTTTGGTTCAAGATTAAAAGCCAAACTGGAAGTGCTGGAAACTATTTGGCTTCAGGAAATGTTCTCTCATGCAGAAACGCGCCCAACACCTTGTACTTTGTAAAGTTGAAAAGTTCCTAATGGATCATAAGGATGAAATGAAAGAGATCCCATTTACTTCTACAAGCTAGTTATTCCCTTTGAGTTCATGGTCATCTAGGTACTTAAATAAGACTGTAGTGAAGAATTGGTCATTTGCTGCTTCCACACAGAAGATTTTAAGTATGTAGAAATGTTAAAATGGTAAAATCTTGATGCAAGACATTCAAGTTGACAGAATAACATTCAACTCAGGTCCCTGAAAACAGAATTTTACACCATCCAGAGTAATATCAGACTTATCTGGAATCACTCTGCAGCACAAAGCACAAACATGTCAAGGCCACATACCTAAAAATGACTTGTGACATATCAAAGCATACTCAGAGTGACAAAACACATTCTCTTACTGTAATTTAGAACCATATAATCACCAAGGTTGAAAAAGACTTCCAAGGTTTGTTCTCACTGAAGTCAGCTTGCCTGGGTGCATCAGGGTTATCCCTGAGCAAGCTTCCCCGATTTAGAAAAAATGGGGAACACATCCCAAAAATTGTGTCAGCAGCTCTTAGATAAGCAAAGAAGTCATTCACGTATATTTCAACAGAACTTCATCTTTTAACTGCACATTTGCAAGTTGATACTCTAGAAATTTGCCCCAGGACAAAAATAGTCCTACTCATAGCAGAAGTAGGATGCTAAAGACAGTAATTCCAGTAAGCACATTACATAGAGGCGAGGTACTACAAGAAGAAAAAAATGTTGCCTACAAGGAAGCCCTGCATGGAATTAGACAAGCTGGATAAAAAACTGTCCTTTCAACTGACTGTGAGAATGTCACATGACAGAAAGGCACACAAGGAAGATTGCTGAGATGTCTTTCAGATCAGATAGGCATTCCCTAAAAGTTAGTCAGACACCATCCAAAGAAAGTGCCAATTTGGCTATCAAGCATTTCTCCAATCACTATAACAAATGGAGCCTGCAGAATATAGTCAAAAAAGAAATTTTCAGAAGAAGGAATACAGGAATGCATCAGTAGGATTTAGCACTACATGCACAATTTATCTTCACAGTCAGTGTAACATCAAACAATATGGACAGCAACAAGCATGACTTGGCTTAGGGCCACAAATGTAATACAACTTACATAACAGAATGATTAACAATCATGAATGAAAGCTACATATACTTCCAGAATTTGCTTATTTCTTTTTTATGGTGTTTCTTTCTTGTCTATTATTGAACTTCTGCTGCTGTTCCTGAATTTTAGAGGTATTGCACACAAAACCGAGTGTATTGGCATACTGCATCCATATTTTCTAAGCAGATTATTTCCAAGATCTAAGAGTCAAGGGTATATTGATCTAGTGAAACCATTTGGTCCATCTGGTTGCGTGCACCCAGGCAGACAGAATAATCATAGACTCATTTGAACCACTGGTATAGACATGCCATATTTTTCACACACAAGGATGGAAAAATGCACTAATTCACTGATGCAAAATGAGGCAGACTGTTAACAAGTCTAACAGCTGTACCTCCATAAAATCTGAAATGACTGTAGATTACTTTCTCTAAGTTCATTTAAGTAAAGTACTTAGAAGTAGTGAAAACAAATATTTAATACATTCATTTACTTTCTAAACCTAGTGAAGAAAGAACTGAGTCCTTAAAATCAAATTGGCACACAGCCATTTTGAAATTATAAAACTGTTAATTATGGAAATATAGAATACAGCATGATAGTTTGGTAGAATCAAAAAGATTTTCATGTCCTTTACTTACACACAAGAATCAAGTCCACTGAGAAATCTTTTACGTTATTACAAAAAATACTCTTTACTACTCCGCAGGATTTCAGAGGTGTGTGTTAGGCACCTGTTCACTCCAGCAACTCTGAATGTGCATGCCTGACATGTTTTTCATCTACTTAACTGCTTATTTGTCCTTCAAAACATTGACTTTGTTCATCTCTTGGTGCTTCTATTTCCCTATTCTTGCACAAAATACAAGCTGCTATTTATAATCTGCTTAGCAAAAACTGCATTCATTGCTGCGTATGTAGCTAGTTCTGAATTTTAAACTGTCAGTAATTACTGAAAAGAGAGGATCAGAGTCCATTACTTATAACATACTACTGTAGATTCATTGGTGGGTATTGAATAACACTGAAAAATTAATGTAATTTAACTTCAGCACAAGGTATTAGATCATTGTGGGTTTTCATCCAAGATGCAAAACTGAATGTTAAGAGTTTTCACATCATTGACCTATATGTTAAAAGGAAAATTTGCACAGAAATCACAGAAGACTAATGGAAAGTTCTTACTCTGTTATACAAATTGTAATGGATCTAGGTCAAGTCATAGAATGTCTTGGATTGGAAAGGAACACAAAGATCATCTTGTTCCAACCCTACTGCCATGGACAGCATTTGCCAAACACTAGATAAGATTGGCTTCCAGAGTTCAGGCATCCATAGCTTCTCTGGACAACTGTCTAAACGTCCCCTCTTTTAGTTTAAAACCATTCACCCTCGTCCTATTGCTATCAGATTATGTAAAATACCTGTATCCTTGCTCCTTCTAAGTAATACAGATATAAGATATAAACTCCTTTTAAGTATTGAAAGGTTACCTTAAGGTCTTCCCAGAGCCTTCTCTTCTGCAGGTCAAACAAGCCCAGCTCCCTCAGCCCATCTTCACAGGAGAGGTGGCCCCACCCTCTGATCACCCTTGTGGCCTTCCTCTCTGGGCCTGCTCCAACAGCTCTGTCTTTCTTGTGTTACAACATGAGAATATTCTAATATTGCTAAACAAGAGATGATTGCAAATACTTAAGACTTCACAGAATAAAACCACTCTATAAACTCCTTAACCGAACCAAGAAACAAGTCAAGAGGTTGGTTTATAATCTGATCTAAGTCTGTTAAAAATAGGTCATTCTACCATAGAACCACGTATTCAAATGACCAACTGAATGATAAATGTATTGTAACTAGGTGTATAATATAAACATTATTTAATTCCTTCATGTATTGTTGGAAAGATTGATGAACAAATTGTATGTTAAAGGCAGGTGAGTAAGATCTAATTTTTAAGTATTTGTCACGACCCTTCATCTTAGAGAGACACTCAAACAACTTACATGAGAAAAGCAATACCAGATAGACGCATAAAAAGAATAAGCACAAATTATTTGTCTCTTATTACATCTCCTTTACACTTAACTTAACTCTTAAGTTAACTCTTACACTTAACTTTACTCTTAACACTGTTTTGCCAAATACTGCTATAAACCAGTATCTTGTGTCAAAGTTAAATTCCAGAAAGGGAGGCAGGTGAAGAATATAAGGGATTACATAAAAGAGAACTAAGGCAACAACCATACATTTTACCTCATCAGCTGTATTTTCCAAATTTGCTAACGTAAGAAGGAATTTCTTAGTAAGTAGCTATAGAACACATACATATTAATGTTGCAAAAAACAGCTCTTAAGTCCACAGGAAGTCTTTATTCTTACTTAAGTCATACAAGTTTCAGCACAACTGAGATGAAAAACCCATGAAAAAGCGTACTATAACAAAAACAATAAAAGAAAACAGAAACTAAAATTGAAATGCTTCCAACAAATACTTTCTCGAGGATCTTTGAGAAATACAGTGCATGAATTCTAAGAATTTTAACAACATTATGTAGCAATTAGCCAGATTGATATCATCACACAAAGGTGCAACAGCAGAAAAAGCAGCATAACAAAAAAATTTTATAAATGAAAAGAAAAGGATGCTCACCTGTATCAGAAGAGTCTAGGGTTGGTTTACAAAAGAAAGCTTCACCAAAAAGAATCTCCAGAAAAAAAAGCTTGCCTATGGAGAGTCAGCCCTTAAATGAGACCTAAGAGAGGTGCAGCCAGGCTCCACCCCTTCCAGTCACACAGGTAAATTGCTTTCACCTGTGCTCTCAGAGCTGACCAGGTCTTTTCCCCAGGTGCTCAATCAGTGGTTCAGCCTGTGACTCAGCAGTTTCCACACACTGACAGTATTCAAAATTTTTGCAACTAGAAAAAAAAAAAAAAAAAAAAAAAAAAAAAAAAAAAAGCAGACAATTTGATGTGGCCACCATTTTTTTCTTTTATTTTTTTAGATCTATTGAAATTGGAGGGAAGAGTACTTGCATTGTACAAGTGGCTAGCAATTTCAAGCCTCCTATAAAGATAATACTAATTTTTCATTTAAAATAAATCAAGAAACAAGAAAATGAAAGTACAGGGCTATTCTGAAAGCAGTGTTTCCTATTTATGTTGGCCCATGACATCAGAGGTGGATATTGGTGATATGGTAGTAGAGGATGCGTGTTCCTACCAATATTCCATTACATTTTGTTGCTGTGTGACAGATGGCAGCAGAGAGACAGTCTGACAAAATGGCGTCTGACATGGAAGTGTGTATGAAGCAACAGTATGGAATCTAATTCCTATCATGTGGAAAAAATTGTACCTACTGATATTTATCAATGCTTGCTGAATGCTTACAGAGACCAAACAGTGGATGAGAGCACAGTGAGATGGTGGGTGGTGTGTTTCAGGAATGACAACTATGATAGCAGGTCGCCTCCTCTGGTGCAGATCTCTATGAGCACGGCATTCAGACACTTGTTCATCACTATCAAAAATACACAGCTAATGGTGGCAACTATGTTGAAAACCAGTGTTTTGTAGTTGATAATTTGCTCAATCAAATAATGTCATTGTGCTCATTGTATCTATTGTAGTTTCTATGTAAACAAAATAGGAGGCATTACTTTCAGAGTGACCTATCTACACTAACACATCTTTCCACTAACACAGAATTAGTTGCTTTTACATGTACAGACACAGACAGCAAGAGAGCCATGCAGCTTACCAGCAGTCTTAGGAATATAAACTAAAATCCATGAATCTTAATCTCCTTTTACTAAAGCAAAAAATCATCTTCTAAGGATTATATTTTAAAAGTAAACTCAAAGGAAATAGTTTATGTAAAAATAATCTAATGAAGAGTTACAACAATCTAGGAACTTGTATGTCTACTGACGTCCTCCAAAATGTTTTTGAACTCAATAAAGGATTTTTTGGAATTTTCATGTATTCAGCTTGATATGCAGTCCAATGAAAAGTGAACAAGGTATAAAAAGCACATTAGCAAATGCAGAAGACAAAATACAGCTCTTGCTGAAGAACTTAGCTATGACCTGCTTGTCACAGCTCTCTTGAAGCTGTTCATCTCAGGATCCAGAGGAGCAGCTGAAGGGTATGCACATCACCAGATAAATAGTTAGGTAGTGAGGTATGTGCATAACAACCTCAATATCGTTGTTACTATTGCAACTGTCCTGTAATACTAATATTTTTTACTTATTTTTCTGAAATTACTAGATCTAAACTAACAGCAATTCTCTGAATACTGTTAATAATTCAGTTACAGTAAGAGTATTTCAAATTTTATTAATTACATGTAACACGTATTTCTTTCTTGCCCATAGCAGGACTTTGAGAGTAATAGTATCAGATTTAAGTCTTTCTTCTTGAGTCTAAAATAAATCATTCATTAGAAGATGTATGGGAACTGCTGAGTCATGACCTGAACAACTGATTGAGTACCTGGGGAAAGGACCTGGTCAGACATGTGAGCACAGGTTAAGGCAATTCACCTGTGCGACTGGAAGGGGTGGAGCCTGGTTGCACCTCTCTTAGACCTCATTTAAAAGGGCTGACTGCCACCAGGGAAGGATCTCTTTCTGGAAATCTTCTCTTAGTAAAATTTTTCTGTGTGATTCTAAGCTCTTCTGATACAGGTGAGTAATCCTCTTCCCTTCATTTGTAGAACTTCTCTATTACACTGATTCTTCCATCATTATATCACTAGTGTAATTCCTGTCCTATTGAGTTGTCTATTTGCTGCAGAAAGTATTTAAGTTTTTAGACTGATAACTGTAACTTTAAATATTCCTCCTAAAGAGAAATAACTTGATTGCCTTTTTAAGTCATCTCCAAAGAGAAATAAACTATTGAAGAAAATAAAAAATAAAAGAAAAATATTTTTATTAAAAGAATTCATTGGAAATATCATCTAGAGAAGATGTTTTTCATAATGTTCTACCTATGTTATAAGGCATGACACTCCCAAGACATGTAAAATTGCAACACTAACTCAGTTTTCAAAGACTTGTGGAATTTTAGTGCTTGCTTGTTAACATACTGAGCAGTTATTAATGCAGTAACAGAAATATAAGATTAATTCTTTCATCCAAGTCCCATCAGTAACTCAATTTAAATGTGTTGTTTTATATATGAAGGAACCCAATCCATAATAGCATAAAAGAAACGTAAGCTAAGTGCAACCAAAGTTTAGAAATGCTTGCATCCCTCAAGATTCCATACCATAATTTCAGAAAAAAGAAAATCAGAGAAAATACTTCTGCTAATGACAGTTATCTACTATATATATATATATGACTACTTCTGATTGACAAATTGAAAGCTTTAACTTCTACAGTGCTGTATAGCTTACCTTTCATGTTCTTTTTCTCATCAGTATTCATTTCTCTTGAGTAGTTTGTTTTGTCTTCATTGTCATCAATACATCTGTACATCTCAATCACTGTCCTGTTTCATAATACAATAAATACTTACTCTCAGTGTTTGTTGAAACATGAAAGATCAACCATAGAGCAGCAAGAGCTTGTCATTTTAGTGTTTGTTTTTTCTATTTTCCAAGAAGAGTTTCCATACGCAGAAAACATAACAGATGGATGTTTTACAATCACTGTCTTCAGAACACAAAGGTCTACACGAATAGTGGACATCAAGGCTTTGTGCTAGCAGAAGGAAGCACTATTTTGGCTAGCACAGGGTGCAAATCTCACGCAGACATATTGCATATCATCAATCACCTCCCAGTAGAAACAGGGAGAGAAATACCATGTTTTATAGGAGGGGTTTGGATGGGCAAGAATGGAGAAAGAACAAACAAACAAAAAACCAACCAGACAACCAAGACAAAACAGGCAATCCTCTGCAAGTGATCCATGTGTTTTCAGAGTCCTCCATTTTGTTGTAAGTTGCTCTCAGATACCCAGCAATGGAATATGCTGTCTGTCTACTTAAACGTGCTGGGCAGGGACCTTAACATTTACAATAATATTCCTCTGTTTTACAATGAACTCCACATTTTCTCCTCTTATTTAACCAGCTCATTGGTCTACTGCACGAAGGAGCAGAAATTATTTTAATTAAATAAATCTTCTCCCAGATAAAATACCTACTTTCATCCAATGAACGCTTAATCTGTTTTTTTTTTTCCCCTATAACCTTCATTTTGCTGCAAACCTGATCCACAACAGCCAAGCATGAGCCAAAGCCAGTAGCGTTCTAAAAGCTTCTCTCACCTCCCTCCCTCCCGCCTCGGCCCGAGGGTTCGGAGCTCTCCAAAGGAGGTCAGCCTGGGCGCATCCCTACGGATGAAAAGCCTCTGCTCTCCCATCGGGCAGCTCACAGGGGAACTGAGGAAAGCACAGCAGCTAAGAAACCGGGAATTCACTTGTTTTATTACGTGTTATTTGAGGGCGAACGAAGCTGCCTTTCCCCGAGGCACGGAGCGGTTCTGGCCACGCGCCCGGTGGAGTCTGCTTCCAGAGCAGCTCCTCCAGCTGCACCCGACAGCCCCGGAAAAGTAACAGCAAGAGCCTTTTGATTAGTTGGTACAAAGACCGGCGCCGCCCAATAACGTGGAGATTTCGCCCGCAGAGACAAACCTGATTAAGCACGTGTTTCGTGAGGGAACAGCTGGGCCGTGCCTGCAATCAACCCGGTCCGTTATCAGCACTCCTGCGCGCGCCTCTCCCCCCAGCACAGCCCAGGCGGTCCCTCCCCCCTGTCCTGGGGGCCGCGTGCCCCTCACCGCCCGCGTGCCCCCACCCCTCTCGCTGAGAGAAGGCGTGCTCTTTCCCCGTCGCTCTCCGCGCTCCTGCTGTGGGTGCCGAAGGGATTAACGCTTTCCTAGAAACAAGGAGATGTTTCTTCTGTCGGTTCCCCGAGGCACGCTACTCCGCCAAGGCCACGTGAGTACCGCGCGTTTCCATTCCAGAAGGATGTTGCGGCGGCTTTTTTTTGCGGACTGGAAAAAAAAAAAAGACACTCGGTGACTTCAGTTGCAGTACATACAGTGCCCGCAGAGCCGACGGGCTCGGGTGGCTCGGAACGCGGTGCTGTGTCTGCTGATCGTGGCGGGCACATGGGACCAGGGGTGTCAGCTGTGAGTGGGGGTGGCTGGTAGGCTTCCTGCAGCTGTCCGTGCCTTCTGAGAGCAAATTAACGCGTGTATTAGCGCTTGCAAATGGGTTTTCTTGAGGGTTGTGTAACAGTGTTTCAGTGAAGAGAGACATGCAAGCACATACCAAAAAACAAAAACAAACACCAAAAACCAACCAAACAAAAAAAACTCACAACAAAAACCTAAAAAAAGCAAAGTGTGTTTGTACTGCTTTGTACTGCCACTTTGTACTGCTTGTACAGCTTCCACTTTGTTTCTCTGAGTCGCTGGGTGTAGCTATTTCAGCTGTAGAGCTAGATGCAAGCCTGAAGTAAATACATAAATGAAATAATTTGCTATTAAAACTCATAAAAACTTAAACTATTTAAAAACTGATATCTGGAGTACATGGACTTAATCTAAAACTTAAAAATGGGAGTAAGCTTCAGAGTCACTTCAAGCGTCTTGAATGTTTTGGGGTAATCATGGAACTTGTGTAGAGCCCTATGTGAGACTATGTATCATAATGGGAGTCAGGCACTAATTTGCCAGAGCAGAGCTATAAAATGAAAACAAATGTAGGTCAGACTGCAAATGTTGCTAGGGAATGCTGTAGCGATAGGAGTTCCTTCTGCACTGATACTTATTGTTACTTAAGCTCTGGTTTTGGCTTGTCTGTGCTTTATCCAGTGTGCAATGTCTCTTTGCAATTGATGAAAGTAATAAATTTATTTTATTCATATCCAGAATAGGAATGTAAATGATTAAATTCCACATTTCCAGGATAGTTCAGCCTAGCTGACCATAAATTAATCCAAAGTAGTAGATAAGAGTACAAGTTGTTTTTTTTTTTTTTTTTTTTTTTTAAATTTATTTATTCTCTAGGCACTTCAACGTCTTCCTTTTAGACTTTCGCTCCACTACCTTGGGGATGTTTGGAAGAATTAATTGCATAATTGGTTTCTACGTTCTCCCAAGAGGTCCTATCTAATACTTGTAGAATCTTGTTACAAAAGTTAATTAAAGTATCTTGAACACATTTTCATTTGCAGCAACAAAGGTTAGATTAATAAGTTAAAAATGTCTGAGCTACAGTTGAAAAATGCATCAGTTACAGTCTGTAACCTAAGCCTTGTATTTGGTTAATAAATCACATGTTTAAAGGTGTGGAAAATTAACAACTAAACATGAAAGCAAGAGCAAGTAAACAAGAGAGGTGACATATTAGAATATATGTAAAGAAAAAGTGAGAAAGGCCATTTTTTTCTAACTAAGCAGCAATTATTTATCAACAGGCTTGTACTGTACCAAAAGGCAGCAGAAGTCACTTTCTTTACAGGAGAAATATTTCAATCCTCAGGTTTTTTTCTTCATGGAAAAGGAAAGGAGCACTTCTGTGATTAGTAACACCACATGTATGTCTGAAAGCATGAACAGTGCACAGATATTTTGAAAATATCTAAGGAAAATTGTTATGGTTACATTATAAGGAAAAAGAATTGGATAATGTAGAGTTAAGGGTGAATTTGAACTTAAAGGAACTCTGAAATAAAATCTGGCTTATTATTTAGAATACGGTTCAGTAGTTTAGGGAAATTGCTAAGAAGTGTCCTGTTGCTAGAAATCTAAATTACCTGCAGTAATGTGATGAATATAGTGATGAAAAAAAGAGTCATTCCCAACCACAAAACCAAAAGCTTAATG
Organism: Tympanuchus pallidicinctus; assembly: GCF_026119805.1. Lineage (NCBI taxonomy): Eukaryota > Metazoa > Chordata > Aves > Galliformes > Phasianidae > Tympanuchus > Tympanuchus pallidicinctus. Next base: position 29,623,841 of record NW_026294747.1, on the reverse strand, counting down.
GATCTTTTCTCATCATGTCACCTGCAGTGTTTGTCTTGAGTATCTCTATCAGGTTCCCTCATTCTTTGGTGATTTTTTCCCTACTAGGAATTTTCAGTTTCAAATTTACTGGGCAGGATCTATGAGATTTACAAGGTTGAAATACTGTAGCTGCTGCCTTTAAGACGGTTGAAATAAGAATAATAATCTGCAGGGGTGGTTCAAGACTTGTGTGCACTTGTTCAACAAGTGTTGCTGGCAGACAGATCCTTTCTTCTGTTATTATAGCAACACAGTTAAAGATAGGTGGAAGAGGAGACCTCTAGTGGAGGAAATTTGCTAAACAACAGGTTTGTTACACCGGAAAATTAGGAGATAAAATACAGTAATACAGGATAAGTTAGGTATTTTACAAACCCTAGATATGGATTATATAAAAATTCTGCTCTAAATCTAAATAGCTATGAGCTTTCCCTGGAGTATTGTTAGGCTTTTTTTCTTGTTCTCTTGAAATAGGGTTGTCACAATTCCTGATCCTGGAAGTCCAGAACAAGTTCAGACATGAAATAAAAATAAACCTTGGGAGATAGGATTATGTTAGATAACATCATATTTTAATTTTAAGAACCAAATATGAATCAAGTTAAATTTCTCTTTTAATATCATATTCTTTTTACTCCTTTTTACCTCAGGTGCCAGATTAGGTAGTTTCTTGGATAGATGGCACTTTGATCAGTATTTGAAGATTTGTAATGGAAATAAATGAAAATGTGTGTAGAAATGGAGAAACAAGTGTTAAAAGGATGATCCAAAATAATATCAATGAGGAATACTGTTCGCAGTTCTCTGTTGATTTCAGAGTGAAATTATTTATGGAGACCAGAAAGCCTGCCTTGTCCTAAGGGAATAGCTCTGGGCAGCAGACACTGCAGTGCTGTTTCTAGTTCTGTCTAAGTAAACACTGCAACTATTGTTAACATTGATTGTTGTGTGTTTCTTTCTATGACTAAAAAGTATCCCTTTTCAGAAGAAATTGAAAGAATGGAAAGAATAAGTTGTGCTTCAAAACCCCTTTATGTATGTTATTACAAGATTTTCTATCAAATTTTATGAAGCGTGGCATTTTTAGGACTATTGAATGATGTTTGGTTGCAAAATGATCATTAGGACTAATCCACACATGGTCATTTTCATCCTTATACCTGAATGATCACTTCAGTCAGACTCTTCAGATTATTTTGTCAACAGCATTAGGAAATAGCTTGCCGAAAAACATAATTCTGTTGAATGATCACAACAACAGATGATCGCAAACAGCTTCCACACTGTGCCTCTGCTGTTAGAGTTCATGACGGGCACTTCATCTGATCGGCAGCAAACAGGAGCCAGGAGGGTGGTGGTCTCCATTGGGAACTGGTCTCTGACTCGTGAAAATTATTAAGCTGGATGTTTAAAGAGCTTTATAAAGCAAAGCTTTATAAAGGAATACAAAGAGATGAGTAGAAATACCAGCTTTATTTTTAAATGCATTCTAGAATCCGTCCTGTAACCTTTGCACATAAACTCTTACACGTTGTAAGTGCAAAGTGCTGTGAGAATGTCAGCTTAGCTCCAGCAGGTGTAGCTGCGCTGCGGGAGCAGACGTGCTTCAGGCAGCGATGGGCACTGGGTTTGCAGCTGAGCTTTGAGCACCGTGCTGCCCCGCTGAGCCCTCTGCAACCTGAGAATTCTCCTAGAAACAAATGCAAGAAGGATATGAAAAAGCAAATATACCGGGAACACAACAATGGCCTGAATTTTCCGTGTTGTTTTTTTTTTTTTTTTCCCTCAATATCACATTATCATATGTTTTCTAAGCAAACGAGAGCGAGCAGGAGCCGAATGCACGAGGTGGCGACCGTTGAGGGAGCGTGAGGAGAGGTGGGGGCGGGAAATGCGCCCCTTAGGTGCGGTGCTGGGCCAGGCGGGGCAAGCCATGAGGGGCCCCGAACGCGGTGAGAAGGGAAAGAAGGAAAGAATGCATCTCTCCCTTACCTTCCCTCTATGGTGCATGAGGAGGAGAGAAAACATAAAACAGAGTGAAAGGCTGTGATAGCAACCAGACAGTTTTCTCCTAAGGAATTGTCTGCAGCAGAGATGAAGTATGAAGGAGAAGCAGGCTGCAGCTCTCACAGGTGCTGCAAGTTTTGCAATAATAACAAAGGAAAAAAAAAAAAAAAGGCAAAAAGATGCAAAGGAGCTCTAAAAAATGCTTGTTTGATAAGAACGTCTCTGAAAAGAGACTTTTTTTTCTTTCCTTCCCAAGTAGGGAGTGGAGCCATCAGTGCATTCCCTGCGAGAGGACCTCTCCTGGCATGATCTTGGAAGTGCTTTCCAACCTTGGTGATTCTATGAAATATTTAAGAAGGTGAGGAGAGAAGATAGGCTGCTTTAAAGTGTAGTAGTACCCGCAGAGATCTTGCTGGAGATGTGCAGAGCAGGAGAGATGATAGGGTTCCACTGTGAATGAAGGAGTGAAAAAACATGTTTGGGTGAAGGATGGAATGAGATAGGAACAGTGGAAGCTAAGGGCTCATTTTGTTCGTGGGCTGGGAAATTTGGCTTCATGTGGAAAGTGAGCAATATCATGTACCTATGAAAGTGCAAATATGGAAGGGAAAATATATATATAAAAAAAAAAAAAAAGTGGGGCAGCAAACCCATAAAAATAGTGAAGGTATTTGACCTCGTTTGTGTGAAACTAATGCATCAGTGTCAATAGAAGTAATTGCAACTCTCAGTGAGTTCTCAAGGCTCTCATCAGAGATTTTTGACCTTTCCATGCTTCATCCTTGGAAATAGTTGTTCACTAATGTGCGTGCTGCCTAAAACAGATGATGTGAATAAGATGTGATTGTGAAGTGAAAGATATTTTTCTCTGTTAAGATAGCTCTTACAGAAGTCTAGTCAAGAGATGTGATCAAATTTTCATTGAGCTGAATGCCTGATTGCAACACTGTTTTTTCTGTGCTGAGATATAACACCTGTGGTGTCCACAATCACTTTTATCTTTCCAAAAATCACATTTAAAAATAGACATTTTTCATTTCTTATTAGTACTCTATTAATCTGCATTCATAAATCTTAACAATTGATTACTTTATGGAAATTTTATGTTAGCTACCTTTTTTACGACTATGAAGCCAGGCTTACATAAGAATGTTTTGAAATTATTTCTAAACTTCAAATATATCTATTCTAGCTTTTTGACATATATACTGTGTTGGTTTTTGGTTTTTTTTCTTGTACTTTTCTTTTGTCTATATTTTACATTTTATCGTAAAACATCTGTATTACTTTCACTGGGAACAAAAAAGTGGCCACTAAATGCACATATTGGCAAATTTACAAATTCTGAGGAAAAAGTGGGGGAAAAACTGTGAAAAGTAAATGGTTTTTTAAGAAAAACAAACAGTACCAAAGTTTTCAACATCGTAGACTATGTTAAAAATGCATTGAATAACCTATAATTAACTTGTAAATGAAAAATTATAGGTTAAAATAATGCAGCAATTATGCTTACTGGCTTGTCTTACAAGCTTTATTTTCTTATACCAGTAGGTGGCAATCCAGCACAAACTTTTGAAGATCAGTTAGAAGGAGAGAGGACAAAAGTATTTTATATTTCAGTACTGTTTTTCTTGTTTTGTTACTATGTTTCTCTTTCATAAAAAGAAAGAGAATTATCTGTTTATTCAGGCTCCACAAGATTAATTTCTGAAAAGACAGGAAAAGTTTAGATGAGGTTTAGGAATAGATGTAATTAAAAATACAAACAAAACAAACCCCAAACTGTTCTCCCATTGAGTTACTCTTAAGAAACTTCTGGTGAATATATTCCTCATCTTGACTACTTAAGATCTTGTATTTTCCACTCTTAGTTGCATTGAATTCCTTTAGAAGAAACTAATAAACTAGAATGTGTCAAGGGTAAGTTCACAGGAAAAAAGAAACCAAAACCTTTTTCTACTGTGACTGGAACGTTAACTTACCCTAAGATCTGGTGTTTGTGTGCTGGATGAGTAGTCGACTGCATAGCCTAAAAATGTCCAGCATAGCAAATTTGAAAACTGAGGGGTTTTTTTGTGAAGGAAGTAATGTGCTTCCCCTTAATGGCTTTTTAAAATTGTTTCTATACATATTTTTGTATTAAAGTGGAGCATAAGGTATGCAGAGAGTTTGGTATTGAAGGACCCTGGAGAGGTTATATGGTATTGTCTGCTTCAGATACAAAAAGCATTGACTGAGAATGAATAATAATTCATCAAGATTTAAATTTTTTTCTGATATTTTAACACAAATGATTGTGAAAAGGGAATGTACTATTGCAATGTCCAAGCAGTTTTTATTTCTATTTGAACAGAACATTTTGCAAGTAATGCAATGCAATAATTGTCTAATGTTAAGATAAAATGTTCCTGTATTAAGTTTCTAGTAGAATCTCAAAGTCATGATTCTTCCCCCCCCGAATCAAAGTTAGGAATAACCAAGGAGATAAAGTGTAACAGGTAAAAATGAAATAAGAGAACTTTGATGTAGCTGTAAATAACCTAAGTTTTCAATCATATAAAATTTATTTATTTTTGCAGCATGCACTGCCATTTAAAAAAGTACAGCAATGCTAACTCAAAACAAAAAAAGTTGGTGATAAAGGGTCAAATTTCTGACTTGAGTTTTAATCATCCAGTCCTATGGTTTCTTTTTAAATACAGAGAGCTTATAGATGCCTGGATCCTTTTCTTGCTAACATTTGTTGCTGGAAAAAGACCAAACCTCACAGCACTACAGTTTTATCATTGTGTTGGAGTATTTCGTTACTGTTCAATGAACTCTGCAGTATCAGACCTTATGAATTTTTTTAATGTGCTTAAAATTGTACTCCAAAAGTCTTAATACTCTTGAAATGCTTGGCAAAAAACCAAAATAGTTTTTGATTCTGAAAAGGAAACAAAATGTATATAGGTGAACCTGTAAGTTGGTGCAGAGAATCTTTTAAAGTACCACCTAGGTTTTAGCTTTTAGGTCTGTTATTGACAGTGGAGCATACCGCTTTGATTTCACACCCAACAGATGGTCAGGTAACTGATGTTTTAACCTCCACTTCTGAAATTGTCATGTTGCATGTATTTATCATTAGAGTTTTTGTAAATGTCTTCTAATACATTTTTGACCTTGATCTTGAGTGGTCTAAGTCAATATTTTAAAAGGTAAAATATACACTGGAAAAAAAAAAGAAAGTGATTTAGACTCAAATATTCCTTTGTTATAGCAGGAAGGTTGTTTTCTCTTTTACAAAATTTTGTGTTGCCATGCTACTGCTGTAGCTTTTGAAACTTTTACTGCTGTAAAAGTTTCAAACGTTGAATTGTTTGGTGGCAGCAAAAATGAATTCTGCCAAAAGTTAACTTAAAGTCGGGAACTCGTGAAGAGTTAGCTTGAATGTGTAAGAAGAAGGAACTTCCATGTGTTATAAAATAAGCAGACAGTATATGCTTGTGCTGAAAACAGAAAACAGCTTTCTCTTAAATTGTCTTGTTCTTTTAAACTTCGTAGCTAAGTTATTTTTCACAACTTTGAAGTGCAAGAAACTGTCCAGAATGTGTTCAGCATCAAAAGTACTGAAATACAGGTTTAAAAATGGCCAACACAAATAGGTTATCATAAAATACGTAATGATTCCAACTGAGTTTGTTTGACCTTTGCAGCTTTCTTGGTGGAATACTCCACCTCACAGCCATCTCCAATAACGCAGAGTCACTGTATATCTACACGCTGTGTGTGATGTGTAACCCTTTTGGATTGATTTACTGCAGTGGCCTGAAATAATTTTCTTTCAGTCATGACTTCAGTTAATCAATTCTTTTTTTTCTGTTTTTTCTTTTTTTTCTTTTCTTTTTTCCCACTCTTTTATAGACAGATTTTTTAAAGACAGGTTGGTATTAGGAAGTTAAAAATGTGGAGCATTATACTTCTTGTAAGTAAGACTTCTGATTAGATGTAGGTCCTCAAACAGCCAAATCTCAATCACAGAACAATGGGGAAATCCTGGAAAAAAACACAGTTATGTCTTGAGAAGATGTATTTTTCTTTAAGCTGTAGCAGTTAAATATTTCTCTTGTTAAAGGTGTAGGCATAGCACCAAGCAAAATAAAGTCCTAAGAAATAAAAGAGCTATTAAATAGCCTTGCAGTTTAGTTGATGATTTTTTTAAAAAAAATCTAGCTGAAATATTTTGTTTTCTGGGTCAAGTAATTATTTCCCAGAAGAATGCAGAGGCTGCTTGCTAAGTACCAAATGAAAAAAAAAGGACTTACAAAAAGAAAAACTTGCAGATCAGTTTTGACATGAACCAAGATTTCAGATGTCTGATATATCCTTACGTGTTACAGTGTTAAAGGTATTCTTAGCATTCATTTCTTTTCATATGCTTGGTCTTTTGTTTAGAAATACAAAGTGAGATTCTAGCATGTTGATATGCGTACTTAAATAAATGCATTAACCTATGTAGCTATGTTATTAAAAGTTCCAGACATAGGTACTGATTTTACCTGATGTAAACATAGTAATATTTTACTCTAGAAGTATATCAAAGTTTCATAGGAACCATTTTGGACAGAATACTAAGATATAGAGAAAAACACTTTAAAAGTTACGTATTTTCTCCTTTCAGCTTGATTCAGATTAATCTCAACTCTGCATGTTTGGAATTTTCTCTCTGAAAGTCTTACTCTTACTAAATAAAATCAAATTTCATCAGCAGATGTACTGAATCAACTTGATTTCTACTCATGAAGGAACACTTTTGTGTGTGTCTGTGAATTTATAATGAATCTTCTAGCACTTATTTTCTCAATATGTTGAGTTTTCCTTGTTTATAATCTTTCCAAGAGAAGTAACATTCCTTAAAAGGTGTTTCCTTAAGATTTCACTGGAAAGCTCTCATTAGGTATGTGGACTGTGCTATGTGATACATGTATCAAATCCTTGTAAATATTTGGGTTAAGCACATATCATCAGTAGACCCTTGTCTACCTAATCTGTTTTTCAGTACAGACTGAAGTGGCAAGTGGCTTGCTTTGGCTTTGGGAATTTTTCTGTAGACTTCAGATTGAATTTTTCTAGGGTAACTATATTAGTCTTTAGAGGATCTCTTGAGTTTTGCCCTTTTTGTTTATGAGGAAAGAGAAGAAAACAGTCATTCAATAACAACTGGAATCTAAAAGAAAAACAAAACAAAACAACACAACAAAAACATTTACAGCAGCAACCAAATCGGTTTTCTGACAAATATGTTTTGAAAAATATTATTCTGCCACACTGCCCCTGGCTTGGACACAAGTGAGTTGTGTGCTTACAGCAGAAAAAAAATGATGGGGAGGAGGAATAGATGGACTGTCAGGGCTTTGGCTTGCCTGACTTGCTGTGTCACATGGAAGCTTTGGAGTTGCTTCTGTTGCCAAGTAATGTGATCATCATTATTTTTTGACAGGGTTTCTCAGGGTGGTGAGAAAGAGTGAAACATTTTTCCAAGTGTTTTGCCTGTTGAAGAAGATAAACTGTTGAGCATCTTGTGGTTTAGCTTGTGTCTACGTTAATTTTTATTAGGGAAAAATCACAATAGTATTTTTGGTGGTAGGGGCAATGTGTTCTGGGTCCTGTGTCTGAAGAACAGTCGCATGTGAGTGTATCTGTTTGTGGACAAAGTATTAAATCCATTTTTCTGCTGTGAAACTTTTGTCTTTTGCCAAGAAAGTTGTTCTCCCACTACCTTAATGCCTCAGTTTTTCATTTGTAAAACAAAACTATGGCGTTACTCAGAAAAGGATTGTGTGCATACAGTATCCTTTGCAAAAGCACGTACAGATGTCAAATGTGGACGTCACAAACTTTGGGTACGGAATGTGTGAGTAGGCTGTGTTTGCAACCTTGTCATGAAATGTAAGATCATATACTGAATTGGCTGGCTAGATCCTCACTAATACTCTTATCTCCTGTTTCCATGCTTTCTTTCTCTTTTCCTCCCTTTACTCTAGTATATTTGGTACCAGATCTGCTATGTGCTTTTTTCCCCCCTTGCTGATTTACTTATATTGAACCATTTTCATTCATAACAAATTAAATAATGCATAACAGTTATTTCAAGTAGTGTTTAAACATGCGTGCTGGGTAGGTTTTGAACTGAATTTATGCTATCTTCTATGCGTGTTCACGTGCAGTTTTGAAATGCTACAAATAAAATCTTTGTGGTCCATAGGATATTTATCTAAATGCTATTTAAAAGATAGCAAAAATAACTACACAGTGTAGGTTCAGATCATTGAGTCATTTTAGAAATCAGATTTGCAGCTGCTTATGCAGGGGGGGAAAAAAAAAAGGTGGTTATTGCAAGCAAGCTGAAAACATCTGATGTCAAAATCAGCTTGTAAAATCAGCATGTCCTATGATGATTTGCATCTTTCTGCTGCACAAATCAGTAAAAAAAAAAAACACCTGAGTTTCCAAATTTGATACATATCAGTGCAGAACTGGGTATCCTAGTCTGTGAAAATGGAAGCGTAAGCTCTGCTTTCATTAACAGTTCAGCATTATTGCTGTTATGTCTAAACTGTATGGGAAATAAAAAATAAAACAAGCCACCACGAGCTAATGATGCATTCAATGCTTCCTGCAATACCTTAACAATAGGGCATTTATTTATTTATATATGTATTTGCCTCTAGGGTAGAGAGTTAAGGGAGAAAAGGAGAGGAATTGCTTGCTATGAGCTGGAAAAGCAGCACAGTTGGTTCTGGCAGTGAGGGGGTTGACTGACAGTCTGCAGTGCAGTGGAGTTTGCTGAGCTCCCTATATGGCTGTGGATTAGCTATATGCTAATACTGATAGGAGAAGAGGAGCTGTACTGAGCGCAGAGAGCTGCCGGTGGAGGCGATCAGAGTCTTAGCAGAGCTGACTCCTCAAGAGCCATGGCTGAAGGGGGTGAAGGAGGGGAAGATGAAATACAGTTCCTACGAACTGTAAGTACCTGCTTTTTATTGGTCATGTAGTATCTGATTTTATGTCTTGTGTCTTATTCCTTTTCTGCTGTATTAAAAATAGTGTTTTTTTCTGTGCTAGGCTTTGCCAAATTGAAGAATTGATTTAGTGGGGAAAAAAAAAGCAAAAATGCAGGCTTTAATAACATCATGCAATCTCAGTATGTTCTTCCTTGAATCTGCTCAATAGCCAGTTAGGCATAGGGAGACCTATTTCCGCTGTAATCCCCTATGTCTGAAGCATCCTTGTCAACTTTGTACTTGGGTTTCTAAATGCAGCATGCCAAATATCTGACCTCTGAAACTTCTGTCTAGGTTAGATTTCACTGACATTAACAGAAGCTTTGCAAATAGAAGAGCCTGAAAATGATGAATAATCCAAGCAAGCCCTCGATGACCTCTTCCAATAAACATGCACACAGAAGCACATTTGTGCATAGGGAATACCAACAGATGTCAAAATCGGGGCTTTGCAAATATTCTGGGATCATTTCTCTGCTTAAAAGAGGCTTATTTTAAGAAGACATAAGGATTTCTTTGGGAAGGGGTGTTAATTAGTGAAATACCTTTCACTCAGTGTAATTTTCTAAAAAGAGCCCTCACACCATTCTTTCCTAAGGCTTTCCACAATTCTAGTATGACAACCAATTTGGACTTATAAGCAAGTAGTGTTTATACATTAATGTGTAGAAAGAAGATAATGTCCTTTTCATATATCATATTGTCTCATTCATTATGTTTATCTTGCATGACTAAGAGTGTTTTGTTGTGTAACTAACATGAAAAAAAATGATATGCGTATTCCCTTCTCTTTCCATACTACCTTCACATGCATCATGAGTAATGTTCCAGAAACTCTCCCCTAGAGTTGATATAACTTTAAATGGGTAAGTTTCTAAAATATAACATGTTAAGTGCCCAAAGTAGAGATTGCAAGCCTAATTTGTAGGAGACAGGGAAAATTTATTTTTGGCTATAAAAGGTTGGAGAGTGGTGATAGTTGCTGCTGTTTATACAAACTGTTCAGGTGTGATAAAATGTCATTTGCACTTGTAAGCCTGGGAGAATTTCAGTGTGAGAGGAAATGAATAATCTCATGTAGAATCTTATCCAATATCCTTCCCCCTGACTTCACTTTTTAAAGAAGTATCTGTGTTATGTAGCCCAGTAGATTACTGTGCTTCTAGGAGATGGTGCTTTTATCTGAGACTGGAGCTTTAAATGAATGTCTTTCATCCCTTCACTTCTTAGGATGTTCCCTTAACTGAAGTCTTTCATAGTGATGAGGGGAGACACTTTGCCTGTGCACTGCATGAAATGGCAATTAATGCTGCTGTGACCCACTGTTATGCTGGTAGAACTCTATTGTGCTTCTGTCCAACAGATTAAGTGCTAAATAGAGATTTAAAAAAAAGAAAAAAAAAAAAGGTAGCAAGTGAGACTATGCATTAATGTTTGTTTTACTTGATGATAGGAAGTAGCCGTCTAGATTTCTACCTTTGAGAGCCCCAGCTTCTTTTCTGTGAATAGACATATCAGTTACAGTTGCCTTATCTCAAGCTTCACCTTCATGAATCGCTCATCATTTCACAACAATAAATTATTCCTTTCTTACTGTAAATATTGAATGCCTCAGCAGTGTAAGCTTTCAGTACTTATTACTTACAGCTTTTATTGATGCCATGTGTGTACATGCAAACATGAAGTATAGAAACTGTTTAGAATTCTTCCAGGGTCATTACTGATTGATCAGGATCTTCTGCAGATTAAAATATTTCTGGGAATTTAAGTTGCTAATGAATATTTCCCATACTTGCATGGCTGAGTCGTCTTTGGAAATCACTGACATTCCAATTCTTTTCATTTTGAGACTTGAGGACGAAGTGCTCTAGAGTGCTATAAGGAACACACTGCTCTCTGAGAAAACTCTGTCATGGTGAGGTATAACAGAAGATTAAATCACTCTTGATCCTAAAAATATCTTTTTTTTTTTTTTTTAATAGAGCAGAAGTTTAACTCTTAACATGACACTTGTATTCATTTCTAGGGAGCAGCGAACTTGTGGGCATATTAATAAATTTTGGTGGCAAGTTTTCCCTATCACTTTCTGCTGTAAGACATTTCTCTTATTTGATTAACTTGTCAGCAATAAGAATGATAATGGACTTGAGAACAAATTCCAGGGAAGAGGGCAGGAACACTTCTGCTGTCATAGCATTAGTGTGTATTTGGTATTCAATTCAGTCTCACTTCTTGTGTAATGTGTACAGAATCACAGAATCACAGAATCACCTGGGTTGGAAGGGACCTCAAGGATCATGTAGTTCCAACCCCCCTGCCTAGCAGGGACACCAAACATACACATTCAGATCAGGTTGCCCAGGACCCCGTCCAACCTGGCCTTGAACACGTCCAAGGACGGGGCATCCACAACCTCCCTGGGCAACCCGTTCCAGGGCCTAACCACTCTCCTTGTGAAGAACTTCCCCCTAACATCCAACCTAAATCTTTCCTCCTTCAACTTGGATCCATGTACATGTGTAGTGGTATTACTTAAAAGAATATATTGCTAATACATTGTTAATTTCCTTTCTTCTTTTTTGTTTTTCAACTTCTCAGCTCAGGATGAATATAAATAAACATATGAACACACTTTTTTCCTTATCCCACTACCTTATTGCTTTTGTTCTGAAATCTTTTTTTCTGTTGTTTCTGTAAAAGGCTTGAATCTCCAGTTTTTAGTTGGTGGCTTTTGTCTGCATTTGACTGGATATTAAGTGTATTTGAGCATACTTGTGTGTCATAAATGTAAAGGGCACAAATGTTAAGGGCAAAGCACTTAATACTTGTGCATACTTTGCAATACAGACATCTCTCAGTATGTTACCTTTGTAACATTTGTGCTTTAGGTGACTTTCCTTTACTGTTTATTGCTCCTTCCTAAAGTATGAATGCATTAGAAACTTATGAAGGTAGCATTTCTACAGTGTTTGTGTAATAGGTGTGTTAACCAGTGCTGTTTTGATAATAATGTCTGGAGGAATATGGAAAGAACATTGTGATCCTGGGTATCGTGTGTGTGTGACTATAGATCACTTTCATTTGAGTCTTTCTTGGTAGGGACTTTACTGCTGTGATAACCTGACATAGTCCTTTCCACTTTGGAAACTGTTTTCAAGTTCTTTGTCATTTCCACTGCTACCAAATGAATCAAATATGAGGTGACACCTTTGAGTAGATGGCTTTTGTGTTCATCCATCAGAAATACCTGCATAGTCACTTGCCAACAGAAAGGATCAGTGGAGGGGCCCTGCTCTCAAAGTATAGGAGCAATTTAAATATATTTATAATGAAACCTGCCAAAGTTAGGGTCTGAACTGTGGTTGTAACACTGGTTAGTAGGTTTATTGCTTTGCTGTTTTCCCAAAATCCCCTGTATTTCTATTTTCCTGTTTCATTTTTCTACTTTTTTTAAATAAAAATGAATAATTTTTTTGAGATGCCTCATAGCACGTTGGTCAAAGTTGTATCTTGCTTTTCACAGATTTGAACAAAATGTTGGCATGTGTATGTATACCCTTCTGTTTGCGCTTGTGTGTGCCTGACTCTTCGTATAAATTGTGCATAACTCTGAGTGAAAGAAGCCTATGCACTTCTGTCTTCCTGGACTGTTCTTTAACAGCTTATCTCAATGACCTAATTTAAAACATTTTGATAAATGCATCCAGTCGTACAGATGTGTATGGAAAGGAATGGGAAATTTTCTGTCATAGACTGTGAGAAGTTATCTGCTATAATTACATAGCAGAATACTGTTTTTATGAAGACCTAAAATAGAATATTTGAATTACTTTTTTTTCAAAATCTAGACTATTTGCATTGATTTACATAAGAAGTTTATAGATTTTTTTAATTGCAGTTATTTTTAATCATTTAGATGTTGTCATTTCTCAGACTTCAGATAATTGGGTGGCTTATACACATTTATATATGAATGCATTTATTTATTTTTGCATTACCCTCTCCAAGCAATTGGAACAGAAGGTTGTCAGGAGTAGTCCGCATGTATTTGCCAAGGGGAAATTGCACTTGACCAACCTGGTAACCTTCTGTGATGTTATCACTGGTTGGGTAGGTGGGAGAAGAGCAGAGGATGTTGTGTGCATTAATTTCAGCAAGGTGTTTGGCACCATCTCCCAGAACAACCTTGCTATGAAACTTAGAAAGTGTGGGATGGATGAGTGGACATTGAAGTGGATTGACAACTGGCTAAGTGGCAGAGCTCGGAGGGTGGTCATCAGCAACACAGACCCTGGTTGGAGGCCTGTAACTAGTAGTGTTCCCTATGGGCCTGTACTGGGTCGGGTCTTGTTCAACATCTTCATCAAAGTCTGGATGAAAGGATAGAATCTACCCTCAGTGAGTTTACTGATGGTACTAAGCTGGGATGAGTGGCTGATGCACCAGAAAGCTCTGCTACCATTCAGCAAGACTTGGATAGACTGAAGAGTTGGGCAGGGAGAAACCTGATAAAGTTTAACAAGAACAAGGGTAGAGTCTTGCACCTGGGGAAGAGTAACTGCATGCATCAGTTAGGGAAAGATTTGATGTAGAGGATCTGCGAAGAATCTGGGTATTCTGGTGGGCAGCAGGTTGGCCATGAGCCGGAAGTGAGTCCTTTTGTCCAAGAAGGCCAATGGTATCTGGGGGTGAATTAAGAAGAGTGAGGCTAACAGGCGGAGGGAAGTGATCCTCTCCTCTATTCTGCCCTGGTGAAACCACATTTACAATACTGTGTCCAGTTTATGGACTCCTCAGTCTGAAAAGACAGGGATCTTGTAAGAGTCAGCAGAGGGCTACAAAGGTGATAAAGGGCCTGGAGTGTCTTCTGCATGAGGACAGGCTGAGTAACTTGAGTCTGTTCAGCCTTGGCAAAAGAAGACTGAGAGGGGATCTGGTAAAAGTTTATAAATATCTAGAAGAAGGTGGGAGGCAAATGGATGAGGCCAGGCTCTTCTTAGTGGTTTGTAGCAATAGAACAAGGAGCAATGGCCTAAAACTTGAATGAAGGAGGTTCCATACAAAGATGCATAGGAACTTCTTTACAGTGAGGGTTGGCAGAGCATTGGAACAGGTTGCCTGGAGAGACTAGAGTCTCCTTCTACGGAGGTACTCAACACTCATCTGGAAGCCCCTCTGTGCAACATATTGTAGGGTACTTGCTTTAGCAGGGGAGTTGGACTCGATGATCTACTGAGGCCCCATCATTCTGAGATTTTCTTATTAATATTGCTTGAAAGTGAGGTTATCTGCTGTGCTGATGTTGTAGATGAGATGGGAAGTTATCTCAGTCTTACAATATGAGCTGCCTGGAATAATTAAGTTTGGGTTTTTTTTCAATCATTTTCATTGTTGCCAAATATAAATATAAAAAGTGATAATATATCATCTCTTCTTACTTTAGGGGTTTTATTTCTGTTTACCTAAAATTAATGCAGTATATAAGCAGTTCTTATTTAAATATTCTCAACACATGTTTTTATCAGATCTGTGTACCTAATGATGAATCCCTATTGATAAAACAAAGAACATGTGAAATGGAAGCATTACAATAGTTCATCTTTAATAGTCCAACATAATAGTTAGGCTACTAAAGAGGGGTCACCTGCATATTGATATCCTTTTTGAGATCTGTAGTGCAAGTCTCTGTAGCTTGATTTGGTAATGCTCACTAGATTAATACTTGCAAAGAAGTACATTGGACTAATGTCCACGTGTCAAACAGTAATGGAGGATCCTTCTAGTGAGAAATTTGTTTCAGTAGTTAACTAAATACTGGGAAAATATGAAAATTGTTCTCTGAATTACTTATTATTATGTTTATATATGAGCAATATAGAATCTAACAAAGGCTGAGAATACTTTAAGATCAAATTAATGACATTTTCCCAAAGTCTCTTTGGTGGATGTGGCAGTGGTTCTGCATGCTACTTAAACAGCTGAATATGTTCCATGGTATTGTATTCAAATTAATTAGGACATTTGTCTGATGTCACTGCAGTGCATTTCATGATACAATTGTTACTTACTTTCTATCACAACAAAGGGTAAAATGAATGAAAGAATAATCTTGGATAAATCTTCAGTTGCTTCTAAGGTCAGATGTGTATTAAGAGCTTAAATGACTTTTTGAATTCAATGTTAATGTATCTGTTTATCTCTGTTCATTACATATTCCCATTGTGATTTGTATTGCCAGAATATTTTGACAACCGTATAATGGTCTATACTATAAGAACGACAAATAATTAACTTTCTATGTCTCTTCCACTTTTTTTTTTAAAGCAAGGTATTTCAATTACCTCATTTTTGCTTCTTGAACTTTAGTCTATTACAGGTATTGCTACTTACAATTACATTTTTTGCCTTACTGTTCTTCAGTTTCTACAATAGAAATTGTACATATCATAGAAATTTGACATGAGTTAAGTTGTAGTGTCCTTCTTTGCAAATAGTGTTGCTGTACTTTTGAAATCTTGTTTTTACTTCCTATGTGTTCTGAACAGTATGATTAACTTTGCCCAGTTTGTCACTCTCTGCAAACTGTTACTTTATTCTTCACTTACTATTTCTTTGACAAATATCTGGGTAATACTTCATGATTGAGATTGATAACGTGATAGATTTTGCCAGTGCTGACACTGTGCATCTTATGCTGTAATACACTGCGAGTGATTATTTTTGCTGAAATATAAATACAAGATCTGCAATGTTGCAGCCCCTTTACAAGGCAGAATCTGAAGCAAAAGCTCTGTCATAGTATAAACATGACAGTCTGTCTTCATGCTATAGAGAGTGTCTGGTTTTAGCTATGGACATACTAGCTTGATATCTGTATCAGAGCTATTCAACTCATTTGTAGCATTTAATCACTTTTTTGGGGGTGAAATAATCTCATTTAAGCAGATGTTTCAGGCTCCAGGCAAGGAACAGTTCTATGGGGAAACTGCACCATGTTTGGATATAGATTGAAACACATTTCTGAAGTAGCTTATAGTTGAAGATAAGCTTAGTATGATAAAAGTTGTTTGAAATCTAATTAACACTTGAAATTTTATGGCTTGAGGTTTGTTCCAAGATTTTGGTACAAATATAGGAAAAAAAGTTAGTCTCTATGTCCCCAGACCTTCCCATTAAAATAAGAAAGCAGAGAAAGACAAATGGGAATATAAGAAGGCAGTAAGGAGATATCCACTATGCTGCTAGGTAGTAGTTTTTGCATTCTAATTCCAGCAACAATTATAAAATAGATTTACTGACAGATACTGAAGAGGAGTGAAAAAATATTAAAGAAATATTCTGGAAAAATGAAATTGCAATTGATAGTAGAATAAAATAGAATATAGGGGAGGACAGAAAGGAGAAAAGGCAAATGTGTTTTTGGAAGATGTAACAAGCGAGGACTTGTGTCACGAACAGTCAGAGAGGAATTGGCTTTCACCTCTATCAAATGAAAGATAGATGAGTTTAGGACACCCTTCTAAAGGTGTTAATATGTCAGGTTGCAGATAGCGCATGCATTTGGTTTGTTTCCTTGGTACCTACCTTACAATTTTCTAGTATGGATCTGTACAGTTTACTGTAAACTTAGGTGGTTTTTTTCTACAAGGAAATAAAGCAGAGAGGCATCCTACAACACTGTGTATTGCATTCTGTGTGAAGATCTAAAATCTAAAGCCACAGCAATTAAACATAGATGCTGCTGCTGCTTTTCCTTTTTAATTCTGACAACTGAAGGTTTTCCTCAGGTCAGTAACATTTTTTTCCCCTATTAGCATTGAATTTATGTACATGCCTTCTTTTTAGTTTTCCAGTGTTTTTTAATGAGTTGCTACAGTTCATGAAATAGAGTGAGCTGCAGTTTTGCCTGTATGTATTGGCCAAGTCTGTGATGTTTAAAGAATAGCATTACATTACAGTAAATTAGAATAATGCTTTACTACTGTATCTTTCTTCAGTTTAAATTCAAAAGCTGCAATTTAAAAAAAGAGGTAAGTGTATCAGTTAGAACATTCTGCATGTAGCTTGTCGTTGAGAAAGAATTGTAAGACTGAATGTAGTTGTGTTAGGTCCAGCCCTCTGTCAGTTTTTCCCTTTCTCGTATCAGTGATAAAGCTCATCTGCAGAAATAATGCTTATTACAATCAAGGAAACTCTTAAGTTGTACCTGAGAAAATCAGCAAATTAAAATCTTTTTTTTTCCTTTTTTTCCAAGACCTGTGACTATGCAATATTCCTAAACAAGTGCTCCAGGGATATATTTTTCTTTTTTCCCCTAGTTCCATTGCTGGCTTTTGTAGGGATTGATTTCTGCTCAAACTCTACTTCTGTGTTTCTGAAGGAGCAGTTAGTATCTTCAGTAATGAACTACTGTTGTTCCCATGGTTCCATAAAATGCATCAAGTGGACAGCATGATCTCTGTGCCTTTTTCCCTAATCCTTTGCCTTACTGACTGAATATGATTCATACTGAAACCCAGCTGTTTCTTTCTCAGTTCCCATGACAGTACTGTGACCACACTGCCTAATGCTGCCAGGTGCATTAGAGGCAGAGAAGAGAGGAAAAATAAATTTTGTACATAGTTATTTAGAATACATTAAATTCAATCAGGATGCTGTTTTGAAGTTGTTATTTCTTGACTTTGTTTATAAAGTGTGTATTTTTCCTAATGTATATTCATAGCATTATGGATGCATTGTAAGTACAGTCCTCAGTCAATCATCTCTGTTTAAGAAAACGGCCACAAACATGCTTTTGAAAGAAAGAAAGGAAACAGGATACATTAAATTATGTCTTGATGAAAATTTTGGTTCATTTGTTCAATTTACAGATCTAGTTTTAGCATTCTGTTTTTAATATCAATATGGGAGTTACGAGACAATTCCTTAGGCATTTTAGTTAATCCTGGAAAATACAAATACCTGTAGGTGCAACGAATGATCTCAGAATGATCTTAGAAAATCCAGAAAAATTGGAAGGCATGACATAAGATAAAATGTATCAGAAACTTGAATACCTTAGATCGTGATTCCTGTAGACCTCAGTTTACACTAGCAAAACAACATAAATTTTTTATTGATATGCCTTTTCTATAGTTGCTATAGCGTGAAGAATGAGTAAGCAATTTTGCACGTCTTTGTCTATGGTTAAGCTGACTAGTATATTTGGAGATGTTTGTGGGAAAGATAGGGGTCTATACCTGCCCTGGAAAATCTAGAGTAGGTATTTATCAGTTACTGGACAGATTACTGTTGTACAGTTTTACGAAGTAATATTTTTTAATGAGAAGAAAAACATTTTCTGGAAAATTGATAACATTGCATGGCTGACAACTTTGACGCTCTTTTCTAAACAACTAACAGCACAAATGTTTACTAAGGCGTGACAGTAAAGAATCGTCAAAATATCTGCTTAGTAAGAAAAAAATTGTAGTTTTTCTAATTACTGTAAGATATTTTCTTAAATTATAGAAGTTTAGTTAGGACTTTTCTCTTTATTTGTATTGCATTCTGATAATAAAGCAAGTTCTTCCCCCTTCCTTCATTCTTACTTCTTTCCTCCAAAAAAGTTCAAAACTCAGAAATGGTAAGTATTTGCTCCTCATAATGTAGAATGTAGCAGTTTCAGTGTTGGAAGGCTTTTAAAATCATTTAAGATGTTTAAAAGGATGTCCACATTTAAAAAAAAAAAAAAGAGAGAGAAAAGAAAAAAAGGCCATTTTCCCACTTTACTTGGGTAACTACTGTAATTTTAAGAAAAACAGTTCCTGGAATATTAAGAATTAGCGAATTTGTGGTATCCTTATAGTGTGTCTAAAGTAATTCAAAATTGATACATGCGTAGGAATTACAAAAGTCTACAGGAAAAAAATGTTTCTATTCCACAGTGTCTCACCTGCAGTATGATGCATACACATAGGAGTTCATCAGCAGCTGTGCACCTGCTATTGGTCAAAGCTGTCTTGCCAGATTTGGCTTAGATGTGAATGGGAGCTGGTGATCAGCATGTTGATCAGGTTACCTCTTTTTTCCTGTTCACTCATCTGGTGTATCGTGAGGAGAGGCAGCTTAAACAGCAGAATATGTTGAGAGATTCAGTAGTAATATCAGATTTCTTCTTTCTACTGGGTTTTTATCCAACTAAGCAAGTGCTGGTTCCTCGGTAAGACGAGTAGTCAGCACAAGCCTGGGCTGTTTTTAGCTCACTACAAACATCTCTTTCTGTCTTGAGTATTCTGATTACTTTAGGATTCAGGTAGCTTCGCCAACACCAGAATATCAACATCCTTTGACTCAAGAGTAACAATGTGAATTCTTGTCAATAATGTAAAGAAAAGAAAGCACAAGAGAATCAACCTAAATAAAATCCTTTATTAATTACTTGTACAAAAAATAGAACTTAACTCAGACTTCAACCAGCTGTTCAGCAGCAGCTGCGGAACTAATTTAAACCATTGAAGATTTCAAATTGCATCAGCCGTATCACATCCAAAAGCGAGTACAAGGAACATCACGCTTAGCATACAAATTAAAATGCCTTAGGTGGTTCACTAAAATGCTTTAGGCCAAATGACTTCCATCTCCCAAGACTCCCTCTGAAGTTCATCATACTATGTCATAATCTCTTTATATGGAAAATTCCCAGAATGCACATGTACTTGGTGCATATTAAAGGTATTTAATATCAGTAATTTGTAGAAATCAGAAAATGTTTGATGTGTAGAAGTGTTGGTGCACTTGCTAAGTACGCCATCAGTTAACGTTTGATTTTAAAACAACAATAAAAAAAAAATTAAAACATCTTTCCAAATAACTGACAGTATTACGTTCCAAATTCTAGCTCAACTTTCTACTATAATATGTGCCTGTTTTGGTGGCACTTTCTAAAATGCAAAAAATCAATAGATTTTCTAGTTTCCATGTAGTCAAAATTATGAAAAGTAGAGTTGAGTAGACATTGGTCTACGCACGGCGTGTCTGCATTTTTTCCTTTTTATACCATAGGTATGTAGACTGTCTAAAATATTGACTATAACTGAAAAAAGTACTAATAGGGATTAATAAGGTGTGGCTTCCTGATCAGTCACTATCAGTGGAAGTAAGGAATAATTACATTAAAAATATGTTCCAAGAATTTGTTTTAAACTTTGTTTTTGCCTTTGTTTTCTATGTGCTAATTACATACATTAGGATTAATCGGGAACAACATTTTTTGAATGTGTAGAAGAAAAACTAACTTTACAATTTGCAAATCCTAAACCTTTCCTGTAAGATTTGTGATTTGCTGTAGACTGAATTTATCTCTGTAATCTCTTTACTTGCTTACTTAGAAAGGTTTTGCAGATCTCTCAAAAGTAGTCTTATCCACGTAATGTGGTATTTGGCTCTCATTATCTTTATTTTGATTGTATTATTTCCTCACGTGAAAGTAGTTTAGGAAATCTTATATAAATGATATTACAGGAATTGGCTGATGATGACGTGCACTTTTGATGGCTGAATCACTCAGCAGTTTTCTCTACTTACTGTACTGTATCTTTTGTGTCTGTCTTAGGTAAAATTTTTAGTCGGCTCTACTGTAAGTTACCTTCCTGAGTGGGTGAAATAACTGTGTGCTTGATTACTGAGTACTAGCCTTGGGCAATCACAAAGTATGAAATTTACCAAAAACAATGCAGGATTTTATATTTGGGATGGTGTAATCTTGGATGTATGTCTAGTCTGTGGGATGAGCGGCTGCAGTGCAGCCCTGCAGAAAGAGATCTGGGCATTTGGAGTGATGGAAAGCTCAATGAGTCATCAGTGTGCCTTGGCAGACAAAAGGACCAGCAGCATCCTGGATTGAGTTAAGTGCAGTATAGTTAGCTGATCAAAATAAATAATTATTCCATTATGCTCAGTGTTGGTGCAGCCTCACCCCAAGCATTGTGTATGGTTTGGGGCTCCGCAGTATAAGAAGGGTATAAAAATACTAGGCAGTGCCCAAAGAAGGGCATGAATACAGTGAAACAACTAGGTGATGATGTGACTTACAAGGAACATTTAAAGATACTTGGTTTGTTCAGCTTACAGAAGAGATATCTGAGGGTGACGTGACCTCATTACTGCCTATGGAGTACAAGGGCAAGTGCTGATCTCTCTGGTGACAGCGACAGGACCTGAGGGAACAGCAGGGAGCTGTGTCAGAAGAGTCAGGTTGGCATTAGGAATAGGTTGTTTAGTAAGATTGTGATACGCACCTATCCAAAATTCTGCAACCTGTAAAACTAAGTGATGTTGCATCTCATACTAGTTGTCGTGAATGTAGAATATTTGGATAATTTATGTCAATTCAAGACCATAAAATGTTTTTTTCCTTATGCTTTTCTTTACCTTAGTAAAGATGCTGATGTATTTTCTTAATGTATATAAAATTTTAAAAAGTAATTTGAATTTTATGAAGGTGGTAACAGAAATAGTTTCTTTGTACATACAAAATGAAGTTAAGTATAATAGCATTTTCTAAAAGCTTCTGTAATTAGAAGCCCATCAATCTAAATTTTTGTTTTACAAGAGAAGTAAGCGCTTACTATAGGATGAAACATTAGCTAGTTAATTATCATGGAAATGTATATAATGCTGTTTCCAGAGCGAACTACAGGATGTGAATTATTTTCTTCATCATTGATGTGTACAGTACTTCTCCCACAGTTATTTCAGTTTAATGTGCAAAATGGAAATCAAGGTATCAAGTTTGGCTTATTAAGGACTACTTTTACTTTAGCCGTGTGAATCAGCCTGAGTTTCAAAACTTTCAAACGCATATTTTACACTTAATTTCTTTTATGCATGAAATTAATGCATCAACTATGCTGTTTACTTGCTCTTATGATTACAAAAGATAGAAGCAACATACAGCAGCTACTAGCCCCACTAGAGAGAAACAAACATACTCTAAAAGTTTTAAATGTTGTTTTGAGCAGACAGCTTGTTCCACCTTTATAAAAATAAAAATAAAATAAAAAAAAAAAAAATCCTTTCTGTTACACAATGAGATTGCAAGGGTGGTTTGCAAGGAGATTATTAAAATGTTTTCCTAAGTGGAAAGTTTAAAAGGAGGTGATAAATATTTGTATTTACTTATTAGGGAGTATTCTATCAAAAGAGACAGAAAAGGCTTTTCTTACTCAGGCTTTTGTTCATTTTTGTTTTGAGATGACTTACCATGAATGGCTTAGCTAGCCTAACTGCAGATAACTTATTGAAGGTGGTCCTTTACTGCTAACCAGTGTAGTTCTTGCCATATTACTGAACAAACAACAAGCTATAAAGTTCTATCCTTTGGTTCCTTGTTACTGGTGGGGGAAAAAAATTCACTCTGAGAATAGCTGAATCAAGAAGTGTCATCTCTCTGTGATTAATTTCAAAATCAGGAAGCTTGTTGGTATGGAATATTCTAGATTCATCCTGAGCATGCCATTTTTATTTCACAACAAGAGTTTGTTTTTGTTAGAAAGACTCATCTACTTTTATTTTGCTAGGGATCTTCCCAAATCATCTTCTCTCATGATTGACCTTAGGCTTAAATAACATCATTGACTAAATAAGGCCTCGTATATAAGGCTTAACTTGTCAATTAGAGTGGTAATATGACCTTTTCAATTCTGGCCAATATGAAGATCATCTAGAATCATAAATCACAGAATTCTGAAGTGTGATATCAGAAGCATAGAAAATAGAGGGAAAAAAAATTGAGAAAAAAAATTGCTAGATTATAGTGATATTTTGTTATAGGTAATTTGTTATGTCAGGAGAATTGTTCTAGTGCTGCTTAAAAATGAAGTGCATGATGGTACAGGTCTGTCGTGTTCTTGTAATCTAGCTTTATCTTAATACGTTTTTCTTTTATCTTTCACATCTGTTTTTATCTGCTAGTCTAAAGAAACTGAGTGGTAGTAACAGAATTCAGTCATGACATGGGAGCTGATAGAAAATTATCCTAGCCTTAAGCTACTTCCTGAAATTATCCAACTTTTTGTGTGAGCATCCCTACAAGAATTTTCAGCACTCTAGGGAAACCACAGTGAAACACCTGTCAGCCAGCTGTATAACTTAGGTACCTTTGGACAGG
The DNA here is from genome assembly GCF_026119805.1 of Tympanuchus pallidicinctus. NCBI lineage: Eukaryota > Metazoa > Chordata > Aves > Galliformes > Phasianidae > Tympanuchus > Tympanuchus pallidicinctus. Next base: position 29,600,621 of record NW_026294747.1, on the reverse strand, counting down.
ATTAACATACAAGGTTCTCTGTACTGTTTTCTTCTCCTGTTGTTTCTTGAGTCAGGTGTTCTGACAGAAAACTGGAAGTCATTGAGCTATTCTTCAAGTGCTGCTCCAGAAGACAGAGGTAAAATCACAGTAATTCCTTACTGAGAAGTGAGCATTATACAATATAGCAAAATGGCAGTACATGAATTAAACCATCACATCAAGTCATTGTCCAGGTGCTGTTTGCTTTGGTGGCAGTGTAAGAGTTCTTGGCACATATGACTGAACATTGTTTAGTTTCTTGAAATGATCTTTGTCTCTGTACTTTTTTATACTAATCTTTTTCATAACTACAAAGATAGTGTTTTGACAGATGAGTTTTAAGCATTTTGAATATACACAGGATGGCTAATTACTGTATTTGAGAAATGCTGCCTATGACAATATGAATTGAGTGCACCCTCAGTAAATTCGCAGATGACACCAAATTGGCTGGAAGTGTGGATCTGCCTGGGGGTAGCGAGGCCCTACAGAGGGATCTGGACAGGCTGGAGAGTTGGGCTGAAGCCAATAGGATGACTTTCAACAAGGCCAAATGCCGGGTCCTGCACTTCGGCCACAACAACCCCAGGCGACGCTACAGGCTTGGGGCGGTGTGGCTGGAGGACTGCGTAGAGGAAATGGACCTGGGGGTATTGATTGATGCTCGGCTGAACATGAGCCGACAGTGTGCCCAGGTGGCTAAGAAGGCCAATGGCATACTGGCTTGCATCAGAAACAGTGTTGCAAGCAGGAGCAGAGAGGTGATTGTTCCCCTGTATTCAGCACTGGTGAGGCCGCACCTCGAGTACTGTGTCCAGTTTTGGGCCCCTCACTGCAAGAAAGATATTGAGGCCCTGGAACGTGTTCAAAGGAGGGCAACAAAGCTGGTGAGGGGTCTGGAACACAGGCCATATGAGGAGAGGCTGAAGGAGCTGGGAATGTTCAGCCTGGAGAAGAGGAGGCTCAGGGGAGACCTCATTGCTCTCTATAACTTCCTGAAGGGAGGCTGTAGTGAGCTGGGGGTCGGCCTCTTCTCTCGTGTCATTAGTGATAGGACCAGGGGGAATGGCTTCAAGCTACGGCAGGGGAGATTCAGGCTGGACATGAGGAAGTACTACTTTTCAGAAAGGGTAGTCAGGCACTGGAACGGACTGCCCAGGGAGGTGGTGGAGTCACCGACCCTGGGGGTGTTCAAGGAAAGACTGGATGTTGTATTGAGGGACATGGTTTAGTAGGAGCTATTGGGAATAGGTGAACGGTTGGACTGGGTGATCTTTTAGGTCTTTTCCAACCTTGATGATTCTATGATTCTATGATTCTATGAATGTGATACTGCCTGAAAATATCAGTCTGAAGCAATAGTAACGCCTGCTTCTCCCTGAGCATTTCTTCTACTGTTGCAATGTTCATAGAATCATAGACTCGTGGAATGGTTTGGGTTGGAAGGGAAATTTAAGATCATCTTGTTCCAAACTCCCTGCTATGGGCCCCTGCTTCCTACTAGACCAGGTTGCTCAAAGCCCCATCCAGCCTGGCTTTGAATATCTCCAGGTAGGGAGCTTCCACAGCCTCACTGGGCAACCTGTGCCAGTGTCTCAGCTGGAACAGAAATTCAGTAAAGATTTTATTCCTAGTATCTAGTGTAAATCTACCCTTTTCCAGTTTAAAGCCATTTCCCCTTGTCCCGTCTCTAACTGCCATTATAAAAAAATTATTTACAATGCCCTCTATAAGAAGTACATATAAAAATTGCTGTTCAATCTAGTCGCTTTGTCTGATGGATCTTGTAACTACTAGTTTAGCTTATATTAGTGGCTGCAGGTTGTGACTCTACATTTAATTGCAAGTTAGTGTGGTGTTCAAATGCAGAACTAGATAAAATTTGACCCAAGGCTGTGCATAAAGGTCAGTCCTTTGTATTTTCGTGTGATGAGAATGTACTGTTGCCTAATAAGTATTTAGGAGGCAGAGGTGGTTAACATAAAAGCTTATAGGTTCAAAAAAGAAGATACTGATGCATATGTTGGATAGGCAAAGCTAATCAGAATTTGTATTTCTACATTTATAGATAGTTTTGTTTGAAAAATTATGATTCAATATTAAGTAGTAAAGCCATCCTTATGGTATGATAAGCAGTGGTGATTTCAGACCAATGAAACAATGAAATTACTTGGCCAAACTGGAGAGATTTATCTCAAGTAAACCATGACAGAAAAACTGAACTTAGCATAATTAATGTGCTCTGAAGAAAGACTCTGAGAATGTTCACAACTCTTTGTCAAGCTGTTATTGTATGCAAGGAAAGTTTTGTCTGGTACCTGTGACTGTATATATTGAATATCTTCACAAGCAATGTTTTGGTATTTGAGGGTTTTGATTTAAAAATGTATAACACTCTTTCATCCAGATAAGGGCTAGGATTTGCTTGGTGCTATACAAAATGAGGAATACAATACCTTCTGTGATACAAAGAATTTTCCTTGATCAGTAACTGGACAGGCTGCAGGTGAACAGGCAAGGAAAAGGAGATTTTGAGAGGTGTGAGGAGGAGTAAATGTTCCTGAATATAGAAGAGGAAAAAGATGTAACAAACAGATATGGGTACTTTGCATGCTTATGGTCACTGAACCAATCTTTTTCTGTTTAATTCATTTGTTAGCACTTGATATTTTTTACTTTTGTGGGGGTTTTTTTGTTTGTTTTTTTTTGTTTTATTTTTTATTTTTATTTTTTTTGTTAACCACAGAGCATTTGCCTGAATTATCTTTGCTTAGGTTAGTCCTTCATTTGCTTTTATTTAATGTGGAAATACTTACTTATTCCTTATCATAGGAATATAGTACTGGAAGGAATTGAAGCCATTGAATCCATTTGCATTTGAAATTTAGAATGAAAGAATTTTAAAGCTAGCTATATCTTTTTCCTTGCTAGCTTCTACCATTCTTTTGTCTAGCAATTTGAAACTTCTTTCAGCTTTTCAGCTTAAATGTATTTATGTATTACATTTTTTTTCTTGTGTACCAACACTGTGACCCATCAATGTATTTGTAAGGAATAATTCTACTCCCCCTCGGGTATGGCTTTGTTGGAGTAAACAATCTGACTTTGTGATCAAATTCAATAGCAGGAATGCAGTTTCAAAGAATTTGAAAGACTAAATACAAATTTATCTTTTTTTCATATGCATGCATTTTAAACCATACACTACAGTTTACTTTTTACTTCTATAGAAAAAAAAGATTCAATTAGAATGATGTAGTCTTGCACATGACACTTCCTTACAGTTCTCAGACAAAAATCAGAAAGTCTTTGGGTGAAATATACTCATAGAATAACCCTAGTTTGAGGGGACCCAGAAGTATTACCAGGTTCAAATCCTAGCTCCACACAGGATCACCCAAAAAACAAACCATATTTCTTGCCCAAACATTTTTTGAGCTCTAATAGGCTTGGTGCATTGAATACTACCTGTGCAAACTCTTGCAGGACTGAACCACTCTTTCAGAGAAGTGATAAAGCCTCTAAAAACCATACCCTCAATTTTCCACTTGCAGGTAGAATTTAAGTGACCTAATAGAGCCTGAAAGTGGTGCACTGTCATTTATTTAGCTGCCTGTGTTCTTCCAACAAATGTTTCAAAGTGCTGTAATTTTTTTTCCTATGGGAGTCTTAGCTCCATGGCAACCGTATCCAGTTTAACTCTTACGGAATCCTGTGACCATAGAGGAAACACTCCCTCTTATCTAATGATTAGATCTATTTCTGTCCCTTCTTAGCTATATGCTTTTCCTTTGTACCTCTTCCTCTAAGCAAGGTTTTTGTCAAGTATAAATATAATTGACCCTCCGATATATGATGTCATTAATTCAGAATAATTCTTCATGTTTTCCTCTTGAGCAAGCAGAAGAAAACATTGTAAGGACAAAGGAATGTTAAGATGATGACTCAAGTGCAGTCTCATAATGTGCAGGAACAGTACTATTGCCACCTTTGAAGTTCAGGACACCAGTAACATACTGTGATGAGTATGAAAATATTCTTGCATGAAGTGATGTTGAAATAATTCCAACCTTTAGAAAAGGAACAGTACTGTGGCAAAAATAATCCATAGTATAACAGATTTTGAAGGTGGAAGATGACATTATGAAATTCATTCTAAGCAGAAGTCTCACATTCAGAAAAAATTACAAGAGAATAAAGATTTTACAATAATAAATTGACACGATATTTGCAAGCAGTTTTACACCCTAATAGATGAAAAACAAGATAACTTATTTTACTTTACTTAGCATGAAGCTTCCGAAAGAATGCTTTAAGAGAATTTATATTTTCGGATATGAGTGGTAATTTTTAGAGTGTAAGAGAATGGGGACAATAGGGGGGAACACGTGACTGATTTTGAGAATGTTATAAATGTATGCAAAACAATGTACTATGAAAAAAATCAGAACAACAATTCTATTATCATTATCAAAGCTTAGAATTAGCAAGCTGTCATCTCTGGGGGGGGGAGCTCACAAGAAAGACTGGTGGCAGAGCAGCCCTGCAGAAAGGAATCTTGAGGGACTGATCCCCAGCAGGTTGAATGTGAGCCAGAGGCGTGCCCTGGCAGCCAAGGTGCAAACTGCTCCTTGTGGTGCGTTATGCACAGCACAGCCAACTGGTCAGAAGAGGTGATTCTCTCACTATGTTTAGTGTGGTGCAGCTTCACCTTGAATATTGTGTTCTCTACGACTTACTAAGGATGGGATGGATGCAGACTATTTAATGGTAATGACACTAACTCTATAAACATGATGCGACCTTTCTGGCAGGATGCAGCAAGTATTTCACTTTTCTTTTTATCACTATTGGTAATTAGAATGGCTTACCTATAAGTTTTCAATATACTTTGAGAAATTAAATGTCCAAAAATTAGTAGTAGTCATTTGATTAAATTGTACCTTTAATGATGCATAGGCCCATGTCCAGGCAGCTTTTGAAGATCAGCAAGGAGTAGACTCCACAGTCTCTGGACGTCAGCCTCTTGCCAGTTCTCTGTCACACATATGAATAGATGTTTCCTAATGTTCTAGGTTGTGCCATCACATCTTGTCATGGAAATGGTGGTAGTGTTTAGTGGAAAATAGTTTTCAAAATGTAGACTTTTTTTTTTTTTTTATCAGATATCGCTTGAGATGAATACTTTTCTTTTTTTAAGATCTCATAAATCTACAGAGAAGTAATCATGTAGGACAGCTAATATGGTTCCAGTTTTTAGTCTTTTCCATGAATGAAAGTACAAAAAGGTTAATGTATTTCATTTGCTTAATATTAAAAGTGTCTTGTTTTTTAACTTGAGTATTCATTATTTTAATTATTGGTCCTATATACTTCTTGTACATTTGTCTGCTGTGTTTATAATTCAATTGTTACTTGATTTCTTGTGCCTGTGAAGGAAATACTATTCCAAGCAATTAGCTTAGGCTTGTCCTTCGGGTTTTATCAGAGCAATCGCACTCACAAATCTCATCTTGCTAAAGGTCTGTAAAGATAACGTGTTGCCTACTACGGTGATCTGGACTTTCTGTTTTTGCTTTTTCCCATCTGGAATGTATTGACTGAGAGCATGAGTAGTCAGCCTTTAACAGATAACTGAAAAGTGAAGAAGGCTGCTTCTAACTGTGTGCTTAATCCCAACATGTTTAAGCGCGCTGTGCTTTAAAGTACTTGACAGAAGAGGAGGTGGGAAGAGCTCTAAACAGCTGTAAGCATAATTGTAGTTTTCCTGGTGCATTCCTATAAGAAAAACATGTCTCTTACAAGATATTCACTTATTTACTAAATAATCAAATAAAACTGAAAGGTTTTTTTCTTTTTTTTTATCTATCCTTCTGTCTCATATTTCTGCATATATGTTTTATCTTTTTTGCTGAAGAGAAAAAAAGAAATGATGAAGAGATCTTCAAGCGCCCAAATATATATATATGCATATATATATATATATATATATATATGCATGCTGGTAAAAACTGGCTGTGTATATGTGAAGACAAAATTTTAACAAGGTTGCACTTTGCCTTTTTATTGTGGATTTAGAATAGCTTTTGGTGGATGTTCAAAAACATTTTGGAATACAGAGTGCATTATGTTATGAGACTGAGCAGTGGGAATGCATGGTGCTGTGCTTTTGAACAGGGGTGAGCCAGTTCTATTTATGGGTTAGGATTAATGGACCAACTGAGGTGTGTGGTAATGTAGTGGTGTGTCTTACAGACTGCCTGATTAGGAAGAGGAGAGGTTGTTCAGAGGACTCACAAGATGAAACCTTTAGATTGTAGGCCATGACTTTTCCTGAAGACCTACTACTGCCGGAAATGCAACATAATAAGGCACAAACAATTCAGGAGGTTTCTGAAGTTTGTTGATTACATGGATAATAGATGAGTTAGTGGCAGGAGGTGCTCTGCTGAACCTGATGCTTTCCTGTGAGGAATTACTAGTCAGGAGCTTGGAAGCCGGTGATAGCCTTGATTGCTGTTACCATGAGATAGTGGAACTGAGGATTCTGAGAGGAGGGAAGAGACAAAAGCAGGATCACAATCCTGGGATTGTCTCTGTGCAGGTCCTTCTTGGAAGAATATGCCAGAGAACTGGTTGATTTTTAGAGGAGTGTATCTTCCATTAGTAGGATCAAACCATTTCCAATGTGCAAAATCTTGAGCAAAAATGACAGAAGACTTGCCTGGATGAAGAACAAGCTCCTGACAACGCTTCAACAGAAGAAAAAATAAAAGTGCAGGAGGTAGAAGCAGGAACAGGTGACTAGGGTGAGTGTCCAGATGACTATTCAGGGATGTAGTTAGTGTAGCCAAAGCCTCTCTGGAGATTAATCTGTTGAGGGGCTGAAAGGGTGACGGGGAAGTTTCTTCAAATGAGTATCAGCAGCAAAAGGAAATCCAAGGAAACTGTGGACCCTGTGCTTTATGTCACCAAATCACTTGAAAAAAGGGCTTAAAAAAAAAGTCTTGTTTTCTTTCTGAGGTGCTTTCTTCCTCAGTCTTTACTGAAGATGTTCAAAACCTCACTGGTGATGTCCTTGAGTATCCATCTCGATTTTGCTTTGAACCCTAGATAGGATTAGACAGTCTCTGCATGTCATGTCCAATCTCAGTATCATTTCATGTGATCATATGATAAAAACCTATGAAGTCCAAACTTAAGTTTTATCTCTCTTATTCACTAGCAAACATAATGACTGATTTTGAGCCTTGTGAAGAGATTTACACATGTGAACACTGATAACTCATTTTTTGGCATAGAAACAATGAAAAATACAGTCATACTGAGATTTCTTTAGAAATCAAGCCAATTACAAAATTAAATGCACTTCTCTTTGTCAGGTCAACCATCTAATTAATGAGGGAAAAGAATGTTCATTATGCTTTGTAACATCAGTTGGATAGACAGTGAGAAATATTTGTCTTAATTTTATGAAAAGTCATTCTATTCACATTAGTTACAGTCACTCTCAGTTATAAATCCATTACAACAAGAGCATGGTTTATATAAAATGTCTGTGGCTAAAATGTAAAAATGTGTTTCTAATCTAATGAGTTTGTTGGAGAGTGCTGACTTAACTGTCGTTCTTTTTAATGCTGCTATTGATTGCAGATTTCTGGTTATTGGAGCAGTGATAACCACAAGACATCTAGAAAATTATTGTCCAAGGGAGGCAGCCATGTAGATGTTTGTTGCTGTTTTTATTTTAATGAGTATATCTACAATGGCCATGTGATTGGTGTATACTTTTTTTGTGCCCTGTCTCAGCTAGAACTTTTCTGAATTATGACTGCACTGCTTTCTATAGTATGTCTTGAGAAATACTTGCAAATACTTGGCATGTGATGGATAGCAGGTGAACGAACTTTAATATTCACATTTTGTTTCTGTCATCTTTTCAATGATATTCTTTCATTTTTCATATATTTTATAAAAAGGCTGGTAAAAATGTTTGTTCTTCAAATCCTGCTCAAGGATTTCTTCTGGAATGTTACCTGCATCTGATGCTTTTTCTCTTTTAAACTGTAGAAAATGTAGAGGATTACTGAATATAGGGAATTTTTTCTTAAAATAGTCACTGTAAGTATCTGATACTTTACTTCCTACATTTCTTCATAAACTGTGATGTTCAATAAGCATCTGAGATATTTACGGTTAATGTCTTAAAGATAAGTGATCATGTATACAGAACGTGCCATTTAAAGAATATGGCATGTGCTGTGCATGCCCATTCTCATTTGAAATAGATATGACCTAAATGTTTGTTGCTATTGGTATATTTACTAATTCAGTAATGGTCATGCATTATGATTCCAAAAGGCTGATAGCTTCTATTTGGATTCCTTCTTAGTTTCAGGTACCAAGTTTTCTTTAAATTGGTTCATATGTAATTGATACAAGGCAGTGGCTATTCCAGTACTGTTTCTGAGCATCTGTTACACAGAAAAAATGTATAAATGAAGCCACGAAGATTGAACTTAATATACCAGAATTTTCCTCATCTACATTCTAATTCCAGTTGCCAGTTAATTGCTGAAAAAGAAGTAAATTTATTGTAATGGATGTAAAAGTAATGGGAAAAGCAAGCAAAATATTATTGCATGAGTACATACATTTCTTGTATTCACGTTTTCTCTTCAGAAGAATGCTCCCTCCATTCAAAGGAACTAATACATCTTATTATTTCTTAATTCACTCATATAATGTTACATTGAAGGTCATGACTCTCAGAGGTGCAAAATATCCGAGTCCCAAGACTATGATTAAGTAACACTGATGTAGTAAAGCAGGATACACACTTCTTTTCTGATAACACTTCATTGATCATCACTAAGCATACTGATTTTTTTAGTCAATTTGCCCTTTTAAGAATTAACATGTACTTAAAGTCATTTCATTTTTGAAAGCAGGGCAAGATTTAGTCTAATAGGAGAGGATATACTTCATTTTGCCAGGGATTTACATAAAGTCATTGATATGACTTGTATGACTGTTTAAGCTCTGTTAAAAAGCTGCCTTCCTTGCAGTATAAATTTGAAGAGGTAATTCTTAATATTTTGCACTTATCACTTATGACAAAATGCATAAATATTTTGGATGTCATTTACAGCGTTGCTACTCATTGTGGTTTACTGACACTGTCCCATGCTTTTCCATGAAGAATTGAAAAAAATGTAGTCGTACAAATAAAAGGAAGGCGTCAAACTGTAAATACCTCATTGGCAAGCTTTTTTGAAATACTGAAAAATGAAGCAAAATGGTTAATAGTGAAATACTTTGTAGGACTCTTTGTATATTAGAACTAATGAAGGGGGGGAGGGGGAGGTTATAGAAAAAAAAAAAATTAGAGGGGAAAAAAAGGTATAGGAAACAGATAATGCACCACAATAGAAACTCAAGTTATTTCATACATATGTGTATCAACCTTGTTGTCCTTGCCTATCTGTAGTACCTGTTGGAGATGCTTGCAAATTTGCAAAGAATATCTTAACAAGATATAGAGCAATTATAGTGAAATTAGTACAGAAGATATCCAAATAGGCCTTTTTTATCCTTAGGCAATGGTTCTCACGTTCCATTTTCCAAAGCATTTCATTCAGAAATATTAACAGAAGTGTAAAGGTGTACATTTTAATTTTATTGGTGTCTGATGACTTGCTTATTCTGCTTTGCTGATGACCTGATATAAGATCTGGAAGTATGTTCCAAAGTTGAGATCAGGCTTTGATCCAGCCACTGCTGACGGAGTAGACTGACAACCCCTGCTCTATTTTTAAAGTCTCCTGAGAACTGTCAGATGGCGTTTCATGAATTTCCATCAAATAACTGCTGTCATCATAAAGATCCATGTGTAGCAAACTGACTGCATTTACTAGGGGGAATGTGTGCACTTATTGAGGAAGGAAAGGCTTTTAAGTTTATAAAAAAGAAGTTGAAAACAACTGGTTACAAGTACTGGAAGTGTGCTGAGAATCCAGCTGCTCACTACTACCACTGGTTTAAGTTTTGTCCTGGTGGCTGATTTTCATAATTTGCTTTCTGTTTTGTGATGACTTACAACGCGACAGTCGTGCCTAAGTACCCCTTTATTATGTGACAGGCAAACACTGTGTGACTTACCACATAGCGTTTGCCAGACAGGTTGTATAGAGATGTTAAAAGCAAAGAAAAGCCTATATATATTTACGTGACCTCCTCCTAATTCAACAGCTTAGCCATAATTTCTCTATTTTGGGACCGAAATATTTGTGTGGCATGCGTTTCTTGGAGATCCCAAAGAAATGTTAATTATATTGCAGCAAAGCTGTATAAACATGGCAAGAATGAAAAATATCACATGGACTTATTTGTTTCATAAACTTTGCTTGAGTTTAAGTACATTTTATTTCTAATATTAGTTTACATAGTAAGTAAATGATCAGTTACTGGGAAATAGATTTTCAATTCTATAAGTGAATATTATCAAAAAGTGTCCTAGCAGTTTGGCAAAATGTAACTGCTGTAACTTGTGAACAAAACTGAAAGTTCTGGGAACAGAAAACATCTGTTTTACTAATATGCTTGTGAGATAAAAAAGAGAATGACAGTGTGGAAAGTGTTTGAGAATTCTATTTTGAAGTACGCTTCTTCCACTTTTGAGGAAGCAAAGTTCTTCCTTTTTTTTCCAATGTGTAACCTTTAAAATAAAAAAATGGAGAAGCATGCCATTGGAAATACAGATATATCCATTTAGATGTTATTTGGCTAAAGCTAACACTAGCAGCAAAGGTGAAAAAACCCCAATATCGTATCATTAATTTTGAAACTGCAAATTGAACTCTGATAAGGACCATTAGAAAGTAATAACCATGAAAGATTATAAAATTAGACTGTGGCATGTGGAAAATTTTCCACTATAATGCATTTTATAATGCTGCAGTGTGAGCCTGTTTAACCAGTTAAACAGGATGAAGTCTTACCAGTTCTCTAAACCATTTAAGAACAATCCAGGTGCTCAGCAGAAGTACATTTCAGTTTATGGCATTCTTCGTAAGTCAGTAGCATGCAAACATTCAGACAAAGCTTTACAAGAACAGGCAATTATGAATGTACATCAGTAGATATGAGATTAATTTAAGAATCGTAACTACTTCTTAGATGTTGTCTGTCAAAATCTGACCTTATTAAAGCTTTAAGCCCTTAATTGTTTTCCACTAGAAGGGAAATTATGGAACTATTAAAGACTTAACCTTGAAGACTTTTAAGTGAAAAATATTTCTTATGTTTCTTCTTTGCTACATTTCATGTCAAATGCTTTGGTCTCTCTTTGTGCGTATGTGTATATACTATACATGAAAACTGAGTTGGACACACTTTTTTTTTCCCCCAACTTCTTGAAGTCGTACGAAAACTGTTCAGAAGTGAAATATCTTTTAATCTCCCTTATACCTACTGAATGTGGAAACTGCTGAGCAAAAAGCTTTTCTAAGCCAGTGTCAACCCAGATACTGACCTCAGCTGTGGACTCTAACAAATATTCTAAAGCATGTTTGAGCATACAGTAGACAAGCAAGATTACATAAAGATTATGGGATGTTAGAAAAGCTGAGCTTTAAGAGACCTATATATTCCCTTATCAAAGAAAAGTCAGACCATACCCAGGTGACAGTACATTCACAGATGTTGATATAACTTGTTTTTTGAACAAACTCCATTCCCTACCCAGGGTCAGTTTTAGCACTGATATCCTCATGCTTTTCTAATAACCAGCCTGTATCTTGCTACAGTCTTTTATACTAGTAATTCTATCTTGCACATGAGAAACATAGTATTCTCTATGACGTTGGCATAGCTATTTATATGTTTATAAACTTTTTATCATACCCCTAATTATTTTTCTTTTATTTCATTAAACCACAGAATCACTGAGGTTGAACAGGACACTAAAGCATGTTAGTCATTGTCCATTTACATTTTAAGCATACTCTATAACCAGTCTGTGCAACCTGCTCTACTGTTTGACTGTGCTCACATTCATATTTACTGATTATTTTTCTTTTAAGTGTGACTGTTGTCCTTATACCATATATGCTGATAACAGCCCCCAAAGCCGGCTTGGGTAAACAGTCCTGTTTTTCTTAGCTGCTCTTTTTATTAGTTAGTCCAAATAGTTGCACATGAAATTCTGGTTACCATGTCTTGTAAAAAACCCAAAATATTAGAATGGGAAAAGATTCAAGGAAAGGTCAGATGGGTGATTAGATGAGGAACAACTGTCTAGGCTAAGACTTTTCTGCCTGCGAAAGACAGGCTGTGTGTGACATGAAGATAATTTTCATCAACTATTGTGGTGCAGGAGCTTTCTGCTATTGAATGGAGCTAGTAGAAACTCCCCTCAAAACGAACAGGAATTCAGTTTTTCTATAGCTGAGTTGAGAAGGTTGTCAACTTGAATTCTATATAGAAGCAGGGGAAACTGAACAGGCAGAGTTCTGATGGAAGGACTAGCCACTTAATGTTCATAAGCCATACTTGGGGCTGAAAAATTTCCTGTCCTGAAAATGATGGTATTCATCCACCTTGAATTTAGGAGGAAGTTTTTCATGCAAAGGGTGGTGACACACTGGAACAGGTTGCCCAAGGAGGTTGTGGGTGCCCCATTCCTGAAGGCATTCAAGGCCAGGCTGGATGTGGCTCTGTGCAGCCTGGTCTGGTGGTTGATGGCCCTGCACGTGGCAGGGTGGCTGAAACTAGGTGATCACTGTGGTCCTTTTCCACCCAGGCCATTCTATGAATCCTAGGTAATTGCATAAAAATCATAAGCAGCATAATCTTGCCACCAGATTCCATTCCTTGAAGTTCTTGCCCCTAACAGGTGCAATGCAGTCTAGATTTTAGCAAAATTAAGTTGCTAACCTCTACCAAGTGTTACATTCCAGCAAGCATTTGTGCATTCCTCTATTGTAATTTCAGCCATGCCTCACTCCTCCTGCTTAAGATTCTTCTAATTTAGTCAAGTTCAGGAGAGTTGGAGGTGAGTTGTTTATTTTGTTTCTTTCTTTTTTTTTTTTTTTCTTTTTGTGTGTGTGTGCATGTTTTATTTTTTTCTGGGAGAAGAAAATCCAGATTCATATCCTAGGGGCAGCACTCTTGTTCAAGCTCCAGCTTGAAAATAGCAAGAGTCTTTTGTCTCTCAAATAGAAGACTGAGATTATTTTTTAAAAGGGCCAAAGACTGTGTTTTCTATGTTGGATTTTTAGAAATGACAGAGAACCTATTTTTACAATAGCTATGCACTCTATCTTTTGCATTTTGGACTAAATTCTGCAGAAAATGCAAGTGCTTGGAGACAACTTTGCAGTGAGACCATTGAACTTCTGAAAGGAAGTGTTGGGCACTGATGAATTTTTCAACCCCAGTTGGAGCATTTTCAGCTCTGACTGTAATTCCTTATTTGGTGAGCAGTTTTAGAAGGCAGTTTCTGGTGAATTATACGTGCTCTCCAAGATCATTCCTGGAAACAGGGAATGAATGCAGTCCCATAGAGAATGTATTCTCTAGCTAGTGCTCAAATGTTAATCAGCATGTTTGCTTGCATCTGCCATATGGTTTGTGATACAGTAAGGTGAATACGAGTAGGTTGTTTTCTATCAAGAGGGAAGATGGCTCTGCATTTTGATTGTGAGCAGTTTTTGCAATAGTGATCTCTAGTCAGCAAGTGTAACAGTGTTATGGTAGTCAGGGCTGTGAAGGGCATCAACTTGGTGTAGGATTTCTTTGAGGCTTGTTTGCTTTTTTTTTTTTTAAAAAAAAAAAACAAAACCTTTTAAATAGTAATATACAATTCCTTATGGAAGAATATATGTTATATATGGAGATATACATATATAATATTATCAAATAAAAATTTTCCATGGTTGTAGAGAGCATACTTTTGAGCAGTTCCACAGTAGCTTTGTCTTTGAGTTAGTGGTTCATGTGCTTGAAGATTTATATGCAGCTGTGAGTAAAATATAAGAAAAATATGCATACTTCTTTTGCTAAGCAGCTACTTACTGGAATTCACAGGTTTTAACAACAAAGCTGATTGTGTTTCTGCAGTTGTTTTTAGTGTCATGTCAATGTTATGAGTTCATTTTAGTACTGAGTATGGTAGAGAACAGTAAATCTGTTGTTGAATTAGTAGGTAACAAATGAAATGTTTTTCTAGCAAAATTTGAATGTTTTATACAAAAATGTAGATGTGAAAGCATGTGTTTAAGATGTTGATGGTTTTGTGCTACTTAATGTGACACAGAAGTTTGTTGAATGCAGCTTCTATACCAACTTAAACATATTATGAGTGATTATAATTCTTAAATATTGGATATATATGCTACATAAATAAAGAAGCAATTTCAGCAGCCATAAAAGTACCTTTATTCTCAAATCTAGAGTTAAAAAACAATTGAAATAAGCAGAAGCAAAGTCATGCCTGCAGTGCATCAATTCTTGATCACTGACTCATTTTGCCGCAAGTGAAGTCATTGATTTAATTAAAATCAATTTTATATGTTTTGGCTAATTACCACATGACAACACTCTAAATCTAAATTTACCATTATTATAAAATCTGAGGAGAAAGGTGGCCTGAAACCTGAGATTAAATACTATCTGGTAATGAATCACTGAGCTGTGGCTCAATTAAAAAAATAAAGCTTTTTTTTTTTTAATACTGATTATGTGGATTGCATGCTTCTTAACGCATTGCTGTTGAAGTGCACCCTCAGTAAGTCTGCAGACGATACCAAGTTGGGAGGGAGTGTTGATCTGCATTACGGAGGGACCTGGATAGACTGGATCTATGGGCCAAGGTAAACTGTATGAGTTTAAATAGTGCCAAGCCCAGCATTCTGATCACAACAACCCCAAGCAACCATACATTTGTGGGGAAGAAGGGCTGGAAAGCTGCCTGATGGAAAGGGACTTTAGTGTACTGTATAATCAATGGATATTAAGATGTTATAATCACAAAAAAGAAAGAACAAGAGAGTTAGGCAAAGTAGACTAAGATAACAAGAGAGAATAAATGGAGGGCTTACCCATATGCTAGGCTCACCCACAAAAAACACCAGAAGAGGGGATCTCCAGACAAGATCCTTCCCCACTGGTAGCCAGCTCTTAAATAGGTCTAGGAGGGGTGCAGCCCGGCTCCACCCCTTCTGGCAGCACAGGTGAATTGCCTTCAGCTGTGCTCCTCTGGCTGACTCATGGCTCGCCTCAGGTGATCAATCAGAGGTTCAGGCTGTGACTCAGCAGTTCCCGTACAGTGTACTGATGGACAGTCAGCTGAATATGAGCCAGCAGTGTGCCCAGGTGTCCAAGTAGGCCAATGGCATCCTGGTCTGTATCAGGAATGGTGTGGTGAGCAGGACTAGGGAGGTAATCCTGCCCCTGTACTCAGCACTGGTGAGACCCCACCTTGAGTACTGTGTTCAGTTTTGGGCATCTCTGTACTGAAAGGTCATTGAGATGCTGGAGCAGGTATAGAGAGGGGCAACAAGGCTTGTTAAGGGCTTGAAAAAATCTGAAATTTCAGTAGGTACTATGTATACACAGTGTGTGGAATGAAGAATACTTAAGCATAGTAAATGAGGACAAGTACAGTTACAGCTATTCGTAAGTCAGTTAGTGTTGCCATTGGAAAGTGCAAATCTCAATTTTATTCTAATCCTTGGTATTTGTAAGTTCACATTTTAGTATTTTATTCTTTTCAGATTTGTGAAATATGTATCCTCCAAGGTTAATACAGGAACCAGCTGGTTAAAAATGATTTAAATGTTTTTATTTTAATCTTATATTATGTTCTGTTTTTTCTCCAAAAATATTTATACTTCTGATTCAACTTTGAAAAGTTCATTTAGAGAGAGAAGTAATGGTATATTATTTACTATGCTTTTTTTTCCAACTTATGGTGCTTATGAATGTTTTTTTTACTTCTAAATTGGTAAGTTGAGAATTTCTGAGACTTCTGAAGTTCAGTTTGTGCATCAGAGGACATGCTGTGGTAACTAAAGAAATGATTTTTTTTTTTTTTTTTTTTTTTTTTGTGGCACTGCAGCTGGCCCTGTTAAGGGAACAGAACATTTCTCAAAATCCTGGAGATATGAGCTCCACAATACTTTGACACTTTCTTGAATACAAATGTGTGCAACTGTATATACACATCAATACAATCTATTTAGCAGTTTATGTTACAGTTTATATGCAGTTTAATACAATTTAGCAGTTATATAAATATAATGCATTAAATTTCAAAGGGATTCTGTCTTCCAGTCCTTTGGCATGCATGTAGCTTTACTGTATGTAACTTCCAAATATTTACTTTTTTCCTTTCTTCTCTCTTGTGTTGTGACAGGATGACGAAGTAGTACTGCAGTGTGTTTCCAGTATTCATAAAGAACAAAGGAAGTTTTGCTTGGCAGCTGAGGGGCTTGGAAATCGCCTGTGCTTTTTGGAACCAACATCAGAAGCTAAAGTAAGAAGTAGATTCTCTCAGCTGATGTAATTGATCAACGACTGTTAACCCACTTATCCATTAGTATATTTAACTGCAGCTTCTTTAATGTGATGTTAGATGTACTCTTTGTATTCCTTTCTTTCTGTGACTGCAACATGAGGTTTTTTAGAGTTTCTAAAAGTATTTTGAGGCATACTTATTTATTAACAGTCATAGCCACTAGTCTTTAACTTAATTCTGTACCTGAAATGCTTTGTATTTTCAAGAGTATATCCTCAGTCTCTTAATAAGATTTAAGTTAATTAAAAGCTTCTTTTCTTTGTGGCCATAGTTTCAATTATCTTGTTCTCTCTCTCTATATATATATGTAAATATATAGTATATATACTGGACTACTTTCAGAAGCACTGTCATCTGTTAATTACTGATGTTAACTGTTAATTCTAATCATGTTGATTAAGCAGAAAGTTGGGATAATTATTAAGTAACTGAAAAGTTGTGAGGATAGCAACTGTCAAAGGGGAAACAAAAAAGGATTAAGGAAGAACAGAAAAAATAGAGTAGAAGGAGGAGCTTGAGCAAGGATGAGATGAAACTTGAGACTTGTACTAAAGCAAAGCATTAAGAACAAAGGTAGTTTCAGGACCTACTACCTCTGTTCTGTGTACTCTCTGTATCCTGTTACTTTTCTTTGTTCTGTATGTTTACTTCTTTTCTTCCCAAACATTTATTTCTCCTTCTGTTTTTTAGTGGAGTCTCTGCATCTTTGCTACTGAAATGCTGCCCTGTTGTCCTATTTTTAGTCCAAATATTATGACTAGGTTAAATCCAAAGTGTTTCTTATGCAATATAAGAAGTCTTTGCTCAACTCATAGGCAAAAAGTTATTGCTGATAAACTTGCATTTCTTTGCAAAGAACTTTGATTCTTTGTGATCATTTGAAGTATATATATTTTACAAATGATCAATTATCTTTCACATGATGAAGATAAAGTCTTAAGTTTTCACATGTGTTTCAACTGTTGTCTTAAAATTCTTGAGCAATTGGGAATTGTTTAGTGACTGACAGCTCAACTGTGATGTGGTATGTATTTCTGATATAATCATCAAGGTTAGAAAACACTTCATCCAGTTCAACAATCCACCTACCACCAATATTTTCCCACTGATCCATGCCACATAGTACATCTAAACATTTCTTTAGCACCTCTCTGGGCAACCCATTCCAGCACCTGATCAGTTTTCCAGAGAAGAAATGTTTCCTAACATCCAAACTGAATCTTTCCTGGCTGAACTTGAGGATGAGATTGTATGTTTTACAGGAGAAATTTACATTATACAGGAGAAGAGGCCAAACCTCACCTTGTCACCTCTGTAGAGAGCAATAAAGTCTCCCCTGAGCCTCATCTTCTCTTGGCTAAACAATCCCCCAGCTCCCTCAGCTCTTCCTCATAAGAGTTGTGCTTCAAACTCCCCACAGCTTCATTGCTCTTCTCTGGACACACTCCAGGGTCATGATGTCTGTATAACAGTGGACCCAAAACTGAACACAGTATTTGAGGTGCAGCATCATCAGTGCTGAATGCAGAGGGACTATCACTTCCCTGCTTTTGCTGGCAGCACCATTTCTGATACAAGCAAGGATGCCATTGGCCTTCTGGGCTATGTGGGCACACTCTTGGCTTACATTTAGCTGAGCTTTGACCAAGACCTCCAGATCCTTTTCTTCCACACAATGTGGAAGATAGTGCATTTCCTCATTCTGGTCTAAGAAAAGGAGAAACATGTTACTGTACAATTCTATGGAACTACTTTACATTCATACCTTAGCAGCAGATACTATCATAGGAGCTTCTGAAGTTTGTTTAAAATTAAGAGGTTCACAGAGCTTATAATGTAATCGTTTTGAAAGAGCTAACCAGAGAGATCTCTAAACAGACAGTCATAACAGAGAAATAGGAATAATTTTGTACAGAACCAACTGTAGTTTGTTGTTTATTTGCTTTCTGTATTGTGTTTAGGTATATCTTCTTTCCCTTTGCACCACTTCAAAAAACATCTTTATCAAGAATTTTGTTCTCTCCTGTCACAGTGATTTAAAAATTCATGAATCATATTTCAACTTTAAAATGCATTTGAAGCCATGATCTGTATCGTTAAGTCACAAAATACAGAATTTTCGAGGTTGGAGAATACCTATAGAGATCATAGAGTCCAACCTCTTCTTCAGCATAGGTTCATCCAGACCATATTGCTCAAAACACTGTCCAGTAAGGTTTAAACACTTCCAAGGAAAAAGATTCTACTGCTTCTCTGAGCAACCTGTTCCAGTGTTTGACCATCCTCATGGTAAAAACATTATTTTCTCACACTTGGATGGAATTTCTTGAATTTCAGCATGTGTCAGTTTCTTCTTGTCTTTTCACTGATGCCACAGAGAAGTTTGGCTTTATAATGTCTGGTCAGGTATTTATATACAATTGTAAGATTCCCACTGAGATTTATTTATTTATTTTTTTCACATAAACATCTTTTATTGGGCATATTAATGTTAACAGATGAAAAATGATGCTATTCGTTTTTGAATTAAAGTTTGATATTTCAAAATCAGCAGTTATTGTTGATTCAGTAATTGAGAATAAGGTCCCTAAAATAGGTTATATTATTAAATCATAGGATTCTGAGTCTTTGACGTTTAGGGGCATCTATAAATATGTTCAGAGTTTAAGCTTTATTCATCAGATAATATCATCACATTTTCTTTTGTTGTTGTTGTTTGTTTGTTTTTTTAAACGATATTAAAGAACAAATATAATTTTCATAGTATAATTTTTATGCAGTATTGCAACTAGATAATCTTTGAGGTATCTTCCAACACAAGCCATTCTATTATTTTATAAATACAATTCTAGCATATGTGAAGTTACTGTAGTGACAAATTCTGAAGAGTGGATTTATGTTATTTTGTTAAAAGGAGGTTGCATGCATCTCAAAAACAAACAAAAACCCAGCAGAAAAACAGATATTAAAATCAAAATACATGGTTTCAAATACACTTTTCATCACATTTAATATACTCCGCTCTTTTGTTCTTATATTGTTTAAATTTTTTTTTTTTTTTTTTTTTTTTTTTACAGTATGTTCCTCCAGACCTTTGCATCTGTAACTTTGTCCTTGAACAGTCTCTGTCTGTAAGAGCCCTTCAAGAGATGCTGACCAACACAGGGGATAATGCCAATGAAGGGGTAAGTAAGTTGACATCAAAGAATGTTGAGTTTCTGAGTATTGGGTTTTTTTTTTAATTTCTTCCCTTGTTCCAGAATTTTCTAGTTGAGGGAATTTGTTTGATAGCAGATAATTCAGTTTTCCTTTTTTCTTGGGGAAGTTAGTCCTCCACTGCCATAATAATGTTACTTTTTAATATGGCATTGAGGAATGGGTGCAGATAGTCTATTGAAATATTTACAGATAACAGTAACATCATCTTCAGAGATTATTTATTATCATCCATCCTCAGACTGTCTGGCTTTTATGAATCCGATGAGAGTATATGAGTTGGGGTTTGTTCAAGTCATAAATTATTGTCATAAAAAGCATTATTGTATTAGAATGCTATTTATTAATGAGGAAAGCAAAACAATTTTGTCATGGTGATGTAAATCTCCATGATCTCGTTTCACTAAGCAAAGAAAGTTTTTGAGGTATTTGGCTTTATTTGACCTATCTTCTCATAAAATTACCATCTGGGAATTAAGTTCTATCAACAGAAGAAAGGAAAAAATTTAAATCTATGTGATAAGTTTAGATTTAAGTACACAGGTATTACTTTTTTTTTGGTAGGTGTGTACCTACACTGCTTTATTGTAATTTTAAATGATTTAACCCGTGGTAAGAGACAAGAACTGTTGAACAGAAATAATCATTTAATAATTTTGTCCTTTGGGTTTATTAATTTTTTTATTATTGTAATGTTTTTATTATTAATGTTTTTATTATTGTATTATTAAAGCCTACTTACTGGAATGCTTATAATGTAATGTGAGATTGCAAGAAATTGAAATGTAATTGTATCTGCATTTTTATTACAAAAGCTTTGATTGTAACACTTCAAGTCTAAGATATCCTAGGAATCCTAATGAACTAAAAAAGAATTCCATAAAAATAAGTGCACTTTATTACACATGATTTATTATCATTAAAGCCATGAAACATAAAAATTTATATACAACTTGTATTTGTTTGACAAAATGGGACAATATTACAGGTAAATATTAGGCCTAATAGAAACCTCAGATGTAGATTTGTCAGTATTTTGAATGATCTGCATGGTCATTTGAGCAACTTGTCAGATGTTCCCCTATCAATGAGACAAAGTAATAAAATGACTTGTGCTTTGCACTTTAGTTTGTCAATAGTCCATTTGTATTCATGTATAATGTTTTAGGATTTTAAAATAATATGTAAATTCACTTTTATTGTTTTCTTCTCCTGTTCAGTTGAACTGTAGGGAAAAAATTAGAAATACCACTTCCTAACAGGAGGTAAAACATTATTAATGAATTAATATTTAATAAGATTTTACAGTGTTTATTTCTTATGACAGATTCTGCAATGAGTGTTTTTCAGCACCATGACTGGCACAAAACTTGTGTGAAGTAAATTCTGCATTCCACTTTCAGTTGGAATTAAACAGTAGTCATACAAATGTCTCTTAAAATTTCTCGTGAAATTGTTGCAGGCAATCTCAGTACATTGATGTTTACTATATCTCTCAAATTTCTGTAGCCTGATGAGATTATGCCAAATCTGGATGTTGCTATCTTCTATTATGCTGGGCTTTAATGGATTTTCCAGAATAGTTTAAAAGCCTGTGTGGAAGACTTAATTTGGTTGGTTTTACTGGCTGTGAAGAATATTATGCATCCTTCTCTATTATCCCTACTTATTCTCTGCTCTCTAAACATAATATTGAATTCAAATTTTATTATCTTGAGAATAGAGCATGAACAAATTCTATGCGTTTACTTAGTTTTTGGGACTAAATGTTGACCAACTACTATGCAAATAATCTGCAGTGCTGAATATATTTGTTCAAATAGGAATTAATGCTGAATTTACATCATGATGAGAGACTTCTTTTGATTTCCTTCTGGAATTCCATAAACAGAGTTCTAGTATTTCTTCATTTTTTTATTGGCATCATAGAAAATAATCAGAATAATATGTAAGAAAAAGGGGAATTTTATAATTTAAGGAAATTGACTATGTAAGTAACTCCTTGAAAGGAGAAGGTTATCAGCCTGTCTTTGTAGAAGAGGTGCTCAAACTCTCTGATCTTCTTAGTGGACCTCCTCTAGACCCACTCCAACAGTTTTTCCCTTGGACTTTTTTTTTTTTTCTGGTCCGAAAGAGTCAGAACATGTTAAATTCTCTGACTAAAGGGATCACAAAGAAAATCCAGTTTTGCCTACTCTGATTTTGTAATATATTCCCATATTTGAAAATAACAATTTGTGCTTCATTGAAATTATGGATGCAGTTGATTTAATGAATCTAATAAATGCTAAATGTGACAATAGCTCTAGATAGTAGCTACCCTTCATAAGTGCTTAAAACATTTGCAGTAGTTGCATTTTTCAATTTGTTCAAAATTTGTGTATGTGTGTATATGTATTTATTTTTTTTTATGTTTTTTAATGCCTCTGAGAAGTTTGTAAAAAAGGTAAGTATTATTATATTCCACTTCAAATATTTTTTTGAAAATGCTGTAATTTTATTTAATTATGTTAAAAATTGCATTACAATAACAAGCTGTGGCCAAGAACATTTGTTCTCTTGGCATATATTTGGCTGTTGCTGTAGCTAATTTATTTATGATTTTTCTGCAGCATAGGCATTTCATAATTTGCTTGAATATGTTTGTTTTTTTTAACTTAAATTAAAATTGCTCTTCACATCCTCACATAAATCTGTTTGTAGTCCATGCTGGTGTTCTAACCTTCTCTGCCATGTTCTGTAGGCAGCTCAAGGTGGTCACAGAACTTTGCTGTATGGCCATGCTATACTACTTCGACATTCATTCAGTGAAATGGTAAGCAAAAATGCACTTGCAAGGAAATTGGTAGTGTGAAACTCATAAATAAATGTATTTTAAATCAAAATAATTACAAAAATTCTGAATTACTGTTTTTTGTATGTCTTCCATAATATGTCTTCCATACTAGATTTAAAAAATAAAAATAAAAAATTGAATAGCTTGTGATGTCTCAACACGGTGGGAGTGGTCTTTGTTTTAAATTTAGATTGTTCAAATCCATTTCAATCAGAAAGCTAGCACTGAGTTTAACCATAAATTCTATTTTTCAGGAATCCATTACAGTGATTATTCCATTAGCAAGCTTCTGCTGACACAAGTGAATGTGTCATAATATATGTTGAGTTTTCCTTCATAATGCACAAATAAGTTGTTCCCAAGGACTGTGTCCACAGATGTGCTATCTTTTATAAATTTTGTTTTACTGTGTTGTACAAGTGGAAAATTTTAACTGCTCGTGATCTCTGACTTATTAGTGTATAATTAATAGAGGTTGGAGAAATGAGAGATGAAGAAAGCATCTTCTCTACTTTTTGCTGTATTAGAATACTGTATATTAGTCTACTATATTCGTCTTAAATTTCTGTAACTGTTTTTTATAAACCATACAAATCGTAATTACCTTGATTTACCAGAATTTGAAAGTAGTATTACACGGTATGCTGTCATGCAGGAAATCTATTACAATGAGACTATACTAAGATGTTTGTCTACTCCTGTCATGAACCTTTTGAAACTTTGGAAAGGAGTTATATTGTAGAAGATAAATATGTGCTGAATTGAAAAATATTTTGATAATTTAAAGAAACTGGGGAAAGCATATTTATAAATAACACTATTCTTTAATTAAAAAGAAAGAAAAAAACACGTCTGATAGTAAGGTAGGGTAATGTGAATATATTATCAATTATTCTGCATGTGTGATAACAGATACTGTTGATTTTGATTTTCATTAACTCCACTATTTTTCAGTATTTAACATGCTTAACGTCATCAAGATCCCAGACTGATAAACTTGCATTTGATGTGGGACTACAAGAAAATGCAGCAGGTATGACAAGTTATTTTTGAAGAAAAAGTTTTCAGACATCTCTGCTTTTAGAAGATGCACTGTGATTAAACGTGTGTTCCTATAAGCTTGTGATTGCCATGTGTATCTGTTCACTAGAAATACACTGATTGAAAGTAAATGATGAATATCAATATTGATGGCTTTCAGGAAATGAACTGATTTTGCATAAGAGTGTAGAGCATTTTTGTAATTAAACTAATTTGCCACAACTACAATAAAACTAGTGGTAATGACTGAAGTAAAAAATTCTGTTAACTAGATTTGATGCATTAATTTTCTACTTGTATTGTTGGTCCCTATCAGTAGAATAATTGTATGAAAACATTGTGTATCAGTTGATTTATAATATACGTCCTAACTACATGACAAAAGAAGCTGGCAGCTTGTAATGCAGAAAGCAGGAAAAAATGCAATGAGCACGTTGGTAAAACAATTGAAGAAAAATCATAAAATGGATCCAAATATTATCTCATTGTGGAAAAGATATATCACAAGCAAGAAATGATAAGAAAGTTTCAAAATTTAATCAGTTGCTTTCAAGGTATACTGTCAGACTTCTGCTGATATAAATGTTATGGAAACAATTGAGATTCCATGGTATCATATATAAACAATAAGATGCCGCATTGCTTAAGGGAAAGGTTAATTAACTGAAAAGCAATTTGCAAGGTATCACAAACAGGCTTAGGTTCCGTATACATAGTGTTAAGTGTTACTAAGTGATGAGTCCTCCACCAGAAATAATTAAATGACTCGTAGTACACACTGAAAGACACATACTGTGAAGGAGAAATCAAAGTACCTACGTACATTCCTTGTTAATGTGACACTTCGAATGACAATATGCCAGTTCTGTTATAACAACCAGTGTTTTCTGTTTATTTTTTCACTGTTTTGAAAATAAGTTAAAATCAAAATTAATTAGACTAATTAGATCAATTAGATTAATTGACAATGGAGAGACGCTGTAGTGTAAATGTTTAAAATATTTGTGAGCCATGATCTTTGAAACTTCCTTCCCAAATGACATTGTCTACATAGGTCACTCCAAAAATAATGCTCTCCATGTAAACTTCAATGAACAGAAAGAGCTCAAAATGACCAAGTGTGTTAGAGCAAGTTCTCAGCTACAAAACATTATTTTTCAATGTAGTTATCACTATTAGCTGTGTATTCTCACAATGATGAACAGGAGCGGTGTGATGTTGCACTCATAAAAATCTGCATGACTATCTGGAACGTGGCTTGTCTTTTGCATTGCTGTCACCACTGCTAAAAAGCACCACCCACCGTCTCTGTGACGGATGCTCACATCCTGTATTTGGTCTCTATAAATGTTCACCAAGTGTCAGTGGGTGTCATATTTTATGCATGGGAAAATAAAATTTTACATTTTTGCTTCATATGCGCTTCCATCAGACACTGTTTTGTCAGGCTGCCCCTCTGCTACCATCTGTCACACTGCAACAAAATGTAAGAGAATATTGGTAGAAAGGTTCAACCTCTACTGCCTTACCACAAACATCTGCCTCCAAATTTGTGGGCCAAAATAATAAAATAGGAGGCATTACTTTCAGAGCAGCTCAATTCTGTATTATCTGCATGGCCTGAGTTTGAATAAGTGAGGTTTGTCTTTCAGTAGTAGCTATAAAGAAGATGGTTTCAGACTTGCGTGTTTGATTGTTGCCTCATAGAGAGACCATTTTCTTTAAGCATATTGGTAAGAGGAATGTATGTGTTCTCTCACTCAGTAGTTCATAGTTTTATTGTTTTTGTTTACAAAATTATCATGTGTGTATCTGCTCGTGCATTTGAAGTTTTTAATATATGTAGTTGGCAGATATCTGTATTGGTATTTATTTTACTATACGTATACCAAGAGATCCTCGCACATGATGTAATATGTAAAAAGTAGCCTGTAAAAGGAGTGATTAGCTGATTTTCTGCGCTAAGAGTTTTGAAAACTACAACATGCTTGTACAGCTCATAAACTAAACATCAAAATATTACTTCCTCTTGCCCCTCTTTTGACCCATGAAAATGTTCTTTTGAATCAGTTTCATCTGTAGACAGCATTTTTGACCTGGTGAATATTGATTCAAAAGCCACTGAATACTTCAAAGGATTCAATTTGGAGGATTCAGTACTTTAGACTTCTAGGGATGTAACTTTTCTTTATTGTCTTTATAATCATTTTCATAGTTTTCATACTTTAAGAATGTTTTATGTGATGTTTGAAAGTTGATTAAAAAGGTTTTTGCACTTTTCCTTATGCTACCAGCAATATTGTAAAATTAAGGAGTATTTCTTTCAGTTCTGTAATGTTATTGTAGCTTAGCAGTACAGAATATTGTGAATACAGATATGGACATTAAGGAAAAGAAGACCCAAAATTTGATCATTAAGACCAAGGTAGCTTCAGCGCCACCAACTTACTGCTGCTGAAGGAAAAATAGTTCTAAGCATTGTTTTGTAAATGATTAGTGGCTTTAACAAAACATTCAACAGGAAGTAACACCTTCAGTGATGGCAAAGATTAGCTGCCAAAAAAACAGTTTTGAAAAATTGAAAAGCTTGAGTGGATAGAAAAAAAGCAATGAATTGGCTTTGTATGATTGTCTTATAAGACAATTCTTCATTAGGTTGTTTCAATATTGTCCAAAAATATCCTTAATTTTTTTGGGAGTTATCTGTTTTGTATACCAATGATAAGTATTTTTTGTTATTTAGGTGAGGCATGCTGGTGGACAATACACCCTGCTTCTAAACAGAGGTCAGAAGGAGAAAAAGTTCGAATAGGTGATGATCTTATCCTGGTCAGTGTGTCCTCTGAAAGATACCTGGTAGGTTTGTTTTTCAAGCGAGTGAACCAGATGGTGGAAAAGCGCAATCTGCTGGAAAAGTGTTGGGATTCTTGCAAACGATTGTTATTTTTTTTTTCTGATTTACAAAATGATATCTGGTTCTAATGATTTTTTTTTTTTTTAAATTATTTTTTTCCTCTGTGAATAGTTTTCTTCACACTAGATCATGCTTATTTTCATGCCTTTGGCCTTCAATATTCTCTAGGGAGGTTTTTATTTCTCTTAACTGGAGTATTTCTAAGCTGTAGCTGTAGAGTGCTGGTTAGATTAGAAAAGATCATTTAAAAAGCATGTTCTGACCAATTTTTAAAGAGTGTATGTATGTCTACATTGTTTTGTATTTCTGTTTTGTTGAGGAAGTACATATTAAAATATTTTTAAGCACAATTTTCACTGTTTCTTGTTATCTTCTTGTTTCAGCATCTCTCCATGTCAAATGGAAGTATTCAGGTGGACGCCTCCTTTATGCAGACACTTTGGAATGTACATCCTACATGCTCAGGAAGCAATATTACAGAAGGTTTGGTGTTTTATATGTTTAGAAATTTGTACAGTATGAATGGCTTTGTATCATATTTCATGAAAAGTAAATGAATGAAAACACCTCAAAACATCAAACAAAACAGGTTATTATAGGAAATGAGCATGGGATGATAGGAGATTAATGGAAGGGAAAATGGGGAAATACAGATGCTTCAGCTGAGTTATCTGCTGAAAAGTTAAATGAGTAATCTAATTCTGGATTTACCAAGCATAAACAGTTACATGAGAAATGAAGACCAAGCAAGCAACAGGTGAGTTCGTGGCCTTCAGTTTAACTTTTGGGAGTAAGGGCTGATAAGTAAGAAAAGTCAGTAAACTTAGATTTTGCTGAGGAATTTCAATAGCCCTGTGCCATGAGAGAACAGAAGAGAAACGAGGTACATGCAAAATGGAAAACAGGTTTCTTGTAGTTCCTATTTCAATATCCTCATCATGTTTTTTAAAGATACCTGCAAATTTAAAGAACCTTTCAGGATCTCACAGCCTTACTTCTTTATTGCCTCTCTCTGATAGTCATTGAAAATGAACTCTTTAAATACATCGTGTTAATCAGCCTTAAATCCCATACCACATAGTCTGATTTCTCACTAGGTCTTTTGCTGCACTTCTCAATCATGTTTGAGAAATGTTACCTTATTCTGTGTGCGAAACGTTCTGTAATGAAGGATTCATTCAGTTGAAATTGCTCCCTATCTCAGTGCTATCCTCTTCAACACATTCTATTGCAAGATTATAAAGTCAACCAAGTCTGCATATTCTCAAGAAGCTTATGAGAACTGAAATTGTATGTGATGACTCCTGCAGAACTTCATGAAGAACTGCGTTAAAGAGAACTGAAAGTGTCCATGAGATAACACACAAGTAAAGAAAAGGAAAAATGAAATCATATGATTCATGATTGATTCTTTTAATATTATTTAATAGAGAGAATAGTGGATTTTCACTGAAACTAGATCAAAATAATATGCACAGTGTAAAACATAGGAAAATCAGTACTTTTAAAAAATATTTCTTCTAGCTTGTAAGGAAAGATATGAAGCATTCAAAGTACAAAAGAGGATACTGATGTAGAACATGACGAAGTAAAGAAGTCTCATAACAGAATCTTTATAATTTATGTCAAATAATTTTGATAGAACAGAATATGCTACCCTGATATTTTTCTTAACATTCTTTCTTCATTTTGACCTTGGCAATAACTGGCAACAGCATAATTGCCCATTATCATTTTTTTAATTTACGAACTCATATTGGATCAACACTGTTAATACGAGTTTTGTTCTACATTCCCACTTTATATATTTGTTCTTTTAACAAATTTGGCTTCTACATAAAGCATTCAATTTTCAAAAGAGTAATTATGTTTTTTTTCCATTTCCTTTTCTGTCCCAGAATTTGATTTTTAAATGTTAAGAGATTGCTTTCCTCTTATCTTTAATTTCAGAATAAATATTTTGCTGTAACTATAAAAGATAATAAGAATTAACATACTTTTTCACAGAGGTATTATTAAAACTAATAGAGTTTTTATTTTTTATTTTGAGAATGACACTTTGGGATGGCCAATATAAACTAATGAGTGAATGTGATTCTTCTGCAGGGTATCTTCTTGGTGGGCATGTAGTACGTTTTTTCCATGGTCGTGATGAGTGTTTGACAATTCCTTCTACAGATCAGAATGATTCACAGCAAAAGTGAGTGGTGGTGTATTTTTATACATTTTCTCTCAAAAATATAAGTATGGATCATTAATTGTCAGTTAAATTTAAGATTATATAAGTTATATAGGTTCAATTGTCTTGATATTAATTTTTAATTAGACAGAGACACTGTTATAATTTGAGAGACCTACTAAGCAGAAAATGACTCTTAAGTTCTTGTATTTCTGAAATTCAACACCAAGATTTCAACCTGTCTAGTGTGCTACTATAAGCTGAGGTCAGCAAGCATTAATGGGGAACATTTTAATAATAAATAAAGGCACTAAAAAAAATCTCTGTAAGCCCAGTCTCTACAGCATATTTCATATATGATATATATTTTACCATTTGCAAGTTCTTTCTTGCTCAAATTGTACTAATGTATTGATAATTAAATTGTATTGCCTAGCCTAAATCTCTTTTGTATTGAACTTAAATCTACATCTATAATATATAATGATGGTTTATTATGACTAGAATTTAGCTTTGCATTTTGCTGAGTCAAAAACACAGCAAGTTAATTATTTCAATATTTAGAAAAGCAACATTAAAGGTCATACTCAACAAATAAGACCTCTGCATCTGTTGTAGCAAATCAGGTATGCTTTAGGGAATATGATACCTCAGATAACAAATTAAATGGAATTCTCAGTTTTAAGTTTTCAATTTTTATACTTCTGTTCAGTGAAGAAGTCTGCAGATCCAAAGTGAGTGTTAGAGAATATTTGTTAGTGACCTTTTCTTTCTGTTCTCTTCCTATAATGTAAATGATAGTAAGTTTGCACTGAGCATGAAATGTTAAGTAGGCATCTCAAGTATAAAAGCGTAACCTTAGTGAAAATGTTAGGACTTTGGTATGTTGTGGAGATCAGATGTCAAATACAGATAATATTTTCATCATCTAGTCTTAATGAGGTTAGAATAAGTTCAGAAATACTATATTGTATCTAAACCTGCATGTATGTAAACCAATGGTAAACTGATCATTTTAAAGTGGTTGATTTTGAGTTATCTCTCTGATTAGTAACGTGCATAGTGGTATAAGGCCAAGTTCTTACTGGGTTGTAGTTATAGGAGTCAATTTTTTCTCCCCCAAAACAAAATTGATAGGTGCAAAGGAATAAGAGTGAGAGTTCTATAAAAATAGTGATTCTATCTCCTTACTTAATCATTTCTATGCATCCCAGTAATACTATTAAACAAGCTTCCTAAGTTATACAATGCTGATAATTGTTCTTTTTATGGAAGATTTAATTTTCTGTAGGCTTCTGTAAAGAATGCTTCTCATAGTTCATATAGGGGACTACCGACTTTTATTACAAGATTAGGAAAAATGCACGCAATAATCTTTCTGCAAGTCAGAAAGGAAGGTTTTTGCAGAAACACAGAATAGGATGGATGAATGGATGGAATGAAGGAGAAGCTGAAGAAAGCGTAATGTAGATGTGTTTAAGAAAAAGCAAAAATTATTTTTTACTTGCAGCATTACTAGCATAAGGCCAGGTCGCTAAGGATATAATAGTATTGCACACAGAAAAAGCTGGAAAAGGATTGGAGGAATTAAACCAGTGTATGGGTTTAAAGGTAAGAGGTGAACAGAGGAATTTTTATGGTAGCCAAGTCAGTTTGGTGAAGACATGATTGAGCTGAGCCAAGCATAAATAGAGGAGGTAAAAGGAGAATGGAAGCAAATTACTAATTCTGAGCTTGTCTAGAGAAGAGGTCACTAGGCTCTTCCATCATTAGAGTAACACTAGTAAGGCAAACGGACACAATGAGGATCTAGGATGAAAATGAGAAACTTGAAATGGTTATTATGTATTTACTATATTCATTTAGTTTGAAATGAAGATGATTTGGTTGCTAGTTTGTTTTTTTTGTCACTTTATATTTCAATTTTAGAGTATATGAAACATGGAATACAAAAAGCATAGGAAATGCTGTTATCCTTTCTCTGAGAAATTTATATTCTTGTTTATTGTACACAATCATTTTGAAATTTTTGGAATTGCATACATATTCTTAAATGTGACTTCTGTGTAATGAGTAGATGTAGACCTACAATTCCATATTCTTATAAAGATACTCTATGTAAATGATATGTCATGTTAGTTTATTTTGTTTTAATATATAGATTCTTATTACTGATGTCAGTCAAGAGTCTGATCATCAAATATTCTTCTCATTAGAAGAAAAATTTCTTATGTACTTGGTCAGTTAAGATAAAACAAAGCTTTCATTTCACATGTTGACTTTCAGGTCCAGGAGCTGCATGAGAATAATGCTAAACAGATCTTTTATCCTGATAGCTGTTAAAAATAAAACTATTTGACAATCTGAAGAGCCAGTTAAAATTCTTTATTTCAGAACGCTACTGTGTTTTAGAACAGACCACATAACAGGTTATGATGTTTCCATGTATGTATATGGAGTAGACAGAATTCTTTGACTGAGCAGGAAGGCAGATTTTGAATTCCCTTGCTGCATGTTTTTTTTTTTGTTGTTGTTTGTTTGTTTGTTTGTTTTTAAAGATAAATAAGCACAGAAGGTCTAGCTTCCATACATGATAGTGTGAAACAGTACTGCTCACAGGAGTATATATGAGAAATATTTTTTAAGCTTTGGAAATAATTCAAATTTTGTAATCCAGGCGCCAGAATTTATGTAATCTTTTTAATATATAAAGGCTATAGGAAATAAAATGCGTAATATTAAAGTTTTCATCTGAAAACTCAGGACACAGAATTTCTAATAAAAAAAAACCTTTATCTGCTGTACTATTAGAAACATATTTTATCTGTAATATTTATTCTGTGTAAAGACTATAATTCAGTGTTTTTGTTACTACCATTTTTTAGTTAGAAAGTTAGAAGCAGTTCTAACAGTGGTATGGCTGATGTAGTATTCATGCTGATTATTGTTAATTTTGCAATTGTGTGTAATTATTTTTAATATTGTGTTTATATGTTAGAGCATTAGTAATTTAGATTAATCTACTAGGAATTTATGAATTACATAGTTTTATCAGTAAGCTACAAAAGAAAATTCTCAGCCAGTTTGAAAAGAAAGTATTTTATCAGCTTCTGAGAGAGAATGGATTAATCTAAATGGCTTTCAATCTTAACTTGCCTGGGACATTTGTATAATCTATAGTGTTCTCAATTACAAGCAAAAATCTTTTTTTCTGTTCACCTTCATCCATTAAGCTAGCTGGGAGTCCTAGATGGTTTATAGAACTCAATCCTCAGAAAACTAAGTAGCACAAACAAAGGCAAGAGGATGATCTTCTGAATCTTTCTATAGGAAAGTACTTTATGAAACTGGAGGAGCAGGTGTTCGAGCAAGATCTTTGTGGAGAGTAGAACCCCTTCGAATAAGGTACAGGTTTTTTTGGATTTCTTAGTAACTTTTGTTATGCTCACATCAATTTCACAGATTCACAGAGCATCATTAATATATTTGTCCTGCTGTACAATAAAGTTAGCCTGCTCATACTCAAAATAAAAAGTAATTTATCAATGATACAATGTCAATATTGCAAGCCTTTTTCATCTTTGTCCCATGTCAAAAATAATGTTGCCTATGAGATACTTATGCTTGAGATGTTGCTGCTTAGTTTTCACTTATCATTTTAGAAGCATGTGTGGAAGTCAAAACAGTAGTATCTCTCATGGATGTCTTTCAAAGACACAGTCTCTGTGGTTAGTTATCTCTTGTTGCAAATGAAATGAAATTTCTGTGTACCATAAGGGTACTTAATGTCAACTTCAGTGGCCTTCTGCAATGCCTGTTTGCTTTACACTTGGTGTATTTGTGATTACAAATGAAATATGCTTGTAAGTAGCACAGTTATTAAGGGAAAATATACTACTTCTTTTGAACACTGAGTCCTTCACCTAAGTTTAATTAATTTATGCAGTCAACAGTTTTATAATAGTTAATATGCACGTTAATATTTTTCAGAAAATATTGTGATTTTTAAAGATAGTGGGTGTCATATTCTAATAAAACAGGGAGAGGTTAGTTACAGAGATTGCTTCCTTGCAAGTTTCCATTTGCAGACATATTACCAGTTTTGCATCTGATGTGATGCAGATATTGAAAAGACTTTCTATATATATCATTTCTAATTTCTGGAAAAAAAAAAAAAGAAAAAAAAAGAAAAAAAAATTAGTTTTGTTTACTTCATGAATTATTCCTTGATGTCTCGTATGTTTAGTTGGAGTGGAAGTAACATCAGATGGGGACAGCCTTTCCGTCTTCGACATATAACAACAGGAATGTACTTGGCTTTAAATGATGATGAAGGTCTGGTAATGTTGGACAGAGAAAAGTCAGACACAACATCTTCTGCTTTTTGTTTCAGAGCATCAAAGGCAAGTGACTTTAATGGAAGTTTGTCCTCAATATGAAGCACTCAAATGCAGATCTGAGTTGGTTCAATACCTTTTATTTTTAATGTATATATTGTAGTTGTTGGGGTTTCTGCATTTACATCGAAAAGTAAATATCCTGAATCAAGAGTAACAAAGTTTTCCTTGAAGAGAAATGAGACTGATAGATAAATTCCAGAGTAAACTAAGCTATTGACCAGTTTAAAAATAATAATCAAACACAATTAAAAGATAATACAGTGCAAGATACAGTTAGTTTAATACAAATGTTTTAGAATCGTTTTAGTTAGGCAGCAAGTCATTAGATTGTCATTCATTTCAGTTAGGTTATAGCTGAAATTCAGTTCAGTTTGGAAAAATTCTGCCCTTGTTACTCTTTATGCCGTGTGCTGACAGGTGAGTTGCAAACAAAAATTTACTGTTGATTTCTAAACGATATGCTGTGCTATTTAGTCAGCTGCAAATTGCATGTTACTAGCTTTTTCACCATTTCCAGCTCAGAAAGACAGTACTAATGAGAGGGGATGAAGACTGAATATGAAAGTAGGCAAAATTAATAACTTTCTTTTTCCAGCAAGTGAAATGTTTTTACATCAAATATGATAATTTTTACACGCTTTAATGACAGTGCAAACAGTTGCTGTAGCTTCCACAATGGGTATCTTTGATTGGATATAAGAAGTTAAATGTTCCGTGTCATTGTGAATGTTGTATCGTCCCTAAGGAGTACTGAAAGAGAATCTCTGAAGTTAGATGGGTATGAAATAAAATCCATCATTTAAGGCTTTGGCAGACCCTAGACTTGTGTTAATATAATGAAGAAAATACTCAGTGTTTTTAAAATAACCACAACTGTTTCATTAGCGTGACTGCATGCAGCATGCCAACAATTCTTATTTTAACCAATCAGAATAATTGAAAAAGTAATAGGATCTGCAACTTAGATAGCAGAGGCTCACCAAATACTTCATTCTTTTTGCAACGTAAAAGGCTATGCAGTTCAGATTAAGGTATGATGTTGTGCAGAGCCAGTTATTATGGCTGTAAGTTTTTCCAATTTTTTTTTTTTTTTTTTTTTTGCAAACCAGAGCACCTTGTTGATGGTCAGTGTGCCAGGAATGCCACAGTTACTGGTTCAACGTTTTGTTCAAGTTGTTATAATGTAATCACTGCCTAATTGCACACTGGCTTAATGTAACTTTGCTTTTGTCTGAGGAAAGAATAAAAACTATTGCTTATTCTCAAGCAACAGAATCCTGTAAGAAGAAAAAACTCACAAAGCCAACCTATGCTGATTATATGGAGATTAAAAGGTTACAGAACTTAGAATGAATGGCTGTACAACATGGATGCCAATGTGACTGTCTTTTAATTTCTGCACATAAATCTTTGTAAAATTTTGTAACGATTTTATCATGTTCATTCTCTCAATTGAGAAATGTTTTTACTTGGCTGTACCTTAAAATGGCATAAATTAAAGGAAATTTCAAGATTACTAATTCCTTCCTGTCCAACTCTGAACAGATCCTTAAACATAGGGTACAGGAATACCTTGCTGTTTATAGCACTCTTGCCCTTTCAAAGCTTAGAGTAACTCAGACTGAAAGGGACCTAGGGAGTTATTTAGTCTAGTTTTTTGGTTTTTTTTCAAGTGGGATCAACACTGAATTCAGGTGAGAGTGCTTAGAACATACATTGCTGTGGAGTATCCAAAAGGAAATAAAACATTTCTCCATCAAGATATTCTTTCTTTCTGAAAGCTGGTAAAAGAGTTTTGGGGGGTGGGGGGAAGAAAGAGTTTCTGTTTGCCAGTAGGCAGAATTTTATGGAGTATAGTAAATAACCAAGGCTTCCTAGGAGTTTCTTTGAAAAGTTTTCCTTGATTTTCAAATCCTTTGATAACATTCAATAACAATAAACTTACTTCCACCATTTTTTTTCCTTTTGCCAGGTAGTACTGGAAATAATAACAGATACCTCTAATTATAAATTTTAATTTAGAGTTTTCCTTATGTTCTAAAATATAGAATAGTAGGATGGAGCTTTTTTAATGTGAAGGAATATAGTAAAAATACATTAATAGAACATGCTATTTTATGGTGCTGATTTGAATGAAAACAAAATATATGTGTATGACTGCTGCAAATAAATGCCAACTAAGTTGAAAAAATACATCAACAAAATTATGTTTTTTGTTGATTTAAAATGGGGTTCACTTTCTCAAAAGTTTTAAAATGTCAGTCTTCTTATTGTAAGCCAAGAGTTCTGTAATGCCTTGTGAGCAGGGAGACAGCAGTTCCCCTACAGCAGATGGAATCCTGTTTTGAAATGGGTGTTCTCATTCTAGCATAGTACTTGGCTCACTGTACTCTGTTGAGCAGAACCTTGCTTGTGCTTACATTTGAGTATAAATAAAATGAAGAGCAATACATGTTTTAAAAATATTTTTTCTTTAAATACTATCATAGCCCAGAATTAATATTTGAGATTTCATATTTTGATGACTGCGTATACAACTAACAATGAAGAAATTACTTGTGTAGTCTGAGTAGGTAACATTCTAACACATTCAAAAGTCACAGATGACTCATGCAGAGGGATTTGATATCATTTTAATATTACTGCCAACATGTAGCTATCTTAGGGGCTCAAGATGGCATTAGGATGTTGTAATAGTTTGGTAGTAATCATAAAGTTTAGTTAGTTTTTGGAATAAGATGATAGGCCTTATAGAGACCATAGTTGCTAAATACAAATATTCATTTGTAGGTTCATATTTTATTGTTACTATTTCCAGCTAAGCACAACTACTTCTACTTATTTTATATGGGAGCAGAAAGTAGGAAGTAAAACTAAAATTACCTCTTCTTTTTTTCCATTGTTGGCTATTAGGGTATAGAAACGTATGCAGCAAGGTATGGGTTATAGTAGACACGCTAGCAAGATAAGTGTGCTGTAATATCAGTCCTCTGCTCTTATATTTGTCAACTTTGCATCTTTTTCTTAGCTTAAATTGCTGCAGCAGATGACAGTACATTTAGCACAGCAACAATGTGCAACGCTAAAAGGTATCATTTGAATGTGCATACATAGATTAGTCTTATTAAGTATTGAGCAGTCAAGTTATCAAAGCATTTCTAAGGGTAGGCAGACAAGCTTTTGAAGTATCGAGGACATTTTTTTACAAGAAGACGGTTGAAAAATCATTGTTAATTATTTTTTTTGTCTCATTCAGTCTGCCATTCCTTACCCTCTTTCTCTTATGTAGGAATTCTCCTATTTTCAAACTCTTGCCCTTCTTTTATATTAAACAACTTGTGAAAATTGCTGATCTTTGTCATCTTTGCTTCCCAAAGTTCATTTATTCTGTTTGTTCCTTTTTTTGTTTTGTTTCCATTACTGTTGTTATTTTCCCTTAGACAACTTCCAGACTGTGATATGATTTGGTTTTTTTTGGTGGGTTTTTTTTTTTTTTTTCAGCTTGATTCATTTGTGGCCTCAGGGAGATAAACAAAAATAGACTGTGAAGTGAGGGTGTTGGAGGAGAAAAAGATTGGATGTTTTGCTGCAAAGATACAAATATTTTACAGATCACATTTCTTACTACCTTTCCTTTTTTTTTTTTTTTTCATCATTCTCTAGCAATATTCTTTTTATAACTTATACTTCTAATAGCAGTTAGAAAATACACGCTCTCTTTGCACACCACTATCAAATTACTTGGCTAAAATCCTGGAGAAACCAGACAGTGCAAAGAGCAAAACTTCACAGAGAAAAAATTATGCTCTATTGTTCAAAGTGAAAACAGCCTTCAGGGTCCCAGAAACATTCTAAAATGTGACATTTATTTTTCTATTTATGTTTAGTGTAATCTGAAAGAACCAGTATCATTTTAGTTTTAACAAACAATATCTTAATTCATATTGCTTGTTTCTTGTCACAGCTGTAATACTTGATGAAAATGCTTTGATCATCTGGGTGCTATATAGAGATAATTAATAGTTGATGATTAATTAATTTGTGCTATTTCCTTGTTCTTCATTATTTAGTGCCCCCACTGTAAATATTTATGTAAACGGTTCATTTTTATTTGTATGTAGTAATGCAATCCACATAAATATGGTGTGACATGATTTCCACATAGTCTTTATATTGTAATGGTATCCCCAAGGAATACATTGTAATTTCGTTCTACTTCATCTTGATGTTATTATGAGGTTTCAACTAAAATTATTGTTGAAAGATGACAGTTAGATTACATTCAAATGAAAATGGATTAGCACAGTTACAGTGGATCAGCTTTTACTCCACAGATGTTGAACATTCACTGAACAGAAAACTCGTTGCAAGTTTGATTTATCAATGTCTAGCCTTTTTTCTTTTCTTAGCAAAAAATTAGCAACAATTTACGTCTCGGGCTATCAGAGAACTTGAAATTATAGAAAAGAAATAACCTAATACTCATGTTCTGTTTAATAATAAACATATGCATACATCCAAAATTTGCCATTACAGAATTTGCTGCATATTTCTGTCTTTATTCCCAAACTCAGTTTAGAAAGGAAAACTGTTATTGAAAAAAAACAAAAACAAAACAAAACAAAAAAAAACTGCTCTACTAAATTGAGATTTTAACAAAATCAGTAATCACTGATTAGCTTAGGTAAAATGTTTAGGTTAGCTTAATTTAATTTTTCTAATACATACTTACATAGTAATGGATTTTACTCGATGTTTCTTGCTCCAGTAGTTTTAGTGTTAATCCAAGTTTGAAGTGATTTTTAAACAATTAGAATCTGAATAGTTTTGTACAGATGATTAGAAATTTTGTGAAATAAACTTTTAGCTGCATCTTCATAGCACAGATATCATAAACATTATTATTCAGTGTTGGAATGTAGATCACGTTAAAATTCAGTGGTTTATTCTGCCTCAATGCATAGATTATATGCCAACTTATATTTTATGTTCATAGGAACTAAAAGAAAAGCAGGATTCTACTCTTAAACGTGACATTGACGGAATGGGAGTCCCAGAAATAAAATACGGTGATTCAGTCTGTTTTATTCAACATGTAGCCAGTGCCTTATGGTTGACTTACAAAGCACCAGATGCTAAATCAGCACGCTTAGGTCTCCTGAAAAGAAAGGTAACGATTCTGGCTTTTCATTATTTCTTTTAATTCTTTGTTGAATTAATGTTAGTTGTGTAGGAATTTTAGTCTGTCCTGTTTTCTTTTTTATCATCCTGACAGTGTGGCCACTTTTCAACCAAGAAAATTAGGAAAACAAACAAACAAAAAAACCAACACCAACAACAATAACAAAATGACAGGACCAAATATAAATTTGCAGCTAAGAAATATGCTTAGCTATTTTCTTACCAGAAAAAATGTTGAATTTGGGCTAAGCACGCATTTCTTAAGGGATATGAATCATAGAATTGCTCAGGTTGGAAAAGATCTTTAAGATCATTGAGTCCAACTACAACCTACCCAAACTATCCTAAATAACAACTCTCAATGAACAATATTCTGTGAAATTTTAAAATGTAATTGTGATGATGTAACATGGACCTTGATTTAAAGATGTTTTCTGGGAACGTACTGAAAAATTGTATTGTAATCTGTTACCACTCTAATAAAAGCTAATTTAAAAAAATGTTAAAATTTTCATTTGTTATTCATAAAGTAACTTGGCATGATCAGAGTATTTTAATTTTATCTGAACTGAAACTTATGCATGCTATGATTATATTTTTCATATCTTCAATCTTTATTGATACTGTAGCCACTTGGAAAAATTCGAGCTTTGTACAAAATTATATTTTATTTGTTTATATTTTCTAGCAGTATCATGTGAAGATTTTTCTTTCTAGGATCTATTTCTGTTTCAGCATTGCTTGTTGCTGCAAAATGGTCTTTCTTTATATCTGGAGTTGAATGTCAGTTTCTTATGCTGGGCAAATTATTTTTCTGCTGATAACAAGTGGTATACAGTATCTAGTGATTATTCAGTTTCATGTTTAAAACTGAAATAATACAGTAGAGCTTCAATTTTTAACTGTTTTTAATTCTTCTGTCATGTTGTCATGTCAGGCTTGCTGTCAACAGTCAAGTTATTTTTTAATAACTTTAAAGGTGATCTTACTAGAACGTGAAAAATCAGTTGATAAATCTGCAGTTTGGATTTCCTTTTAAACATCACCATCTTTTTAAACACAGATTTATTTTAAAGTCCTCCAATGTTTCTATTAATCTAAAACAATAAAAAGAATGGTCCAACCAATGAGCTGAAAATTGAACGAAGGTGGCAAGGGGCCTACCTTGGATAAACAAGTAGCTCCTGATAAACTTGGTTCTAAAAGAGAAGGTATAAAAAATGCCTGAGGAGGAATACAGAAACACTGTCTAAGCATGCAAGCTTAGATATAGGAAATGCAAAGCCTATCTACAGTAAGATTTGATAAGGATATATAGGACAACAAATGGCTTCTTTAGATACATCAACAGCAAAGTGCAGATAAAGAAAAATGTGAGCTGAATTGGACCATGTGCCTAGTGACCAAGGATGTGGAAATGACTTAAGAACTTAGTTCCTTCTTTGCCTTACTCTTTATTGGTAAGATTTGCATTCAACACTCCCAGACCTCTGAGACCAGTGAGAAACTACAGAACCAAATTTATCGTCAGTGGAGGAAGATCAGGTTAGTGCTCATTGAAACAAAGTGGAATTACGTAAGACTGTGGAATTGGATGACATGCAACATGAAGACAGAGAGATATTGTTGATGTCATTGCAAAGCATCCCTAGATTATCTTTGGAATGTTGTGGCAATTGGTAACAGTTCCTGATGACTGAAAGAAAACAGATGTTTCTCCTGTCTTCAGGAAAGACAATAAGAAGAATTTCATCATCCTCACTTAAATCCCCGATAAGTAAATGGAATGAATAAACCTGGAATCCATCTCCAAATGTATTAAAAGCAAGAAGGTGACTAGCAGTACTTAGTTTGAATTTATGAAGATAAAATTGTTTGTGACCAACTTGACAGTCTTCAGCCATAGGATGGCTAGGTAGTTAAGATGAAAGCAGTGAATGTTGTTTATCTCAGCATCACCAACCTGTTTAACAGTCTCCTCTAACATCTTCATGCACAAACTCACAAAGTCAGACTTGGTAGGTAGTCAGGTGGATTGTAGTAAAGTGGCTCAATTGTTGGTTCATGCTACTGCGATCGTTTGCGCTAAGTCCTTCTGGGGACCAGAGCTGTACTTCAAGGATCAATGCAGGCCCAAGTACAATTTAATATCTTCATTAATGAACTTGCTGATGAGACAGCATGTGCTCGCAGAAGGGAGAGCGGTTGGTAGACCCAGTGACTATACTGCTATTCAGAAGTACCATCCTCAACAGGACAGAAAAATGGTTAGGCTAAGATCTCATGCTGGTTAACAGAGGGAAATGTACCAAAGAAGGGATAGTTCCAGGTATCAATATGTGCTGGAGGATGACCAGCTGCAAAAATTGATTGTGTCAAAGTTGAACACAGACAGCGAAGATGACCTGCAACCTTCTTAGCTGTATAAGGAAGAAAATCGCAAGCAGATCAAGGAAAACAGTCCTCTACTCAGCACTGATGAAACCACATCTGATGTACTGACTTCATGTTTGGGCTTTCCAGTTCAAGAGAGGCAAACTGGAGGGAATCCATCAAAATGACACTAAGATGGTTAAGGAATCAAAGCAGTTCTTCTACAAAGAGAGGCAGGATGAGAGATGGGAAACAGTAGAGAACATGGAGCTAGATTTCTAAGGAAGAAGTGATTGTGGATGAAGTTGAAAA
This sequence comes from Tympanuchus pallidicinctus, assembly GCF_026119805.1. NCBI lineage: Eukaryota > Metazoa > Chordata > Aves > Galliformes > Phasianidae > Tympanuchus > Tympanuchus pallidicinctus. The sequence goes on along the minus strand of NW_026294747.1, from coordinate 29,559,569 downwards.
TATTCCATTTAAACAAATAGAATTTTTTTTATTCTGTTTGCAATATTCTGCAATATTCTATTGCATTTCCACTTATAAAATATCTTTTTTCTATTGGTTTCCCTTTTTAAAAAGACTTCCAACTATTTTAAGCTTTTAAAATTTTCTTTAAGCAAATATGTTCTTTACTCAGTATGTTGTTAGCGAATCTGTATTTTGTGTTATTTAATGGAGTGGTCCCAGAAAATATGCATAACTGACAATTTTTTTTTCTTTTAGGTAATATATTATTAAAAAATAATAAATAAATAAATAAATAAAGCTAGTACGCCTTGAAAAAAAACATGACTTCATTTAGTTATACAACATGAGTGATCACAAAAGGACAGTAGTTGGCCAGTTTTGTTCATTCTTCTCACTAGCATGACTGACAAGAGAAACTCTGTACCACAGTCATTTAATATTTTCTTAGCACAAGATTTATTCACAGTATGACACTTTCCTCCTTTCCTATTCCTACAACGACAATGGGATTCTGTCTCATTTTGTTTCCTGCTTAGGGAGAAGACTAAATCTTTTGTGAGCTACATGGTGTTGAAAGTAAATTGCGAAGTGTGGCAGCATTAGTATCCTGTCTGTGAAAAGTTTTGTTTCTCTAACAACCTTTCCAGAATGTGGAGCTATATGAAACAGAATGTGGAATCTATATTATATTGCCAAGTGTTTTACTATTAGTTGTGATGGGAAGAAACATTCTTCAGTTCCTGTTCATTTAAGTCACAGGAACACCCCTTGCTGTGTTAACTGTGTTATTTTAGCTAACAAACTCATATACAGCACGACAGATGTTCTTGAAAAGAAGTAAATATGACTGATACATAAATCATTCTCCTTTAAGGTAAAATTATCAAGATAGTTATTCAGAAATGTCTTCCAGGTGTTCTACATCACATTTCCACAGTTTCTGGAGTCCAGATAATCTCATTAAAAAAGTGTCACTTTACAGAGCTCGTATATCATTCTTACAAAAGTAGTATAGAATTTTAGTGATTCAAAATGATCGAGGCTTATTTTTGTGAGTTGTCTAAAATTTTGCCAGATTTTTGGGGAATATTGGATATTTAGTTGAAGGGAAAATTGAAAAGATGTCTGCTATTGCTTTAAGTTCAAGTCTGGATCTGTTAAGAATCCAACATAATGTGTAGAGAATAGTTAGATGAACAGTTAATAATAGTAAATGTTGTCACTTCTTTAGCTGTGTTGTAATTATGTTTATCGATACAGCTTGATTTCTTTGTTAGTAATCTTCTTGTGCATTAATCTTGTAGTGGATTAAGCTTTAAGTAGTAAAGACACTTTAACAGTGTCTTTCCCTGACACTCAGAATGTAGAAATAATGACATTCTTTCAAATGGAAAATAAGTATATAAACTTAGCAGATTTCAGGAGTATGAAGGTACATAAAAATGTAATCTCTGAATAACTTTTATTTGAAACTGACAAATTTATATTTAATAAATAGATATTCAGGTAAAGTGAGAACCAAGCAGTAGCTACTACTATATGTCTTTAATGTTTTCAGTACAATATGTAAAAAAAAAAATATTATGAAAAAGAACTTGAAAGCATCAAAGATTTTTAAAATCATGGTTGTGGTCATTATTGTCATTCAATAGGTTATATTACACCAGGAAGGTCATATGGATGATGGTCTAACCTTACAAAGATGTCAGCATGAAGAATCACAAGCTGCTCGAATCATTCGCAATACTACAAGCTTATTCAGCCAGTTTATAAGGTAGTTGTTATCATCTTGTATACAATATTTTTTGTTTGTTATAGGTATTCTGAAATGAGAAGAATGTCTCTAACAAAATTCTTATTTCCTTTTTCCAAATATTTGCATTTAGAAACATGATTTTTTTTTTTTAACTTTCTCATTTTGATAATTATTGCTATTAAATAGATAAATCTCAGCTTAATGAAGATCCTTTAGATGAACCTTAACGCCAGACATAAACTGGGCCATAATCTAGTTTAAAGAATAGATGTTACAATATTTAAATTATATTAGTAAGGATTCTACAGTAGCTAGAAATTGAGAATATTCTGAAAAGGATTTTTGTACATTTCTTGGTAAACAAAACACTGCATTTAACTGTATTCACATTTGTCAAACCTTTTGAAGATGGTTTGTAGATGGTTACTACTAAAAGCTACAAGTCCTTGCAAATGAACAGTAAAAGGAAATACGAAATAGATCTCTGAAGAGAATTGATCTTATTTTTTTTCAACATCTTGGCAGCAACATTTTATTTGTACCTTTTTAGTTACCCATCCTGTTGAATTTTCTGTCACCTTGGTGGTTACCTGGAAGACTTACAGACCAAAGGGGCAGGCCTCTTTCATGAACCTTATGCTGTGTCACATATTACACACAGTAAGAGCAGTCAGGGCAAAAGGCTGAACTTGTTCTGAGAAGAGAAAAATAACAACTTCTTCACTCATTTCTGTCGTGTAGATGATTATGTGAGCATTCCTATGTCATTTGTTTAAACAAACACGTTCATACTCAGTGAAATAGATTTAAGGATATTCAAAGTGTGCGGGAGCATATTAGTAGAGAGACAGTAACTGTTATTTGATTTTTTTTCCTTAGTGGGAACAACAGAACACTAGCACCCGTTGCCCTGCCTGTTGAGGAGATGGCTCAGACTCTGCAAGACCTGATCAAGTACTTCCAGCCTCCTGGAGAAGACCTGGAACATGAAGATAAGCAAAACAAGCTTCGGTCCCTGAAAAACAGACAAAACCTATTCAAAGATGAGGTAGAGAGAGATAACTTTTTACGTTACCTTAATTCTATGTATGCAGCGTCACAAATGTTCAGAGAAATCTAAACATGTATGGTTTATAATGGTTATAACGTTATGGTTAAAACTAATGGTTACATAGTTTATGCACATATAGTAAGACTGTAACACCGTATAATAACTTGCTGTTCTGTAATTTTCACATAAGCACTTTGTATAAGCCACAAACTCTATCTAATAAAATTTGATCTTAATACTTATAGGCATCTTTAATCAGCATTAACAGAAATACTGTGTTTAAGAATATATTTTTTTTTCCTGCACATGTACACATGCTGGATGCCTGAAATGAATAATAAAACTTAGATGAGTCATAGATGCTATTTCTGATGTCTTGTCCACCAGGGCATGAAACAAGAAATTTTTATGTCTAGAAGATGGAAGAAGACTACTTTTAGAGGAGGATGTGTGTTACGTAATTGTAGAATTGCTACTTTCTGAAAAGAAAGTTGTTTCTTTTCAAATTTGGAGACACACTGCAAGTTTTCAGTACCATTTCAGTTGAAAATCAAGCTAAAGTTAAAAATTTGTTCTAGTGTTTTAACTTATTTTACAGATATTTTATTGACTAGCAAAATTTCCATCCTTAATAATCAACTAAAATTCCTTTGTGTATAGATTTTTTTTTTCTATATAAGGATGATAATATGTATAAAATAAATATTCTCAAAAATTGTAAAAACCTTTATTGTCAGCTTTGTTTTTTCCTTACCCCTTATACTCTCAGCAGAGAAAGGGGTGGTATAAAATCCTTCTCCAACATAGGTAATTTCAACTTAGGAAAATATGCGTTCTGATCTTGTAAGCACAGTTTTCTTGTTTGTTTGTTTGTTTGTTTGTTTTTTAAACAAGGATTGTGCTTTTACATATACAGTAAAAAAAAAAAAAAAAAAAAAAATTGTCAAAAGGACAACCTACTCTTCTTTCACATGTAGATGACTTTCCTCTCTCTTGTGTGTCTAGGGAATGCTGGCACTAGTTTTGAATTGCATTGATCGTTTAAATGACTACAACAGTGCAGCTCATTTTGCAGAAATTGCAAGAGAAGAAAATAGTACAGCATGGAAAGAAATTTTAAATCTCCTTTATGAACTGCTTGGTAAGTTCTTAAATTAAAAAAAGTTAAATATATATATATATATATATGTATGTATGCATGTATGTATTTATGTATGTACAGGATATAGGATATGTATTCTACTCACTGCTTTGCTGCCGAAGAATATTTTGTATGCTTTTCATTCTGTCACATAAGTTGTAGAATTTCTTCCATATACTTAGTGACTCAAATTGCAGAAAATAGAGGTTGTTGAGCAGTGTTACGATGGAAAAATTAAATTCCAGCTAGAAAAATAAATTGATGCCACATGCCAAATTCATGTTTTTTTTCATTATTATTACTTGTGGTATGTGAGCTGACATGAATTATTATTTCAAATGTTTAGAAAAACTGAAAAATGTTTTCTGTTTATGAAGATGAAGAGAAACTTAAAAGTAATATTCAGAATTCATAGTTTTATAGAATCCATTTTTTCACTTGAGGCTTAGTATTAATAAAAATAATTACATCAAATAAAAAATAAAATATTATTTTCAATTTCAATGCCAAGCTTTCTAGAATGAGCTGCTCTGGTGCTACAATAGGACCAAAACTCTATGGCAGAGAAGTACGTGCATCTGTTAACTTCCTCATATAGGAGAATCTTGTCTTCTGGTAGAGTTTTAGATGCATTTCAATTTAATGAAAAAACAGTCTGAAGTAAAATAAACAAGAGTTAAAACAAGAATAAAACAAAGTAGGAATCAAGCTTTGAAATGTGAGATTCACAAGAAACATGAGTAGCTCAGTAAGTAAGCTGTTTCTGTTGAAGTCTTTTAATTGCTTAAGAAAGTAATGAAATATTGTCTGAATTTTAGTGCAATTTTAAGAGTTCAAAGAAAAGTATTTTGTAAAAAAACAAAACAAAACACATTTGTTCTTTGTAGTACTTTTCTGATGTTGTCTTGATTTTCTTCTGCAGAAATTCTGCAGAATATTAATTCATCAAAACAAAAATCTTTGGTTATCTACAAAATGCTATTTGTTATATTTCTTTGTTTTATTTCTATGATCAGTAATAACTTCTGGAAGAAAAAATTCTCAATTGCTTAGAATACTCAACTAGTAATGAAGTTTCAAATAGCACTGTGTTCTATGCTTCTGAAGACTGAAAGCTGTCAATTCTATATCAAATTCTATATCAATTCTAATATGTTGATAGTTGCATGAAATAAGGGTGTTAAATAATTTCTATTACTTACCAATGGTAGGAGTGTAATTCTGCTTTCCTCAGTAGAGCTTCTGTGAACTGAAAAAAAGAAAAGTTTCATGCTCGTTAGATGTTATGCTTGTTGTTGATACTCAAATGAAAATCTTAATTATTTGTTAATATCGCACTTAGATTATTATCACCTTTAAGATATGTTAGTTTGTTTGTTAAGTTATTATGGAAGTGTAGAGATACATATGATCAAAATTGGTGATTTTGAAAAAGAAATCCACTGTTTCAAAATTGTCTTGTGTGGGTTTTTTTAGCTGCTCTCATTCGTGGCAACAGAAACAATTGTACTCAGTTTTCCAGTAACCTTGATTGGCTAATAAGCAAATTGGACAGATTAGAATCTTCCTCAGGTAAGAGTTATCAGTGTGAATTAACTATCAATACAACGTACACAGGTGCCATGCTTGAGTAGTCATCAGAGTAATTTTGCTTGAAAATAGCATGCATTAGAGAAAAAAGAAAAAAAGTGCACAAACCTCTGTATCTCCACTGTTTGTTTGTTTTTTAAATGAGCGAAGTGTTATATTTAAACAGTTTTTTGTTTCATTCATTTGGTATGTGCAGTATCACATCCAATCAGACTGTATAGTATCAGACTACTGTCTCATTACTATCAGTTAAGAACAGAGTTGCTTGTAGATACAAACGCAAATAACATAAACATAGAAATTTCTTTTTGTATGAGATGTTAAAAAAAATCAAATGATGCCATTTTCCCCAGTAATACCTTTATCTCTCTTATTGAAAGGAAGAATTTATACTTGCATTTTCACTTTAAATTGTGTCTATTTTCAAATAACAGCACTAGTAAGTGCTTCATAATGCATTTATGTCTTCACATCTTCATACTTTACATCGTAGTCATATCAGTAACAAGTGGTTTTATTCTCTTTTTAGACTGTAGAAGAGATTATCTCTTAAGATACTCTGCTATTTATTGAGTTTTTGGACAGTGTTTAGTTGTGAAGATGATTAATGACAACATTATTACTGTGATCTTTATTCAGGTATTTTGGAAGTGTTGCACTGTATCTTGATTGAAAGCCCAGAAGCTTTAAATGTTATAGCTGAGGAGCATATAAAATCTATTATTTCACTGTTGGACAAGCATGGGCGCAATTACAAGGTACGTTGGAGAAACTAAGGGTGTTTTGATAGTTGGAGGGAAAAAATAAAATAATCAGGGAAACGTCTACTTGAGATAAGTAGTACTAGCACCTTTAAACAAATAAAGTTGAAGTATGTCTACAACATTGCTTTGTTGAGATTTAAAGACACGTATGTAATTGTTTTGCTGTTTCAAGTAGGGCAAATATGCCTACATGATCATAGGTAATTAAGAAATATCAATCAAAATATCAGTCAAAACTAGTTGTATCTATGATTTTTTATTAGCTGGTTTCTGTTAGCACCTGGACAGAGTAAACCCTGCTTTGTGACCCAGATTTCTGCAGACCTACTCAGAGAATAAGAATGACTGACAGAAATGTTCTGTTCTGCATCTGCTTATGTTGGGCAGGAGTTTCCAAAGTCAGTGTAAACTTGATGCTGTGCCTTGGGGGTGGTCTATGATGCTTTACCCCATTCTATCATCATCTCTGTGATGGCATATCAAAGCTCAAATGCATCTTTAGATGCATCTTAGAGAATCCAGTCTCTGGATTGTTTGTTTATAATGAGAATGTTGTGTCCCTCAGTATTAAGCACTGTGTTACTATGTTCTCACTTTTAAAGGGTTTTGCCCACTGTCAATTCTGTTGTAACCATTAATTTCTCAGACAAGTATGTCAATTTCTTACAAAAAAAAAAAAGTTTTAGATATTTCTTAAGCTTTCTTGCTTTATAATGAATTCTTCTAAATGTTTTATTTTTCAAACTCCACGTGGATTATTTATCATATTAAAAGCATGTTTTGATAACAGATTCATAAATGATCTAAGAATTGCAGCTCAGGAAGTTCTTTGTACCACAGTAAATTTCTCAAAGTATTTAATTTTACCTTTGAAATTTTTAATGAGATGGAATAGAAAATATATTGAAGAATGGTGAAATGCATCTGTACTATCCTTGCTTTTTTATATTAGAAAACAAACTACAAAATCTCAAATCTTTATTTGAGGCATTTTGCAAACCCTGTGTTCTGAATGCATTCACAAGTTTTTTGCTATCCACAAGTATTATAGACTATATGCAATCTGTACTTAGGAAAAGGAGAAAGATAATTTCTACTATATTCCTTCCCTTAGATATATTCTGAATATAAATTAACAGCTGAATTACAGCATGTACAATAAAAACCATTATCCAACTTTCTTTTGATTTCCTCTTTCAGGTTCTTGATGTGCTTTGCTCTCTTTGTGTCTGTAATGGAGTTGCAGTTCGTGCCAATCAAAACTTGATCTGTGACAATCTGCTGCCAAGAAGAGACTTACTTTTGCAAACACGTTTGATTAATGATGTGACAAGGTATTGTGAAATAGTTCATTATTATATTAGAAGAGAAGGAACTTAAATGTTTTCTATAATTGTAGAAAATCCTGTAACCTGAGAAATGTTCTGCAGTTTTCAATATTGAGACACAGACTTTAAGATATGCTTATATATTCTTAAAAATCCATTTTCACTGAGATAAGGCAGTTGTCCTGGCAACCATGCTCAAATGAGAATTTTTAATTTATTTTGATTGTTAATTGATTTTGAGATCTGTTTTGACATTAAATTGAAAGGTGAAAGTTGCTTATTTCTCACTCAAAACAGAGTATGACTTTATCTAATAATTATGATGGCATATGTAAACATATTGTGTGTGTTTTAACATTTTATTTCCTAGCAGTCTAACTAATGAAGTGCTATCTCAAATCAAATGCTATAAGCAAAATGTGGAAATCTACACTTACATAATATTTAGGTGTAAGTTATATACGTAATACATATACTATAAATAGTGACATGTAGTATTTATAAAGAAGTTGCCCAGAGAGGTTGTGAATGCCTCATCCCTAGAGATGTTTAAGGCCAGGTTGGTTGGGGCTCTGGGCAGTCTGATCTAGTACATGATGTAGCAACTGGCAACCTTACCTGCAACAGGGGGATTGATACCTGATGGTCCTTGATGTCCCATCCAACCCAAACCATTCTATAATTGTAAGATTGGTGAAGTGAATTTGACTATTATACAACAATATAACTCATGTGCGACATTTGATGTATTACACTAACTGGACTATGTTTTCTTATTTTAGCATAAGGCCAAACATATTTTTGGGTGTTGCTGAGGGCTCTGCACAATACAAGAAGTGGTACTTTGAATTAATAATTGATCAGGTTGATCCATTCTTGACGGCAGAACCCACCCATTTACGGGTTGGGTGGGCGTCTACTTCAGGTTATGCCCCCTATCCTGGAGGTGGAGAAGGATGGGGTGGCAATGGTGTTGGAGATGACCTATACTCTTTTGGTTTTGATGGCCTTCATCTGTGGTCTGGTAAGTACTTTGTTCAGTCCCATTTATTCTTGTATTCAGGGATTACCAACCTGTATTTTCAGTACCTTTAAGTGCGTACATGCGTGTATGTGCATACATAGCATACTGATCTATAGTGAGCTGTATTCAGAACTTCAGAATACCGTCAATTTAGAATTTTTTAGGTCAGACTGCTTTTCTGAGATTTTAGTACTGAGTAATGCCAGCTGGGCTGTTTAGCAGATGGTTTTTATTTTCATGATTTTAATTTAAAAATGGTGTTCTCTAGATCAAGACATAAGTGTATCTGTTAAAAATTGGTGGATGTACTTATCTTAGATAAATTCATTATGGATGGATCTACACAGAGTCATACTTGTTCACTTTGCACCTACAGCTGAAGTTAAATGACATTATCCTTACACGTATGATGAATAAACTGAATTTAGATTTCGGTAAATCAATTCATAAAAGATAATTCTGGCAATTAGAAATTACCACACAGTATTTCCTATTTCTGCTGGTTTTAGAATATAAATTGCAGTGGTGCAACATCAAATTAAAACCTATACTGATGATCTTTGAAAAAAACATTTTACATTGAACACTTGAGCGAAAACAGTCCTAGCAGAGAAAATTCAAATTTTCTGTAAATGCTTTTTAATATCTAAGATACGGTTTGTATTGCAGTGAAGTGATTAACTGCTTTTTATAGGAGTTTTATATATATATATATATATATATATATATATATATATATAAGAGGTTAGTGGATTGCAGCAATGTTGTATTTTTTTTGCTCTCTTAAGTATCAGTGACATTACATTCGTCGTCTTAACAGCCATTCTTTGCTTATGCAGATTGTAGATGATAGTGGGGTGAGTTAACAGGTAAGTGGACTTGACTGCACATTGCAGTCAGCTAGATGCGAGTGAGGGCTCTGGAAGAGCAATAAGTGTTTACGGGAGGGATCCTCTGAGGTGTTGCAGATTGACTAAATTTGTAATAATGCACGCTTTAGAATAAGCGTTCAGGAAAAAATAGAAAGTAGAAGAAACTTCTACAGATGCTTTAAAGAATGTCCTGCGGTGTGTGCAGTTAACTGGAAAACAGGCTTTGAAAGTATCTTGTTTGTTTCTGTTTTTTAAATGATCCTTCACTCCTTAAACTCCATGGAAAAGGGAACTAGAGTATACTCTTTATAAGCAAACAGGTATCTTACAGAACAGAGCATATTGACCTTGTCAGTGTATAGTGCCATAGAAACAACAGGTATCTAATTCTAAGAATAAAATGGCAACATGGAAGTATAATAGCAGTCATTTTTAATTTCTTAATTTTTCTAACATACTCTCTAAATAAATTGTATTTCAGAAAAGCAATATCACATAGGGCTACAAAATAAGAAAATATTTAATTACAGAATTATATATCCCAGATTATGTCAGTTACTGTCTCTTCTGAGAAAGCAATGAAAGGACAAAGAAATCGGTAGAAAGTTGAACAGTTGCTAGAATTTCTCTAAGACTGTACATACTTACTCTTATAATGCCATAAAGCAGTGCGAGAGCCCTGGCGACTGTGATCTGTACTTAAGATGTATGATAAACTTGACCGTGTTTGTATACCAGTGTTCATTAACATTGTGTTATTATTATCTAGGATTGCATTTTCTCTTGCTTACACCTTCTAATAATCATAAATTATTTTTCAGAGTGTGTCTGCTTCAAGATAAATTTGAGTTGAAAACTAAATTCATTTTCAAGAATGAGACATGGATAAAAAGTTCTATTTACCCTTTCTCTGGAATGTTCAAACATTCAATTAAGATTGCAGAGTTTTGTTTTGGAGGGCATTTAACATTTTGTTTTACGTAGGGTTTTAGCTCTCTGCATGTTCCTGTTTAAAAAATAAAAATAATAATTAAAACTTGTTCAAAATTCTTTAGAAAAAATCTGAAGTAAATGTGCAGCTTGTAGACCCAGGCTGATTTAACAGTTTAGCACATAAATTTGCAAAATCCTTGCATGGGATTTTTTGTGTAAAAAATATCTCTATGTACATATTAATCTTTTTTTTTCGGAGGGAGGACTGAGTTGGGAGAAGGGGAGAGAGAGGAGGTAAGTTGAAAGGTGTATGCAATAGTTCAGTAAATCATTAATGCAAAATTAAATGCTAATGGAATCACAATAATGTGTTTGGCCATAATACCAGGTCCAATAAACGCAACTTGAAATGCAAGCTAATCTTGCCCATGTAGTTAACACTTGTAGTCTATTTGAATGCAGTATTCAAAAGATGCTTAGTTAAATGAGTTTATCAGTACACCAGATTAAACAATACTTTTTTCATAGACAATTGTTTTGTTGTTTTGTTTATTTTTTTCTACTAATGTTGCTTTCTACTTGGATTGATTCTGAAACTATTTATCCTGCTCATAAGTGTAATGTTATAGGCTGGTTGCTCAGGAGAACACTACATGCTACACTAAATCAAGGTAGTACTTGATAATAGATGGTCCAGATGAAGTCTAATATAAACTCCAGGTGTATGGTAATCAAACAGGAGACTGGAAGGGAACAAAGGGACAAATATTATTCCAAAACATCGGCTGTTGCACTTCACTTGGGATTATACTCCAAAAGAGAAGTATATCAATGTCAGTTTTAACAAAACAGGGTGCATAATTTACTTTGTCTAAATAATCTTGCATCAGGTTATAGCAGGAACTAAAATGATTTCATATTCTGCTTTCTGAATGGTGTCAGAGACCTCAAGTGCTTGACTCAGTTCATGCACTGTTCTGCTGCACTGGTTTGAATTATCTTAATTCATTCTCTGTTTTTGAAAGCAGAATAATTCATAAAACACATGAGGGCAAGATCATATCTGTGTCTGAAAACAAAATCTTGATGATGTCTTTCAGGAAACGTATTTATCACTTCATTCTTAAATGCAAATTCTGGTTACTTGATTATTTTCATTCTAGGTCGAGTACCCAGAGCTGTGGCATCTGTCAATCAACATTTGCTGTCATCTGATGATGTAGTTAGCTGCTGCTTGGATTTAGGTGTGCCCAGCATTTCATTCCGCATTAATGGTCAGCCTGTACAAGGAATGTTTGAGAACTTCTGTACTGAAGGGTTTTTCTTCCCTGTTGTAAGCTTATCAGCAGGTGTAAAGTAAGTACTAGTTATTGTTCTTCTTTTAGCAGTTTTTCACAAAAAATGTTATCTGATTTTATATAAAATCTATGCAATTTTTTTCTGTTCTGCAAATTGTCAGCTAGGAGGGAGGCAGGAAAGTATTGATGATTTCACTTTAGGGTGAAATGTTGAGCTTATTTGTAACCTGACCAAGTTACAGTGTCTGAAAATCGTTACTATTATGGGTATTTGGTGACTTAGGGGAAATTAATTTTGTCTCATTCCAATTATCAGTGGAAAAAAAGGCACATTAGAAACGCAGCACCTTATTTGACACCAATTAAAAATTCCATTCAGCATTCTCAGCAGGAGGTTGGAGGAAAAAAAAAAAAAAAACAAAAAAAACCACTAAACCATTAGTAAAACTGATACCATATTCACAATAGGGAACTCGCACACTGGTGTGAAGCAGCACTCTTCTTATTGATGTTGCCCGTTTCTTACCTGCTTTATAGCTAAAACAATGAAATAGAAATCTTAAAAAAAATCAGAATTTAAATAGTGAGATAAATCTATCAGAAAATCTGAAGTTGTCATTGCACTTCAGTGGCCAAAATGGTTGTATTGACAGAGCCAATATATTGATAAGAGTAGCCCTTGCATTCACTGTTTGTTCTAATATGAGCAATTTCTGTTCCTCTGTAGCATATTTATTGCTGATACTAACAGGCAGCAATCGTAGGAAGAAAAGCTGTACACAAAATAAAGAAGAATTCTTCAGTATGAAAGATTGAAACTTTTATCTTTTGTAGGCTGAGCCTAGGAGTTAATTTTTTTTTATATATGTTTGATTTTCAGGAGGGTTCTAAGGTCAGGTAAACTTGAAGCATGCTTTTCAAAATGAAAGATATGAATATTTCTTTTAAAATGAGATAAAAAGCCATGCTTTTAGTGATCCGGATATTAAAAGAGATTCTGCAGAATTAGGACTGTTGCAGCCTGTGTGGAAGCTTAGGGAATTGCCAAAAAGAGCAAAGAGGAAACAATTCTCAGCAGGAATTAGACCATCATAAAGAGAAGATGAGATTTAGAGGTTTGTTATAACTTAGAAAAATTTATCAAATTGACAGGAAGCAACAAGCTATTTACTGGGATGTGATCATCAAACTGTTGTATGAGAGTCTTTTCCTTTCATTTTTGTATTTGTCTTTTGCCTACTTAGTCAGAGTTCTAGTTCTTCAAATAAAATTGACCTCCTTTTTATTCTTAAGTTATTTCAGTCTGCTTGGAGATTAGAGGTCTAAACTCAAAGTTGTCATCTCAGATACTGAGCTGCATTGGGATCATTGAAATGTTTAAAGTAAATTATTAATGAAATTAGAAGGTATAGGAAGGTATATTTCTTGTGGATATTGAACCATTTCAGTTATTTGTGCTTATGAACATCTTGTTTGAGAAAACTTGCGTGTCATGCTCTATCTCTTCTCCTTAAAATTATTAATGAAATCTACTGTTTATGAACTAGGTTGATCTGACAGTTCTAGTATTTCTAGAATTATAAGTAAAAAGTTGTAAACCTCTGGTCATCCCATCACAAGAAATGCATGCGCTGTTAAATGTTATGGTTGTTTACCTCTATTGTTGGCCTACATGAGGACCTAACTATGAAGTTGAATTGTTTTGGGCTTTTTTTTTTCCTGGTATGTTCTTAAATTTAAATGAAAAGTATATCTCCGAAAAGAAGATATTTCTGAAAAGAAACAGAAAACTTCAGGGGTTTATTAGGAATCCAGGCTATTCATTTGAAACTCATTTTCAGTAGAACTTGGTGTAATTTTGTTTGCTTGATTTCTCTGTTATGATTAAGTGTCTTTTGTTTCACAATATCCTTTGGATTCTTATTAGCACCTGTTTGTGTGAATCCACTGAGTAGTTATTTGAAAAATCTTAAGTGGCACATAAAAGATCCCTATGGTATTTTCGGACTATCAGTCCAAGTTAAATTAGATCTTCTTGATCATTTAATTGCAATAAAAATTTCACTTCATTCATACAACTATTTGATTTTAAATAAGAAATATATTATTTTACAATACAATGCTGGATTGAATAATTATTTTTGCTTTGGCTAAGATGGATCTTCAAAAAAATTTAGTAGATGACATTAATATTGAAAGTATCTGCTAATAGAAATGCTTCGTAATTTATTTTTAGTACTTATTAAACATGAAATAAACTACCATTTTATATGTGCTACTCAAATGTTTACATCTCTAAATGATATTTTTATAACGTTAGTATATGCTAACTATTTAAAAGTATAATTTCTTCACTGCAAATTGCACAGAGCTCGTTTCTTACTGGGCGGGCGTCATGGAGAGTTTAAATTTCTGCCTCCTGCTGGCTATGCCCCCTGTTACGAAGCCTTGCTTCCAAAAGAAAAGATGAAATTGGAACCAGTGAAAGAATATAAGAGAGATTCTGATGGAGTGAGAGACTTGCTGGGTACTACACAGTTCCTCTCCCAAGCTTCATTTATACCTTGTCCTATAGACACCAGTCAGGTATGTTACATAAGCAGTAATAAGATAGTAAAATATTTCTTAACATGTAATTTAGCAATTCAGCTATTAAGCTAATTTATTATCTTTCTTAACAATTTGTCATTTGTATGTTTTACTGTATTTAATTAAACTCATACATCTTGTTATTACAGGATTTGGTCAAACTAAAGCCTTTTCTTACTTGTGGAACTGTTATATTCTTTTCTTAGATTGCTCTTCCTTTTCATCTTGAAAAGATCAGGGATAAACTAGCAGAAAATATCCATGAACTGTGGGGAATGAATAAAATAGAACTGGGCTGGACATATGGCAAGGTATGATTTGAATGACCTCTCTAGGTACAGACATGTAAAATAGCCTACCAGAAAAATGTACTGGGACCTGTAACAGAGTGTTTAATGGTGGTTAGAAACATCTAGGTAAAAAAAGAAACTACTGATAATAGGTGATTATGTAAAGCTAGTAGGAAATGTTTATATTAACAACTGATTAGGAGACAAATTTGCACTATAAATAAATCACGTATTTTAACACTTATAGGTAGGAGACACTGTGAAAAAATACATTCATTGAGAAATGTCCTAACTACCCTAAAATGGAATTCTACTGAAAATCATACCAGCAGTGCGTAACTCAACAAATTCCTTTGTTACTCTGATGCTGGAGATTAAAGAGATAAGATGTCCAAAGTGTGTTATCAAATGAAAAAGTGTTAAAAGATAGGGAACAAATATTATGTTCAAAATGTTATACAAAATTCACAATTAGACTAGAATCACTATCTTTCCCTAGTAATGCAAAATTCTAAGGATTACTTTCTGCTTTAAGGTTATTTCTTCTGGCTTCTTCTCAAGTTGAGATTTACTAGGACAGCAGTATGATCATAACTGTATCACACTTTAAAAGAATATTTTCCTTCCCTTGCTGCTATTCCACTTATGGGTTTAATTTACTTTCATTTCTCATTGAGAACTCTGTTAGCATCTGCTAAAATGTTATTGTTGCTGAAAATTAGAGCTTTACTGCCCTTATCTCGGCATTGAATAAAAGAGCCTGTTTAAGTAAGCATCAGAAATACCCAGATTGTCAGTAATATCAGAAAAATGCAGTGCTTTAATATTTCAGAAAAAAAGAAATGAGAACATGACCAAATGATTATTGAAGTTTTTTGGATGAGAATGGGTATAATAGAGCTCATTATGCAAAATTTCTCTGTAGGTTGCTCTGGCGTGTAGTAGTAATCACTGAGTTTGTAGGCTTGCTTTCATGTGTTTGATGTATTTATGCAGAACACAAGAAATTGCTTTTTTTTTCTATTTTTTGTTGGTTAGTTCTTAAGAGTGCACGTTATAAATCAAGCAGGGAGAGTTCAATCCTGGGAGAGTTCATTTGTGTAATAATGAGTAACTGTCGTTGAGTAAAGGTAAATTGTATTCTTTTATTTATTGCAGAGAATTAGCAGATTTCTAACTCTTGATAATGGTCTGATTTTGGCTTCATTCTTCATTGAGTATCAGGTAAATACTCTTTTTTTTTTTTTTTTTTTTTTTTTTTTCCTTACAGATACGGGATGATAATAAAAGGCATCATCCTTGTCTTGTGGAATTCTCAAAGTTACCTGAGACAGAGAAGAATTATAATCTACAAATGTCAACTGAAACCCTCAAGTGAGCTTTGAATTTAAAAGATTTTTTTTTCTTTATTCAAACATTTTATATTATTGTATGATATAAAAACATGCTACATCATTAGAATCTAGGTGTGGTCTTACTGATTTTGCTAGAAATTCCAGGAACATGTTTAGACAAATTTAGAAAGTTATTTCTCGATGAAGAACTGAAAAAGAAAATGGCACCAAACCTTTTTGGCTTTAGTTGAAGAGGCGTAACTTTCAAGGAAGACTTATATAACTTTTAACATATTTAATTTGGTGTTTTTAATAACTAAAAATATTAAGTATTGAAATTCCATTACTTTGAATGGCTTTATGGCGTTTTTTTTTTAAATATTATTCTGTGTATTCATATTAAAAACAAAATGGAAAAAGTGAAATGGATCAGCTCTACAATGTTGTGTTTTACTACTGATGTTTTTCTATATTGTTAGAACGCTTTTGGCCCTTGGATGTCACATTGTTCATGCTAATCCAGAAGCTGAGGAAGATCTTAAAAAAGTCAAGCTTCCTAAAAAGTATGTATCTTACACTAGCTATTAGA
Organism: Tympanuchus pallidicinctus; assembly: GCF_026119805.1. Lineage (NCBI taxonomy): Eukaryota > Metazoa > Chordata > Aves > Galliformes > Phasianidae > Tympanuchus > Tympanuchus pallidicinctus. The sequence goes on along the minus strand of NW_026294747.1, from coordinate 29,543,007 downwards.
TACTATTTCCAACTATAGGATATTGGTCAAGCAAAAATAATGCAACATCTTTAAGAAAAATACTTGACATAAACCACGTGCTCCTTGTAGACTTACAGAATCCATTGTTGCTCTATTATTTTTGCCTTTGATTGTGGTCTAGTGCTGCAGAATTATTCACATACCATAGCTATGTAAACTTATAATTGCATGCGTTGTATCAGTTACATGATTTTTGAATAGATATTCCTAAGTTGAAAACAATGTTTCAGGGCTTTTCTATCACCTAGCAAAGTAGAGCGTGCATAATATAAGGTGGCAAATGGATCTACTTGAAAAAGTTCGTACCTTTGCCTCTAATTAGTAGTTTCAATTTACACCTCCTTTTCCTGCCTTCCAAGAAAGTGTTTATTCAACATATTTACATTTCAGAGACATTACTAATACATCTCTTAAAAGATTTGGTCAATTCTGTGCAAACAGAAAGAACAAGAGTTAAAAAATCAGAAAGTGACAGTTGCAAAATGCTGCACGTGTTTTAAAAATGTACATGTGTAGATTATGGCACAAATTACAATCTTTTTTTACTTCAGTTTTTACTTGGTTGCTAATTTATGGCAATCAGGAAACTAATAATGGCTATAATAAGTAATCAGTAGCAGTCACCTCAAGAGCGGTAAAAATGGATTCAGCATTGCATCTGCTTTTTAGATTTGCCTGAGGGAATTCTGTAATCCTTCTAGGAAAGGTTAAGGTCCTTCAACAAAATTTGAAGGCAGCAACAGCAATCTGAATACCTACCACATTAGATTTTCATATTAGTTTTTCATCTCACAAAGTGTCTTTTTTTCTGAAACATTTTCCATGATAAATTTAGGTTTTTAAACTGAGTAGTAAGATAAATAGTTTTATGAGATGGGAGATGATGATATTGATTCATTTGATGGCTTTTGTTAAAAATATATATATGTATATATATATATATATATATATATGCAAGGAAAATAACCTTTCCCATTGTTCATACTACAGGCATTCTGTCATAATACTTTTTTGATACTATTGTCTTCAATAACAGAACAAAAAATCTTGTAATCATTTTCTGACTCTTGTTAAAATACATACTGCCTGCATGAGTTACCTAGTTGGAGCAAGAGAATATCTGCATATATTTAAAATAGCAGTGTGCTCTATATACTATGTGAAACACTTGAGGAGGGAGGATATCTACTACTAAAAGTCTACTAAACCTACTAATCAGTAGAAGAATGGGAAGAATAGTTGAAATATGTTTTGTTCTTTTGAAAGAATGGAAATGTGGCCGACTGGTGTCTATCAAAAACATCATATTTCATAATGCAAACATCTTCTATACATAAAAACAATAATTTCATGAGAGGTCCTTAAAATAGAAAACACTTGGAAGATGAAGTCATTTAATAGCAGTTTCTTATTTTTGTAGCAACTGTTTTAAGCACCCACATGCAGAGCTGGATCACATTTAATTAGATAGCATATAAGTAATTAGAAAATGAGACACTGCTATGTTTTTTGTTCTTCTTAATGGCCAAGTGCAAAGCAGGATTTTTACAAAGAAACAGGAAAGCGGAAAAAGTGAAGTAAGAAAGTAAATTGCTCTCTGTTAATATTGCACAAAAAATTTTTAAATGTGATCAGTGAGATATCTTTCTGTTTTTCCATGTTGACTTGCAGTTATATCATGTCAAATGGTTATAAACCTGCCCCTCTTGATCTTTCTGAAGTGAAATTGTTACCTTCTCAAGAATTTCTAGTTGACAAACTAGCAGAAAATGCACATAATGTCTGGGCAAAAGACAGAATAAAGCAAGGATGGACCTATGGCATTCAGCAGGTGAGGACGTTTTAGACACATTTGGAGTAAGTAAAAAATATAGAATTTTGTTTTCTAGAACACCAGTTGGGAATTTTAAATAACAGGTTAAATACTGAATGCTTAGGGCAGTCTGGAAAAAGTGAAGGAGCAGGGGAAGAATAGATTGCTAGGCCTGTGGGGCTGCAGGCTATGAGAATCATCAAATATCCTCAGTTTAAAGAATCATAGAATCATTAGGGTTGGAAAAACCACTAAGATCATCTAGCACAACTATCAATTCATGCCTGGGACTACTCTAGATCAAGTTAGTCAGTGTGACATCTACCCTGTTCTTGAACGCTTCCAGGGATGGTGACTTATCCACACCCCTAAGCAGTCCCATTCCAGTGCCTGATCACTCTTTTGGAGAATAAATTTTTCCTGACATCCAACCTCATTCTCCGCTGGCAGAACTTGCAGCCATCCCTTCTCGTTCTATAGCTAGTTACACAGGAGAAGAAACCAATCCCCACCTCATCACAGCTACCTTTCAGATAGTATTAGAGAGCAGCAAGGTCTCCCCTAAGCCTCTGTTTCTCCAGAGGCTCCTAGTCCCTTTGGCCACTCCCAATAAAACTTGTGCTCCAGACATGTCACTGCTTTGTTGTCCTTTTCTGGATATGCTCCAGGGCCTTGATGTCTTTCTTGTAGAGAGGGGCCGCAAAATGAGTACAGTACTCAAGGTGGGGTCTCACCAGAGCTGAGTACAGAGGGACAATCAGTTTCCTTCTCCTGCTGGCAAATACCAGTTCTGATACAAGCCATTGGCTTTCTTGGCCACTGGGGACAATGCTGGCTCATATTCAGTTAAATGTTAACTAATATCTCCAGAGACCCACAAGAAGTCCAACTCACAGCACCCAAAATTCAAACCACATTTCTGAGAATACTGTCCAAAGTCTTCTTGAACTCTGACGGGCTTGGTGCCTTGATCATTCCCCTGGGGAACCTGTGCCAATGCCCAACCACCTTCTCAATAAAGAACTTTATCCTGACATCCTTTCTGAACCTCATGTGAGAGTATATATTTGCATACTTCTCTTGTAGCCTTGTCTTTACATTTTTAACATCCTTCACAACTGGGTTTAATAGTCTCCTTACTTCAATTTGTATAACTTTTATTCATTAATATTGTTTCTTTCCTGTAATCCTAGCAGTATTTTAGACAATTATCTGTCTCATTGTATGCATTCTTAGTCATGTTTATATATGATTTTGTTGTTTTTGTAACTCCTTTTAGGATCTTAAGAACAAACGTAATCCTCGGCTTGTGCCATATGCATTACTAGATGAACGTACTAAAAAATCAAACAGAGATAGCCTCCGTGAAGCTGTTAGGACATTTGCAGGCTATGGTTATAATGTTGAGCCACCTGATCAAGAAATAGGTATGTTCAGTAAGAATCATGACCTTTTATTTCCTCTCAGTGATGGGAAACTTGAGACGTTGGAATATATAGGCAAAACATAAAATGTATAAGATACTAGTAGTGCATATTCGCTGCTGGTGTGAATAAAAGGTGAAAATGTACATTTTGAGTGTCTTGTGTATGATGAAGTTATGCTTATTTAATATTGGTTTTCATTGATTGTAGGATAAGTATTAAATTTTGATAATTTTTAGATTGGAGAAAAGCTAGAATGCATGTAGACAGATTTCATTTGGAAATCGCTGTTTAAAACGTTCTGAAATTAAGTGACTTTTCTAAGACAATTCATCCTTTCCTGTTTCTTCATGATGAATGAAAAGCATGAAATACATTTATGCTTACTGAAAACTAGGAAGGCATTTGAAAAATAATCAGATGCTGTGCTTCATTTTCTAGACTGCAGCTGTAAGTTGTTAAGAGCAATTTACTAGTATTTTTAATATAATAAAGGTAAAAGTATTAAATATTTTTTGAAATGTAAATTCCTAAATATATAAGCTACATAGATTGCTTATTTTATTAATATTTTTACTAAAGAAGATTGTAAGCACTTTTAACTACATTTTTCTTGGATTTTTCCATTAGATTGAAGGCTACATTTCTAAGGTAACCTCCAGTGAGTTATATGTTTGTAGCTTCTGCATAGAGTGACAGACATTGAATTTTTTTTTTATTTTAAATAGTGGATAGGCACTCATCCTGTATAGAATTAGAATGTGTTAGCCTGGGTATTATTCTGATTATTTTTCTTCTGTTTCTAACATTTACTTTGAAGGTTCTTAAACTTGCTGAGGTAGATAATGGCTATTTTCAGAAATAGGAAATAGTGGATACAGATTGAAAAGATAAACAGTGACATATATAAAATATTACCTAATTATGGAGTGTTTTATTTTGATTTTTTACAGCTGACCAAACACTGGAAAAAGTCAGCATTGACAAGATACGTTTTTTCAGAGTAGAACAGTCTTATGCAGTGAAGTCTGGAAAGTGGTATTTTGAATTTGAAGCCGTAACAGGTGGAGATATGCGTGTTGGCTGGGCCAGGCCAGGCTGTCGACCTGACATTGAACTGGGAGCTGATGACCAAGCATTTGTTTTTGAAGGAAGCAAAGTCAGTGCATTCTCACCCTTTTATTATTTTTAGCTATTAACAACCTGAGCAGAAAATGGCAATATGGCTTTCCCCCCTGCATACTCCAACTACTGGAATATTTTTCATTCTTAAATGATACCTCAGGCCTCTGCTTTATAGTACCTGCATTTTGGTTCAGGTCATTGTAATTATGGTAACAATGGTATGTTGTTTTATGTCTATCTTCCTAGGATATATCATCAAAGTAAGGAAGTCTGTTGTAAGCATAAACATAATTTACCATTCATTTCCTTTTTTAAGTGGTAATTCACAAAACCAAAACTAAGTTTCTTCAAAGACTGGACCACAGTTGTATTTTTTATGTCGTTTCTGCTTTTTGTACTAGCTTTCTTAAAGTGCCTGAAAGATGATAATGACACTGCACTAATGACACATGCAGTGCCAATGAACACTGATTTTTATTCAGATTCCAAGTCACTGTTTGCACGTTTATGAAGTTACAGTTCTTTAGATTGTTTAAATGAAATAACTAAGATATTAATTAGTTTAATTATCTGAAAGCCATCAATCAATCCTTCTAGAAAGTTAGTTTGAGAACTTCAAAGTTTAAAAAAAAAAATAAATTAAGAGTAGAATTTCATTATTGCTTAATGAGGATATTGAGACCAAGTTGTTGTTATAAATAAATAAATTAGAAACCTTTATTCACTAAGTATTTTAGCTGTCCATAAAAACACTTAAAGCATTTCTAGTCTTGACTATTTTATTCTCTTTTGATCTCTCTTCTCTGAAATTATTTATTTTTCAATTTTAGCATGCTGTTTATATACCCTTTTTTTTTATTTTTTTAATTTTTTTTTAGGGCCAGCGTTGGCATCAAGGCAGTGGGTTTTTTGGACGAAGTTGGCAACCAGGAGATGTGGTTGGATGCATGATAAACTTGGATGACAAATCAATTATTTTTACTCTGAACGGGGAGTTGCTTATAACCAGTAAAGGTTCAGAACTTGCATTTGCTGACTTTGGAATAGAAAGTGGTAATTTTCTTTTTATATATGTGTGCGTATGAGGGGAAAACAACAACAACAACAACAACAACAAAAAACCAAAAAAAAAAAAAACCCAAAAAAAAACAACCCTAGTCTTCAGCCTAGAGAAGAGAAGACTCAGAGAAGAGCTTATAGCAGCCTTCCAGTATCTGAGCTTCTCTGAAGACATAAGGTTCAAATGTAGGAGAAAGAACTTGTAGTATGAATGGAATTGTTGACATTTAACTGAAGGTGCTCTGAGTTCTGTGTTTGGAGAGATGGAGAAAACTGTTCAACAGTGTTATATTTTTATTGATGCTGTCTGCTACTTGGAAACGGAAAATGTTTGCTCATAAAAAATACCAACATTTAAAGAAATCTATATTGTTCCAACATGAATGATAGGCAGATTAAAATTGGTCAGAAATGTATAGACACTGATGACAAAATACATTTTAAACATATATTGAGATAATTTTGTCTCATCTCAAAGTCCTTTTGGAAATTCAGTGTCCTGGTAGATCATAACATTCATTAGTAACTTCAGTCTAGCCAGGTTTGGATTCTGATGTCCAGTTAATTGTATAAAGACTGGTTTATTGGCCTGAAAATAATGACAAATATAACTGATTCTCCTAATAAATGAACTAACCTGAGCAAATCTTGTTGGTTTGTTTTTTTTTTTTTTCAGATTGCTTAAGAAGCTACCTCTTGACATTTTTGTTAATTTTTCACAAGTCAGATCTTAGTAATGACAACTGTTTAAATGGTTTATTGTTTGAATAAATGACATGGTGCATGTAATGTCCATTCACCGCCTGGGTACTCAGGGTTCTGTTGAATTATGTTTAGCTCAGCCATTAATACTTAAGGTAGCTTTAAATCCTTGCTACTGTTATCATTTTGTGTGCATTTATTGTAGGATCTAAAGTTCAGTTCACACTAGATACATTCAAAATAGTATTTTTGTGTTCTCCAAATAACTCTGTGTGCTTTTACTTTTGTTTTTATGTCATTTCCATAGGTTTTGTTCCAATCTGTTCGCTGGGTCTAGCTCAGATTGGGCGTATGAACCTTGGAATGGATGCCAGTACATTCAAGTATTATACCATGTGTGGTCTTCAAGAAGGTTTTGAACCTTTTGCAGTGAACATGAACCGAGATGTCGCTATGTGGTTTAGTAAACGCTTACCAACATTTGTTAATGTGCCAAAAAATCATCCTCACATAGAGGTAACATTTACATGTTAGGGAGACAGCTGTTTATCAGCTGCTTGTAATGAAGCTGAGACATTAAACTCTTACTAATACTTACTGTCACCATCACATAGCTTGACATGTAAGTCTGCTAAGTTAAATTAGATAATTCCAGATGATCTGGTATAAAATCTTGTAGCATTGCTATTCATACTGATTTAAGTAGGTGAATTAATATAATAAAATCTATGCTTTTCTTTTTGAAGATGTTGTATGGAACAATTTGAGAATAATTAGTAGTCAACTTAATGGAACATATTCTTCTCTCCAAACTAATGTTATGGTCTAAGAGAAAAGTTCTACATTCATTTCAAAAAATTTAAGTCTTTCAGTTATCTCATCCACTAGTTGCACACTATTAGTTATTAGTGTGTTTTTTGGAATAGTATTTTGTTAAAATGACTTATTTCTTTTAGATATGGAGAATTGATGGAACCATTGAGAGTCCACCTCGGTTAAAAGTTACTCACAAAACATTTGGTACACAAAACAGCAATTCTGATATGATATATTGTCGTTTAAGTATGCCCATTGAGTTCCGTTCATCATTCAACTTTGGCATGGGTGTGGAAAATGCCTCATCTGATGCTCTTCAAAAACGGTTAGACTTATGTTTTTTTAGTTATACTATTTCATGCTCTTAGTGTAAATTTAATGTTCTATTTTATTCTCTGTTATTGTATGTTTAAAATTTCCTATTATGTTTTGCACTCAGTACATATGTAGGATGTGTATTACTAAGGTGTTTTTGTTCTTGGTAGTTTTAATAACTTTATAACAAATTGAATGCAGAACAGTACATACAGATAACACTGGGGAATCTTTTCAGAAAAGATGTATCAAAAAGCTTACAGTCATTCATTGCTGAGCACTTGCCATCCTTCTGAAATCAGCGGGGTCTGCAAAGCGCTTCATGTAATCTGGAAAACTAACTGAGAATCCCATTCCCATTGGATGCCTGTTCATTTTCCTGATAGTTCATAGCTCACAGCTATTGGAAAAGTGAAATTTTCTTCCTATGCAAAGAAAAAAAGATTGTGAGAGATTTTTAAACATACCAGGTCCTGCCAGGTTCAGGACCTTTGAAACTTAACTCTTCACCTTAACCGCAGCAAATATTTTGGGTCAATGTACGTAGCCTGTAAAGTCTTTACATGTCTAATTTACTGATATCAGGAGTTCTCAGTGCCTAGCAAGCATGAGTTAGATTGTAAATACATTTAGTTTAATCATGAGTGTTTATATTTATTTTATTTCTGTTTTATTCATTTAACTAATTTACTGATTTTCCTCTATCTTTAGAAAACACAGTCAAGAATTTCCTGCTTCTTCTACCACAGTAAGTAATCATACTGAGGTGCTTAATTCTTGCTTTCTGAAGATTTAGTAGTGGTATCATGTTCCTTAGAAATTGATCTGTTGGAAGAAACCTTTTGAGTCATCTGCTACAATACAACACTGGATAAGTAACATATAGAATTCTATGACTTGAGACATAAACTTTTCTGTCTCAATTTACTATTAAAAATGATTTATTTTGAAAAATCTATATTAAAATTGTACATTGAGCTTTTTTCCATCATTATTTGATCACTTCTTCAGAAAATAAATCAGTTTTAATTACTGACATGTTCTTTTCCTCTTTTCAGTATTTTTATTCCTTGCGGATATTTGCTGGCCAAGACCCATCCTCTGTCTGGGTTGGTTGGGTAACACCAGACTATCATTTTTACAGTGAGAATTTTGACATAAATAAAAACTGTACAGTGACAGTTACTTTAGGAGATGAGAGAGGCAGGGTTCATGAAAGGTATGGATTTATTTACTACTTATTAAAAATTGTATTTTTTATATAGCTGTGAAGTATTCACAAGCTTGATTTCATTCTGAGAATTTATTTAAACTAATAATAATATCAGTAATGAGGTAGAACTGCTCTGTGTTCATTTATATACAAATACTTAGACTTCTACTTAGACTTCTTAAAGTGAGTATATTTACCTTGAAAATTGTTTGAAAAAATGTTTTGGGATTTTTTTTTTCTTCTAACATTCACATTTTATTGTTATGGATTAAACTCTTACTTCTACTGTATTTTACCTAAGAAAAGAGAAGCATGATAATTTCCATTATTTTGGAAAAGGGAAGAAAAATGCACTTTGTTAGTCTGATACGATACCTTACCCAAGATGCTTACAATAAAAAGATTGATAATAGTAATTAGAAAATAAGGCTAGTAGTAGCACAAGCACCTTTAAGTATCACTGTTACTTCACTGAAAAGTACATCTTCATGATTACTGTCAAGTTCAGAGTGAATTGTGATTTGTTGTCTTTTTTTTCTTGTTCCTGCAGTGTGAAGCGCAGTAATTGCTATATGGTTTGGGGAGGAGATATAACTGCTAGTTCTCAGAGATCAGGTCGCAGTAATGTTGATTTAGAAATTGGATGCTTTGTTGATCTGGCTACTGGAATGTTGTCATTCACTGCCAATGGAAAAGAGCTTGGCTCTTGTTATCAGGTATTATCAAATTTTCAGGAAGTTATCTACTAAGTTGATAATTTTGATGCTATTCTAAAGATTTCTTTTTCTTGTTTAGAAATCCAAGTGAGCACTAGTCATGTTACAATATTTTTCATGTAGTGTGCAGTGATGAAATTAAGATTCTCAAAACAAAGATATCCAGCAATCAGACATTTTAAATCTGCAGCACTGTGTTTCAGTGTGATACACTGTGATCTTTAAGACTGGATACAAATGCTGAACCTGAAAAACAAATAATTTTTGAGATCTTTTAAAATGCAGTAATTCATTGATTTTAGTATGGCATTATGTCTTGTGCCATCTTTATAAAAAGATGCACTCTTACCCTTTTGATTTTGTCTTCATTCAAAATTTGCTTACGACCTTTATTTATAATGAAATATTTTGTCCAGCATAAAATGTGGAAGAACGCTAGAAGATGTATAGTGTTCCAAAAAATAGATGTATAATGTCATACTATAGATGTATATTGTTCCAAAAAGCTGTATTCTGTCCTCAGTCTGTACTGTGGGTACACTTCCGAGAGTGTAGTAATTAGCTGTAAAGCAGCTGGATTTTTAAGAGCCATTTTAGAATGCCTGTGTTGAATTTGGTTATAATTTAAATAAATCAATGCATTATCTTAGAAAAGCTCATGTTATAAGCCTGTTACTGAACAAGGCAATGCCTGCCTGTAAGTTTGTTGGGTCTGTAAAGGTAACTCAGCCAAACGTTTACTGTATTAGAGATAAATTGCAGGTAGACACTGAATGTCACTTCAATACAGTGTCTGCAATTATTTGATATTAAAATATAAGCTCTACAGTATTTATTTAATAGCATATCTGGGTAGAAGATTATTGTTACCATTCTTATTTTTTAATCTCATTTCTTTTCTAGGTTGAACCAAACACAAAACTTTTTCCTGCAGCTTTTGTACAGCCTACAAGCACTAACTTAATTCAGTTTGAACTTGGTAAATTAAAGGTATTAACTATTTTCTTTAAAGATGCTCTTTAAAATCTATTTCCACAGAAATTCCTGCTGAATTGAATTTGTTTAGGAAGATTGAATTTTTGACAAGACTTTTCATTTGATTAAAGTGTAAACAAGCTAATTCTATAATCTTAATACATTCATGAAGGTAGTTGTTCATATATTAAATCTGCATTTGTCACAATAAACTGGAGCCATTTGGGGAGAGCACAGTATCAGTAGTTTTTAAAATACGTTTGTTTTGATAACTCGTATGTCTGTGAGTTCTTTGCTATTAATAAATTACTTTACATTTTGATATTATAAGCTTATTCATAATTAAATGTTGCAAAAATAATTCTAATACTCATTGTTTCAGAATACCATGCCTCTATCAGCAGCAATTTTTAAAAGTGAGGAAAGAAATCCTGTTCCTCAGTGTCCCCCTCGCCTTGATGTGCAAACAATTACACCTGTTTTATGGAGTAGGATGCCTAACAGTTTTCTAAAAGTAGAAACAGAGCGCGTTAGCGAACATCATGGCTGGGTTGTGCAGTGTTTGGAACCTCTGCAGATGATGGCACTTCATATCCCAGAGGAAAACAGGTACATTTCCAAGGAACTAGAGTTGGAGGACGTTAAAACTAGGGTTGGTTACAATTTGTTATTCTGTCTTCTATAGAGTTGTATTTATGAATTTTTAAGTAGGTAAAAGAGGCCAGACAATGTTAATGCCATGTGATGACATTTGCATAAATAAGGGAAAGCATAACTGCTTGATATCCTTTAAAATTTAGCATAATCTGTCTTAAATCTCTAGACCTTTAAACACACAGAGATATTTATTGTAAGACTGAAAAATATAAAGAAGATGCAAATACAATTCTGCTGATTTTTTATGTTAAAACCATGTGATCTATTTCTGTTCCATCTGCTTTGAATTTACAGGGATTAATTTTTTTTTTTGCTCTTATTTACAAGATCCTGACTTCCTTATATTTTGTTGTCTTCAGAGATGGTAATAAAGATGTATTAAAATATCAAATATTGTAACTAATGATAAATCAACTTATAAGCAAAACTGAAATAGAAAAGTCAGTATAAAGGCTATGGATTTAAATTGTTTTTATAAATTACTAGTCAATTTTATTTATCATTGATAAAAATAAATTCAAGAAAAGAGCAAATAATAATAACATTAATATTGTGCTTCATTGAGGGGGGAAAAGAAAAAAGACATCTACAGCTTCAGCATTCTGAATACGTGACTGACTTTTAAAAACAAAAAAGTGATTTACTATAACTCCAAAGAAGCTTCCCTATCATAGATCTTCTCATCCTTTTCCATGCAGTGCTAATTTTAAATAATCTCATTGAAATACTACCACATTTGCTATGGGATTCACATGATAAGGTTTGTTAGTATCATTTGTAGTGGTTTAAACTAGAACAGGCTAAAATGTGCACAGATTATAAACTTAAAAAAAAAAAAATTCATGAAGTTGATGAGCTTTCTGTTCTTTTTTGTATAACAGATGTGTTGATATTTTGGAACTATGTGAACAAGAAGATTTGATGAAGTTTCACTACCACACTTTAAAACTTTATAGCTCAGTTTGTGCTCTAGGTAACACTAGAGTTGCTTATGCACTTTGTAGCCATGTAGATATATCTCAGTTATTTTACACAATAGATAATCAGTATTTACCTGGACTCCTACGTTCTGGATTCTATGACTTGCTCATTAGTATTCATTTGGACCATGCCAAGCAAGCCAAACTCATGATGAACAATGAATTTATCATTCCAGTTACAGAGGAAACTCGAACTATTAAATTATATCCTGATGAAACAAAGAAGCACGGTTTACCCGGAGTAGGGCTTCGCACTTGTCTCAAACCAAGCTTTAACTTTTCTACTCCTTGCTTTATTGTGACCTCTGAAGAACATCAGACATCCAGCCCAGAAATTCCCCTTGACACACTTAAATCCAAAGCGATAAGTATGCTGACAGAGGCGGTACAGTGTAGTGGTTCTCATATACGAGATCCTGTTGGAGGACATACTGCATTCCAGTTTGTTCCTGTTCTTAAACTCATAGCAACATTGCTGATAATGGGAGTTTTTGATGATGATGACGTGAAGCAGGTGTTACTCCTCATTGATCCCAATGTCTTCGGAGATCACAAGGAAGAAACAGAAGAGAGGACAGAGAAGGAAGAAGTTACACAAGTTGAAGAAAAAGCTGTAGAAGCTGGAGAAAAGGCAGTAAAAGAAACAAAAGCTCCTACAAAGGGCTTATTGCAGACAAGATTGCCAGAATCTGTTAAGCTTCAGGTGACCATTTAATATAAATGTATTATGTATGCTGTACTATTGATGAAAGGAAGGTAATACTTTGTCTGTTCTTCATTTTGAAAATTTTGGAATCTTCGCTGTCTTTATTCCAACCTGCCACATGGCTTCACCTTAATAACCAAATTTGATTATTACGCAATTTTTTCTATGCACTGTCCTCATATTCAGAATAGGTACTCAAATATTTATTTAATACATGTATTTTAAAAGAGAATTAATATTTGTGTTTTGAGAGCATGAAGTGAAACAGTGTGAGTGCAACAGTGTTACTGATTATCATAATGAAACTATAGGCATATGTCACCGTTACTCTATTAAAGGAAAAACGGGAAAAAAAACCTGATTTTGACCATCTGTTTCAATACATAATATGTGCTATAGCTATTCCTCAATTGGAGTTTAATATGTTAAGCTGTTGAACTTACCTGATTATTTTTCTACTCTAGATGTGCCACTTACTCAATTATTTCTGTGACTGTGAGCTACAACATAGAGTGGAAGCGATTGTATCATTTGCAGACCACTATGTATCAAAACTGCAATATAATCAGAAGTACAGGTATAATGAACTCATGCAAGCCTTGAACATGTCTGCTGCTTTGACTGCCAAGAAGACTAAGGAATTTCGATCTCCTCCACAAGAACAGGTAATATGACTGAATGCTGTGTTTTTATGATAGTCATAACTAAAAATTACAAAGGAATTTTGCTATACTATTTTCATTAATGTGTGTTAAAAAAGTTTTATGCTGATTCAACTATGGCTATATAGTAGAATGTGTTTTAGGCTCAGTACATTTAATTTAACATGTTTAAATACCCTTAAAGATTAATATGCTGCTGAATTTTCAACTGGGAGAGGATTGTCCCTGTCCAGAGGAGATTCGGGATGAACTATATGACTTCCATGATGATCTTCTAATTCACTGTGGTGAGTAACAAAGTGCATCAGATCAGTTATAAAATAAAAATGCTTCCTCTCTCCCTCTTTTTTCCTTTTTTTTTTTTTTTTCTTGTAAATATATTTTTGGCTACATGCTGATTTTTCCTGAAAAACTTTTGTTACATGCTGCTAAAAAATACAGGAAGCCTGTGACATTGTTTCAAGTTTCATTGTTAAGTATCTATTAAATATTTTCTGTTATTTTTCTGTTAATATATTGCTTTTAGACTCAATTAGCAATAACAAAAATAATCCAAAAAAGAAGGTTGGGTTACCTTAAAAGATTTATATAGACATGTGTACATGTGGAAGTAGATAAAAGGAATTGAAATTGTGTTATGCCTCTGAAACTTAGCATTGGCAAATTAAGTAAAAAATAATAGACGTGGGATGATGGTGCTGCTTTAACTGAGTTTCCTGATATATACGTAGATGTGATATCCATTATAAGACACTATTGGAGTGAAGCTTATAGTATGAATTACCTGCTTTTCCCCCAGAGACTGAACCTGAATTTCCTTAGAAAATACACGGGGATGAACTAAATAAAATATTCTGTGCAACTTGGATTGATTAAATAATCTCATTTTATATATGATGCTCAAACTATTTCATTAGTCCATTGAGATCTTAGTATAATTAAGGCAATCATGAAACTGATATTCCATTTACCATTATACTAGCATTTATAATCAAGTCAGTCAATAATTACTGCTTATTCCCAATAATCACGCAGTTAAAATTGATAGACTTTTTCATATCTATCTTCTTGGCATTATGGTTATTCTTCCAGTGCCTTTCATGGTCCTATGGTTCATGGCACAAATCTTCAAGAAGAGGAGAACAGGGTCATTAGAGTGAGTTGACAGCATCTAAAATTCTTCACTAGGAAGAGCATGATAATGTTAGTAGTTTTTCCTCCTACTTCCTCAATTTGCTTGAGGTCATTTTTAAATGTTTGCTGATACAGTCTGTTAGTTCTTTCTTTACTCATTACCCTTAAAACCAGTTTTACTCGGTTTGTGGTATTACATTGCCTTAGTGACAAATAATAAACTATGATTACTGTCATGTTAGTAGCCATAATGAGTCCCAGGATTCTGTACTTGCTTAAGCTTCTGCTTGTGATCATATTTCTGGGTATGCTGTTAAAATCTCCAGCAGCCATCTAGCTGTGAATTTATGATAAGACAATTGCTTTAGTTCAGCTAGCCTGGAACCCAACATAACATAGGTCAGCATTTAGTTTGTGTTTCATCAGATTCTCTGTGAGGATATTGTGTATGATGATATTAAAATTAAGATTTGTATCTGTAAGTCTAACTATGTTATGTCTGGAAATTAGGTTAGTTGAATGTGATTTGCTCTTGAAAATCCTGTGCTGGTTGTCACTGATCCTTTCTTTTAAGTGTTTATCAGAAACTTTGTTTCTTTTATTTTAGCATTTTTCTTCCAAGCATTAAAGTGAATAGTCCATATCCTTTCAACTACTCTGTATTCTACCCATTTTTGTTAAGAAAGATAATGTGGTCTTCATTGTTCAATTAGTACTTGAGCATGTTTCTGGATTTCAAAGATATTTGGCATCACAGAGTTCTCTGAGGACTCCAGGATGAAGATTACAGAGATCCCACCTTAGCTGGAAATATCTTTCTCATTACTGTGAAGTCTTGCTGCTGGTAGTATTTTAGGGGTGTACTTTTGTTTACTGCTTTATTAATTTTTATGTTGAAGGAGATGAGAAAGTAGTCCAGCAATTAAAATACTGTAATGATCTTCTGGATCCTAAATGGAACCATGTTCATGACTTTATGCAGATTTATCATAGGGAGAAATACTCCATAAATCTGCATCCTGGCTTAGTCTTGAAAATCAGTACATAACTGTCACAGCTGCAGATAAAAGTCAATGTGAGTTCTGCTTGGAATGTTTACACAGCTTTTTAATACTAAGTGAACTTTGCAGTCTAAATGGAAAAATATGTATGCAATCAAGTAATTAAAGGCTTCATCATAGCAAATATACACAAATAGTCTGGATTAAAGTTACTCAGGCAGTCTTAACCCTCGCATGTCTTAATTGTGAGTGATTAAAGTTGCCAGCAAAATAATAATCCTCTATCATAATTTTTGTGTACAATTTCTTGGTTGTAAACAAAACAAATTTAGAGTGATTGTATTGTGTAATATCAGTTTTACACTTAGCTGGTTCCTTTGCTGGGTTAGAACTACTGGATTATAGTGCAAAGACCTCTACCACTTCAGTTAAGTGATTAACAAAAAACAAAACTAGCTGGTCAGTTTCTGAATGGGTTGCAGCTCTCAGAAGATGGAGAATAAATGATGTCTGGTATGGAACAGTGAATAAGATGCTGCTTTCTCCACTCTCATACTGTCTTAACTCCGTGTCCCTCTACCCAGCTCTTATGAGGCACTATCTGGAGTACTGCATCCAGGCCTGGGTCCCCAGCACAAGAAGAATGCAGACTTTAGGAACAGGTCCAGAGGGCCACCAAGATGATCAGAGGGCTGGAGCACCTCTCCTATGAAGAAAGGTTGGGGGAACTGGGCTTGTTTAGCTTGGAGAAGAGAAGACTCTGAAGAGACCTCATTGTGGCCTTCTAGTACTTCAAAAGAGCCTATAAACAGGTGGACTAGTGACTGTTTACATAGGTTGATAGTGACAGGACAAAGGGGAATGGTTTTAAACTAAGACATGAGATTTAGATTAGATGTTTAAAGGAAAATTTTCACCCAGAGGGTGATGATGCACCAGAACAGGTAGCCCAAGGAGCTTATGGATGCCCCCCTAGAGGCATTCAAGGCCAGGCTGGATGTGGCTCTGGCCCTGGGCATCCTGGTCTGGTGGTTGGCAACCCTGCCTGTGGCAGGGAGGATTGAAACTAAATGATCTTTGAGGTCCTTTTCAACCCAGGCCATTCTATGAATCTATGAATCATCCCAGTGTGTTTCTTCTTGTCTATCTGTTTCAGTTTTTCAAGAGTTGTCCAGTCAGTTTCCTTTGCTTCCAAGCCTTAGGTTATGTTTTTCAGTACCAGATAATTTCTTATTAATGCCCTTGTCTTCTTTCTCTTCTGTCTCCTTACTTCCTCTACTTATTTCTTCCTTCCTGTATCTTTCCGTCATTCTTAGTTTTCATTTTGCCAAACCATTCACATTTTTCTCATTCCTCAAATCCCTTATGTAGTCTCAGATTTCAGTTTCTAATTCATTCATTCTCTGTGACTGCCTCTGGTTTTTTTCTTTCTAGTCACTTAGTCATTTAGTTCAATTCTCTCCTTGTTAGCTGTCACTTGCATACTTTCTCCAACCAAATACTACATTTCAGTTGTTAGTTTCTTTTTTAGTTTCTTTTTGTATTATCAATTACAGTCTCTGCAGTTTTTTTCCCCCCTTCTCAGGTGCCTACCATTTTATTTAGGAAAGATGTTGAGGTCCTGGAGCGTGTCCAGAGAAGGGCAATGAAACTGGTGAGGGGTCTGGAGCACAAATCTTATGAGGAGTGGCTGAGGGAGCTGGGATTGTTCAGTCTGCAGAAGAGGAGGCTCAGGGGAGACCTCACTGCACTCTACAACTTCCTGAAGGGAGGCTTTGGTGAAGAGGGGTTTGGCCTCTTCTCCCAGGCAACGAACAGGACCCAGGGAAATGGCCGCAAGTTGTACCAGAGGAGGTTTAGGTTGGACATAAGGAAGAACTTTTTCTCTCAGAGAGTGGTCAGGCACTGGAATGGCTGCCCAAGGAGGTGGTGGATTTGCTGTCCCTGGCAGTGTTCAAGAGGCACCTGGATGAGGAGCTGTGAGATATGGGTTAGTGCTTGTGGTGGCAATGGTGATGAGACGGTTGGACTAGATGATCTTACAGGTTGTTTCCAACCTTGTGATTCTATGATTCTAATGTTCTATATGAAAGTCTTTTCATTTTCTCAGTACTAAGAATCACATTCACTTTGACCAACAGCCAAACAGCAAAAACTTAAATTTCATCACTGCTCAGTTAGCTCTGGTCTGAAGAAAACATGCTTAGGTGTTCTGTGCTTGTGACTGTGACATGTGGTACCTGATCATCACTAAGAGGTGTGAAAGGTTTGAAAATACTTTGGTTTTGAAGCAGTGAAGTTAACTGTAGTGAACTACCTGAAAAACGATATCCCTTCAAATACATTTTATTGTATATATATATATATATTTTGTATTGCTAGTACGACATTTCCAAACATCTTTAACAGTTTTAATGTCAGCTAATAAGTTTATTTATGGCTGCTAAATATCTCTAAAGTTGTACTGTATTGTGGGATATAGTCATATGTTGCTTTAGCTTACATTATACATTATGAAATAATGAGTCACATATTTACTCAAACATGAATCTGAGTCAAAACTAATTGACATAACACAGTAGTCAAAAAGATACCACCTCTTTAAAAAATATAAATCTGGATGTAAGAAATGTGTGTACTGAAATAAATGTAATTTATTTCTGAGAGGTGGTGCTGCAGTCAACATCTTAAAGTTGCTGGCCTTAACACTTTTTTTTTTCCTATATGAAACTTGCTGGTTAAAGAATTGCCCAGTGGATACTTTGTATTTTTGAAATATTAAAAGTGTTCATCTTCAAATGTTAAGAATTTTTTCTTATTATTTTTATTATCTGCTAAGGTATTCCACTAGAAGAGGAGGAAGAGGAAGAGGAAGATTCCTCCTTGACTGGCAAGCTTCGTTCATTAATATACAAAATCAAAGGTCCACCAAAACCGGAAAAAATAGAGCCCAGGGAAGAAGAAGATAAATCACCTAGTAAGTTTTATTTCTGTATACATACTTCTGTGATGCAAGTGTTGGAAGTGTTATGTTTTTGGGTTTTTTTGTTCTTTTTTGTTTGTTTGTTTGAAAATGAAAATCTGCATATTATAATAAAGAAAGGGGGCACAGTGAACTTGACTCAAGAATTCTGAATTTGACGTTTCCATTTACAGGTTTGTGGGGTTTTTTTTGAAATCCAAAACCTTCCTTCTTTACAGCCTAATTCTGTTTCAAATTTCTGTTCCTCCATAAGAAGCTGTCTACTACTCAGTGCCAAGATATGTGTGACAAGATTCTTTTCCTGTTGCTATTTTGTTTTTCAAAGGGCTAGCTTTTAACATGCAAGGTCTTGTTTCTGTTTTGAGTTCTGACCAATTGATACGGAATAGGTATTTCTTCTATGCAGTCTCAAAAAATAGGTAGCATAGAATTTGTAGCCTTCTGTAAAGAAGATAAAGCTATACCAGATTGTACTACCTTAAGACGTATAATTAAGGTAGCACTGAGACAACTGTTAGAATAAGATTGCAAGATTGAAGTTGGAGGAATTGAACAATATACCTTTGTTTGATATGCACTTCCATGTCAGATGCCACTTAGTCAGACTGACTATCCACTGTCATCTGATGCACAGCAACAAAATGTGATGGAATATTGGTGGGAATGTTCAACCTCTCCTGCTACACCACCAACGTCCATTTGCATAATGGGCCAAAACAATAAAATAGGAGGCATTACTTTCAGAGCAGCCCTTGTATGTGTGTTTCTAAAGTTGAGGACCTAGGCAAAATTCTGTCTAGATATCATCAGTATGGATGTCTCCTAAGTTGGAGACTCTGTTCCTCTCAACTGTTTAAGTGTTTTTCTGAGCTACTTTGAGCAGGTCATTTGATTTTTCACTTCTATACTTTGCCTCTGAATTTTATACATGGTATGAATCTCTATGTCTACTTTTGGTTTTCTTCTCATATATTTACTTGTTCCCAGTGTTTTCCTTAGCAGTGACTACATATCGTGAGTAATGAGTTCCTTCATTAGAATGCAAATTTTTGCTGAGCTTGCTCCTTGCCTTTTTCAATTAAGTTGTTCTTTTTTTTTTTTACCAGCTCTAAGTTTCTATAATATCCAGCAAATATCATGTGCAGAACTATGCGAGTGACTTGAGGTTGGTCTTTCAATTAACAATGCCAGAAGTTGCTTCTTTACTTGCAATTTGTCAGCAGATCTTTGTACGTACTCTGGACCATTAATTTCATTTCAGACAATTATTCCATAAAGAGTTGTGCAAGATTTGACAATAAAGCTGTTCTGTAACTCAGAAAATCTGTTACATGATCTGCCTGTTCAGTCTTTAAAGTCCATGGAAATGTGGTGTTTGCTTTCTGAAATAACAGGTTATGTATTTAATACATACTGGGGCCTTGAATAGTAAAAAATGCAAATTGGACAAGTGATACTACAGAAGCTGTTTTTGTAGATACTTCAGTATTTCTAGATATTTCAGATAATCTCTTCGGGTTGAAAGTCCTCCTTAAAATAATGCATAACATTAGTGTACATATGGGCATTCATATGCATATTGAAGACACTCAAAGGATGATGGAAAACTATAATGAAGTAACTGAAAACTGAATTATGTAATCCACATGTGAACTTCCGTCATCTCTCTCCCTCTATCCCTCCTTCCTCTATCCACGCCAGGAAATTTGGAATTCAGAAAGTGAAAAGAAATAATAATATGAAGTACCCCAATACTTTCATGCATAAATGGAGAAATGCTGTGAGTTGTGTGTATGTATTGCTAAGGCTGAAATTCTCTGTACTTGACCGTCTGGTCATGTATGGGCATAGGGTATGAATATTCTTAATCAAGGCATGTGGAAGGAACTTTTTTCTACAAATAAATTTTCCTTTTCCCATATGCTACATTATTTTCAATAAAATATTTCTTGCTTTCATTGTTTTTCCTTATAATCATTGTTACACTTATTATGTCACCTGAAATGAGTAACATTCAAAGTTACATTGCAAAGTTCTTGGAGGGCATTAGTTATTCTATGGGGGTAGATTTTGGTGCAATAATTAGGAGAATATGCCATAGTACTGAAAGAAGAAACTGTCTTGATTGAAGAAAGGTAGTGCTTTCAAAAAATGCTTGTTTTATTTTTATTCACAAACTGCCCTTACGAATAGAGCTGCCTTACTAGAATCCGTCTCCCACGGAGTTACAGCCTGTTTTTGTAACAAAATCAGGGAACTAATGATTGTTTTCTATTAATACATCATTGTGTAAATTGTAAGAGAGAAAAAATAGTGATTGTAAAGATATCCTCTTCCACTTAGCATAAACAATGCATACTTTTTATAAGGATGGGAACGTGCTTTTAGTTTTCAGGTAAAGTTCTTAAACTCAGGGCTTAGAAAGATTGTATTCACTGCCATTCTATAGGAAATGTATCCAACATAGAACTGCTCCAAACAATATGGGTTGTGTGCTTCAAAACAGTACAAATTTTTAGAAAATACATTCTGAAGTGATAGTGACTTTCTCAAAATAGTTGGGAAATACAGTTAAAATTCCCTCTCTTAAGTCAGTTTGCATCTCCTGTTAGTGCATATGCATCATCATACAATTCTGAGATGTTTCCAGGTAGGTTGTCATATTTTGAAGACAGTGGAGATCCCTTGTTTGAGCAACAAAATAGCTAAACATTCATTAGATGCATGAATCCCAAAAGCTTCATAAGGCATCTTATCTTGGCCCTGGGAGGGGTGGAGGGGGAGGAGGCTGTCTCATTCTCTTTTTTTTCTGTCAGTTCTGTAAACTTAGAACAGACGTATTCTTCCGGCAGAGTTAATTATCTGGCTGAGCCCACTTTAATGAATATTTCTAGGATAGCTGGAAGCACACTTGTCAGACAATGAATTCTTTACTGAAAATTTCTTGATCAGTCTTTGTATTCCGAACCTAGACTGATGTTCATCAAAAATATGTTTCTTTGCCACTGTAAAAGAATGTAAGAGTCATTCCTAATGAGAAAGTTTGCAATAGAAAAAGCTCTGCAATTAAAACTGTTTTATAAATATTAATACATAAATGAAATTAAAAAAAAAAAAAAAAAATTTAGCACTTACCAGGATGATGTCTAGGGTCAAGATAAGCCAAGAACTTTTCATTGTTAACAGTGATGTGTTAACTTGGACACTGTGTTTAAGTTTCTTATTTTCCATCTCTCAGAAGCATCAGACTTACCATGAAAGAGCCAATGTTATTTTTCCTGTTGAAAATTCTGTTCTGCTAATATCCTTTTGCTTTCCTATAACTTTCTTATTGTCTATTGTTAGCTGATACTTTACTGCAATGTATGTTTTTGAATTTTTGTGTTTGTAATAGCTGGTAATATTTTTTGTATTTTATTATTTCAGCTACACTGAAGGAACTCATATCTCAGACTATGGTGCGCTGGTCCCAGGAAGATCAGATTCAAGATCCAGAATTGGTTCGAATTATGTACACTCTCCTGCGTAGGCAATATGATAGCATTGGTGAGCTACTTCAAGCTCTGAGGAAAGCATA
This sequence comes from Tympanuchus pallidicinctus, assembly GCF_026119805.1. Classification (NCBI taxonomy): domain Eukaryota; kingdom Metazoa; phylum Chordata; class Aves; order Galliformes; family Phasianidae; genus Tympanuchus; species Tympanuchus pallidicinctus. Next base: position 29,521,128 of record NW_026294747.1, on the reverse strand, counting down.
CACTATTAGTGATGCTTCTGTGAAGGATACCATTAATCTGCTTGCTGCACTGGGCCAGATTCGCTCGCTTCTCAGTGTAAGAATGGGAAAAGAAGAGGAACTGCTAATGATTAATGGATTAGGGTATGCAATTAACATCATTTTATTTTTGAATAATGCTTTCTATTATACTGGTAAATCCATCCACTTTAGATCCTGGATGAAAATTGTTGCTGTATTGAAATACTGATGTGTATCAGAATTTTTTAGTATGGCTTTTTTTTTCTATGAACCAAAGTATCTGCTCACCTAAAAAACTGGACTGTTTTTGCAACAGTGAAGCCCAGTGAGTATTTTTTTGTTGATGTTTGATAGACAAACATGTTTTAGCAGATCTAGAGTAAACAGGTGACTTATGTCTTCATTGGTGTCAATACCATACTAAATTAAAGCTCACATTATTTTTTCATGTATAAGTGAATAGACTTGTTGCTATCCTCATAAGTGGTGAGTTTTTACAAGCAGCTAGGCAGAAGCAGCAAAGCATTGTGATCTGAAATATTTCAAGCTGGTTAGAATTGTATCAATTGTAAGTCAAAGTATTTGAATGCAAAAGACTACTTATTTTATCTTTCATAACTTCAGAATAGTAAGACTTTACCTTTATGTAATCCCTGCTGTGGTATGAAAATGTTTTTCTCCATTCTTGTTATGAAACCATTCTTCTGAAGTAAGTAGTTTTGTGTATGCCTATTACTGCTCTTATGTGAAGATTGGAACACTCAATGTTGGAAGTAAATAAATAAATAAATTCACAGAAAATGAATTGCCTAAAATTAAAACAGAGTATTTACAAAGAAAACGTTGTAAGATTATCTAAGAACTACACTTCTTTGTCTTTCATCAGGAACATTGAACAGTTTATCTCCTTTATAACAGTTGTAAGGAACTGGCATTGCTCTTACTATTTTGCTGTAGAAATTGCAGGGTTCTTTTTTGTAAAAATTGAAAACAATAGTCTCTTCAGTTGAATTGGGCAATTCTTGGAAACACCTTATTAATTAGTATGTGACATCATTACTTAATTTGTCCCTGTTGCTGAGTTTGTAAAATTACTGAGATTTCTAATGGGATTGAGGATAACTTTCATCTAAACTGGCCGTGTCTGTAGCCCCCTTCCCAGAGGTAATATAATTCTGTTTCCTTTACCAGTTATCTGTGTTCATTTAAAATAGGCATGATTTTTTATTCTTTGCATTTTGTATTCCCATGAAAACACATAAATAGTGTTCTGGATTATTGAACAAAAATAGAGAATTCCAGAATATGTTACAGGAGAGTGGGCAGAATGCAGTTGTTAAAATATTCCTATTTAGGAGATCTCTTATTTCATTTTACTTCTTCCCTCAGTCTTAATTTTGGAAATGTTGATGAAAGATGTGTAACTGATATCCTTGAAAAATAAGTCTCTTTAGTATCTTCTGCTTTGTGATCTGAGAAAATGAATTAAGCAGTGCTTCTGCAGAGGCAAGATTAGATTTGGATTTATTGATCCCCATTCTCTACTTACAGCATAACAGAATATATTCTTTTCCACTTAGATCATAACAATATATTTTTTCTTTAAACAGAACAGGCGGTAAGAGGAATTTAAAGATGGAGAGGAAAAGAGGAAACAAGTGCCATTTTCAAATAATAAAAAAGTTTAGATTGTTATTATATAGAATTTGTGAAAGAGGAATGACAGCATAGTTTAATGTTAACTATTTTTCAGACTATTTTTGGTTTATACTGAAATCTGAGAATTTAAAAAGCCATTACTGCTATGAATGCATATTTCTAAAATCTCTAATAAATGAAAATAGTATTTCTTAATGATGTTGCCTTTTCTCCCACTTTAGAGATATAATGAACAACAAGGTTTTTTATCAGCATCCTAACTTAATGAGAGTCTTGGGCATGCACGAGACTGTTATGGATGTGATGGTGAATGTGCTTGGAGGAGATAGATCTCAGGTAATTTCACTGTAATTATATTGTTAGTTTTGCATCTTTAACCTCTGTAAAGGTATAAAAGGATGTTAAAGAGGACGCATCCAAAGATAAATAGATCTCTTTTATGTGCCTGATACTGCTTGTCTAGTTTTAACAATTCTTAATTAACATAAAGAATTGAGAAGTTCTTAAAATACATCACCAGTGTTCTAGGAATTATTATTATTATTTTCTTAAGTAAAATGTTATAGGCATTTTATTTAATAGTACTTTAAAAGGTTTTGTTGTTATTTTAAATTAAATATACAGGTTAGATTCATACATGGGAGGTCTAGGTCTACCAGGAAAATGTCTTCATCTTAGACAAAGTGTTGTTAACAGTAAACCGCATACTTAGTTAACTTACACCAACTTTGTTTTGAATGCTCAATTTCAATTTCTTGGAACTGAACTATAATTTGCAAAGTTGTACTTAGCGTTATGTTTGAATGTCTGTATGTTTGTTTAAAGGTACAGTAGCATGACTGTGTTCCTTCAGCTACCTGAGGAAAGTTAGAAGTGAAGTGGGTTTATCTTTTTTATTCTCATTTATGCCTGATTTTTAATATTAACGCCCCCCTTCCAATAAGAGGATTATCCTCTGTTCCCAGTGCTTTTTTTTGTGTTTTGTTTTGTTTTGTTTTTTTTCCACGCCAGGCAAGCTACAATTAGTTATTGTCTGATTAATAGTGTAATTCATAGATATCACAACCTTTTTTGCTGTAATGTTTGTACATGAAGTCAGAAGTGACAAAAAATACCCACCAAAACTACACACTGCAGTGCCTTCTAGTTCTATGTAAGAATGTTGTTGTAAAGAATTTTATAACGCAAATCTACTTAAATACATAACAGAATTTACTGTGATGTTTTTGTGAGCAATGCAGATCTAAAAAAAATTAGTTGGTAACTTGGTCACAGTTTTTAACATTTCTGGCCATCCAGAATATCCTATTTTGTGTACCTGTCTCTATGAAGTGTGTGGGGAATCCAAAAAGATTGCCCACTGATCTGGAATCTTCATTGGAAGAGGAATCTTATCAAGAAATATGGTTAAGAAATTGACTGTGTTAAGAATTTGATCTATTTCAATCTCAAGGTACATAATTTCCTCACAAAGTTTGGAAACTTCCAGAAAATCAACACTTTTTTTTTTTTTTTTTTTTTTTTTTTTAATGAAGACTGAGAGCAGTTTTGGTATGAAATAATAGGGAAAAGGTTATTACGAGAGGGGTTTGCACATGATTAGCACAGAAGGATACTGCAATGAGATTTCATACAACGAACAGCTAAGCAGGGAATTTTACAGGAGAAGCATTGTTTCTGAGGTCCAGATGCGAAGTATCCTTCATAGGAACTGTAATCAAAGCAGTGAGAGTACTGCTTTGTAAAATGATTGCTGTCAGTTGATCTGCTGGAATGCTTGACTTCTGAGCTTGTACAGAAGTCTCACATAAAAGTTCGTTCACTTATAGTCTAACCACCAGGCTGTATTTTGGAAAAGGTACATGTTTGTGTGTGCTGGGGATCTTCTATTCTCCAAGGAAAGGTATCCTTTTGAACAAAAAAGAGTAAGGACAGAGACAGTACAGTCAGCTTCGGTTTAATAAATTCATTTGAAATTTTCATGGCTTTAATCCAGTGACTTGCTTATGTACGGTTCAAGAAGAGTTTGTGGCATCAGACGTTAGAATGTTGCTCTTCCTGCTCTCAGCAAAGTTCCTCACAACTTAGTGACTTAGTTCCTCATAACTTAGATTGTTAGTATTTTCCCTTCTGCTTGCTATTCCTAGCTTTGTGGACATATATCCCTGTCAGAAGTTACATTTCAAGAGAAGAAATCATAGAATCATAAAATCACTAATCTCTAAGATCAACCATTCCAACCAATCCACCTACCACCAATATTTCCTTCTAAACCATGTCCTTCAGTACAACATCTAAGTGTTTCTTGAACACCACCAGGATCAGTGACTCCACGGGTTGCCTAGGAAACTTGTTCCAACACTTGACCATTCTCTCAGTGACATGTTTCCTAATGTCCAACCTAAATCTCCCCTGGTACCACTTGCGGCCATTCCCTCTAGTTCCTATTGCTAGTTAAATGAAAGAAGAGGCTGAGTCCCATCTCACCACAATCTCCCTTCAGGTAGTTGTAGAGAGCAATAGCATCACCCCTGGAGTCTCCTCGGGACTGAACAATCCCAGCTCCCTAAGCTGGTGATTGTTAAGCACCAGCTTGGTTGCCCTTCTCTGAACACTCCGCAGGGCCTCAATGTCTTTCTTGCAAGTGAGGGGCCCTAAACTGAGCACAGTACTCAAGGCGCAGCCTCACCACTGCTGTACAGAGGGATGATCACTTCCCCACTTCTGCTGGCATCACTATTTCTGATACAAGCCAAGATGCCATTGGTCGTCTTGGCCACCTTGGCACACTGCTATCTCATCAGTTGAGCACTGACTAATAATCCCAGGTCCATTTCCTCTCCATGCTCTTCCAGTCACTCTGCCCTAAGCCAATAGCATTCCTGGGGTTGTTGTGGCCACAGTGCAGGACCTAGCACTTGGTCTTGTTGAACTTCATTCCACTGGCCTCAGTCCAGCTATCCAGATCCTTCTGAAGAGCCTTCCTACCATCTTCTCAGGCAGATTGATACTTGCTCTCAACTTGGTGTCCTCTGCAGACCTACTGAGGGTGCATTCAATGCCCTCATCCTGGTCTTCAATAAAGATGCTGAACAGGACAGGCCCCCTGGGGAATAACAGTTGTGACCGGTCACCAGCTGAATGTGACTCCATTTACCACCACTCTCTGGGCCCTGCTATCCAGCCAGCTCTTTACCTAGTGAGGAGTGTATATTCCTAAGATATGGGCTACCAGCTTCTCCAGAGTATCGTGGCAGACTGTCAAAGGCTTTGCTGAAGTCTAGGTAGACTATGTTAACAACCTTTCCCTCATCCACCACGTGGGTCGCTCAGCCATAGCAAGAGATCAAATTGGTCAAGCAGGACCTTCCTTTCATGAACCCATGCCAGCTAGGCCTGATTCCTCAGTCCTGCACGTGCAGTGTGATCATCCTCAAGATTATCTGCTCCATAATCTTTCCTGGTACTGAGGTTAGGCTAACAGAACTGTAGTTCCCCGGATCCTCTTTATGACCCGTCTTGTAGATGACAGTCACAAGGAATGAGACGCTATGCAATGTCATCTCTGGTTTAGGAACTGGGCATTTTCTGAAGTTGCAACAGCAGATGCTTTAAGTCATGTTTCTAGTTTCCTGGATTAAATGGTTTTATTATGAGGCTGTATTGAGATGCATAATGAGAGTGTTACAGTTCACTGCTTCTCTAGAGGAACAGTCAGAAGGTAAAAAATTTGTCTGTTCAAACAGAAGGAAACTCATGCCAGGCTTCCTCCCAACTGTGCTATTAATAAATGAGTCAGAAATATCTGAAATCTGTGGAATATGATGTAGCTGAAGGTTTCTTGGTAACTTAGAAATACTTTAATATTTACTTTAGATAGTATCTGCTTACAAACCCCCAGAAAGGTACTTGGTTGGTGAAAATACTCAAGCAAACTTTCCATTTTACATCACAGTTAAGTTTTAGTGGATAGAAGCCTAAAATAGTTATTATTAAAGATTGTGCTTTTGTTCTCAGAATTTTGGAGCCATAACATTGGTTTCTGTTGTTGGTTCTTCATTCAGTTTCAAGCAATGCTCTTTTTGACTCTCAGAATTACTTGAAAATCTTTTCTTTCATATTAGGAAACTTTTATACTATGTTTTTGTTCAGATGACCTTCAATTATAAGCAATTTCTAAAATAATTTTTTTACATTCGTTCTGCTTACTGTAATTCTCTAAATTAAGTTGTCACACGCTTTGTATCCCTGTAAATTATGGACATAGAAGCATTGTTGAATGTCTTCATGAGGGAATAAATAATTTTCATTAATTTTCATATATCTTATGTTTAAAAATATAAATGCTTCTTGCACATAATAGTACCTTCATGAGTGAAATAGACAATGGGACATATATTATCAAAAAGACCTGTGTAAAAATAAAACTACAGTTAATCAAATCAACTCCACAAAAATTATCTGAATAGATAACTCATATGATACAGCTTTTAATTATGTTATCATTTTTCCCCAGAAACCTGTTGTCTCAAGTAAAAAGGATTTACTTAGAATTGTGTTGTAAGAGAGGCAGTACACATTATGCATTGTGTAAAGAAATATAAATACTGTTATTTATAGTTGCAAAGCATGAAGTGAAGAAAACATGACATCATAGGAAGAAAACACAATATTCCATTTAGCTATCATTACGGATATTAGAGAATATAAAATATTCTGTATAATATTGTAGATTACATGGTTAGATGATAGAGACAAAGAAAGAAAGAAAAAATGTTTTTGCCCAAAGGATGCTGGTCAGATTATTTAAAAAATTTTCTCCCTGATTTTGTGAATATCTTTAGGATGCAAATCTGCAGCTGAGCTTGACGCTAGTATATATTGGTATATTGGTATATCTAGTATATATTGGTAATTTTAATAGCTCTGGTAGGAAAACCTTAAAAAAACACCAGAAAAGCACTGTACATTATAGATAAAATATTAACGTGTATTATCAAGGCCTATTCATTGAGCAATGTAGAAGACTTGTACAAATCTTTTTCATAGGGACTGTGTATTCTTACTGTAATGAGTATGGGAGGATAAAAAGAAGATTTTCAAATATTTTATTCTGCTATGATCTAGTATTTTGGTGACTGAGCTTGTTGCTTTAACCATTTTTGTATGTATATAAAAATGTATATATAAAACACATTTTAGCCGTGTTTGCAAGTCTGCAGATTGCTTTTGAGAGAGTTGAGAAAAATGAGTCTCAGTTTTTCTTTCTTATATGTTCTCTATAGTTCCCTGCAAAATGATTTTCCAACATTTTAAACCCAAGGGCCTAATGAATACAAAGGTTAAAAAGAAATGCAGATCCTTTCTTAAATTAAAACTAAAGCAACTGCCATTTGCTTATCACCTTGGTTACTTTGCTATGCTTTCCTTGTTAGGGATGTGGGAAGAAAAATTAGAACAGATTGGTAATTAACATTTTTCACTGCTTTGTCAACATTCTTTTCAGCAGATCGCTTTTCCTAAGATGGTGGCAAGCTGTTGTCGATTCCTGTGCTACTTCTGTCGAATTAGTCGTCAAAACCAAAAAGCCATGTTTGAGCACCTCAGTTACTTACTGGAAAACAGCAGCGTTGGGTTGGGTATGTCATATAGCTTAATAGTTAAAATCAAGAAAAGGAATAACTGTGTAATTTGTATAGCAATCCAAAGTGTGTGATGAAGTCTTGCTTTTTTCACCTTCTTCTCTGTTTTCCTTTCATCTGAGCAGTCTTGACATAGAAAAATTTAGGACCAAATCTACATTTGTTACGCTTGGTATAACTGTCATTGGAAATCTAAGATGAAATTAACGATCTTTGATGCTGATCTATTTCATCTGGGCAATGAATATTAATTTCTTTTTTTTTGCTGTAGTTGTTTCCCTTCTCTAAAATTTATTCCACTAATATGAATTTCGTATTTATAATTTGGAATGGATATTTGATTGGGTGTTTGATTTTTGATGTGTATGTACTAGCCCAAGAAAAATTCTCTTGGCTATGTAGATGGTTATATTAGCTAGCTGTAGTAAGACAAGTCAGCATGTGATTTTTACAATGTTTTGGCTATTCATAGCTATTATTTCTCTGACCATATTTATCCATATTGAACACCAAAAATGGAACAAGAATCAATGAAATAAAACAGGCAACACTGCAGTTTGAAAGTGACTCTTTTACCTGAATATAGGATATATTATAAAATAATGAAATGATAGGGTTATGCAGCTTCTGAGAATTACAGAGCTGAAATGTTATTCAGCTAAAGAAACTGTTGTATAAAATTGCTTATAGTTTTCCATGTTGTTAATAATCATTTCTTAATCATTTCATAATCATTTCTTAATCTGCATTTAAAAATAACGTAGTTCTGATTGTTTGTGGATGTGGATGTCAAGACAGGAAAGGATTTCAGCATTTATTGTAACACTATTTGAAAACTAAGCATGTTCTTGGTTGAAGAACAGCTAGCTGTACATACAACATGCTATTAATATGTTTAGATTCCAGTGTGATTACTGCCCTCTGCTGCATAACTGTGGTTACTGCAAACTGAGTTTCTTTTCTTAAATTTATCTATATTAACGTTCTTCTGCAGCATTTCCTTCAATGAGAGGTTCGACACCACTAGATGTTGCAGCAGCCTCTGTAATGGACAACAATGAGCTTGCACTAGCACTGGAAGAACCAGATCTTGATAAAGCAAGTGATCGCTCTGACCTACTTATTCAATAGTGTTCTTGTAGCAGAAGGAAAAGGGCAAGTTTGATCATAGTAGTATTTGAATATGGTCTTTTCAGAAATACTTGCTCTAGATATGTTCTGTCTTAAAGTAAAGTTGATTGAGCAATGTTTTTCATGCTTTGGCTTAACACTTAGTAGGAATCACAGTAAAAGAGAACAAGAAGGTGCAAGAAGGTGTTTTCCTGTCTCCTGTAACCTTTCAGTGTTGTTATCAGGTAGAAAAGATAACAAGGATGAAGGCATGAAAAAAGAGAAATGCATGTCAAGAAACATAGTTTGAGGGGAGGAACAAATTCAGGTGAAGTAAGAAGAGGGAGAAGATAAAGAAACAAACTGAGTTCATAGCTTACATAAATCACAGAGATTGAAAGAGATGGAGATAATATCTCAGAGAACAGAAGAGCAAATATATGAAGAAGGAAAGTAGAGAATATTAGGTTTAGCTGCAGAAGGAAATGAAATCCAGCATGTGAGATTCTGGCAGTGTTTAGGAGAAAAGAGAAATTTTAGGAGAATAGGGATGAAATAAGAATGGCGGGTACAAAGATACCAAAACAGAATACATGTTAATGCATCAGTGGGAAACAGAAACCAGAAAACTGTGTTTAAAATGATAGCAGAGCATCCACAAAACCTTTGTGGAATATGTCAAAATCCATGAAGGCAGTATTGAGTGAGGGTATCTGGGTTGTTGTGATATATTTAATCAGCAGAATATGCAGTGGGAGAGGCAAAAATTGGTAAGAGTAAATAAAAGGATGTATGACGGGGATAGCTTGGAAAAGACAACGGGAGGAATGTTAATGGAAAGGATTTGAGAGCACAGGAATATGTTAATTAAATATAAGCAGCATTGAGAACAATTCTCAATTTTGTATCATCTACAAACGTGACAAAGATGCACTCTTGTATCATTAATAAAGATGTTAAACGATTTTGATCCTGGGTTACCATTAGTGACTGTCAGAACATCACCAGTGACGGTTGTATTTTCATGGATAGCACTGTTGGGCAAGTCACTGAATTACCAATTTCAAAATCTACTTGAGAACAAAAACCATGTTCATATGTTACTTACGTATTTTTAAATAAAATGAAAATCACATCTATGCTGTTACCTCCAGGTTTCCTTTTAAATGATTGAGAAACCATTTTATTCATGTTTCAGAAATTCAGTTTACCACATTTCTTGTTTTTCAAAATGTGTCTTGTTTAAAGGTATTCTCTTTGCAAAGAAATGCTGCGTTGGGAATTTACATATTAACAAATATTATGGTTCTCCACACTTGGAGAACTTTTAATGATATTTATCAATCTTCTGAAAAAAAAAAAAAAAGTATATCTATTAGAACTGGTGTTAATATACTAAGTAAGCTTCTGATGCAACATTTACTTTGCTCTTGTAACAAGTTAATCATACATAGCTATCAATGTGATAAAGTTGTTAAATAGTATTTTAACTGTTTTTCTGTAATGTATTGTAAAAAAAAAAAAAAAATCTGAATATGTTATTCTCCTTTATACATACCAAATTAAATTTTTTCATATTGTTGTATTAAGTTATAGTGGTTTCAGAAATGAAATGTTTGACTTCTTGTTTTTGCCATCTTCAAAAGCGAAGACTAGAAACTAAGATTGACACAATATTGAGTTCTAGTGGTTGTTTATCAAATGAAACAGCTAGTTTGTTAAAGCCATATTATTCAATTAAAAAATAATGCATTGACAGTAATTTTAGAAATTAACTTCTGCATACATGAGTAAATGAATGTTTCTGTATTGTAGGTTGTTACTTACCTGGCTGGTTGTGGACTGCAGAGTTGTCCAGTATTGTTAGCTAAAGGATATCCAGACATTGGGTGGAATCCAATTGAGGGTGAACGTTACCTGTCATTCCTAAGATTTGCAGTTTTTGTTAACAGTAAGTAAAATCTCTTGAGAATTTAAAGGTTTCTTTTTAATTACTTTTCTATCCATAAACATATACTAACAGACAGAGAGAGGTTAATGCATATCATTGTTGTTACAAACGTTTTTTTTTTGCTTTCAAATGTAAAAAAAAAAAAAAAGAAAAAAAAAGTATGTAGATATAATATATATATGCGGGTGTGTATATATATAAAATAACATATATATTATACATATGATAAATTTATAATTTAGGAAAAAATGCAGTTATCTTCAAACTAAAAGATACCTTTCAGAAGAAAGCATGTATAGTGCTAAGATTTCTTTTTCGTCTTCAGGTGAAAGTGTTGAAGAAAATGCAAGTGTTGTTGTAAAGCTTCTTATTCGACGACCAGAGTGCTTTGGACCAGAGCTTAGAGGAGAAGGAGGAAATGGTTTGCTGGCAGCTATGCAAGAAGCTATACGGATCTCCGAGAATCCTACACGTGACCTTCCCTCACAAGGATACAAGAGAGAAGGGTAAGTAAATGTGAATGCTAGTTTGGAAAACGATGATGTAGTAGCTGGTTTAATCATGCTAGAAGTATGTGGATAATTGAACCTATTAAGTAAGGCATTGTCCCTCTCCACTCTGCCCTTGTGAGGCCCTGTCTGGAGTACTGTGTCCAGGTCTGGAGCCCCCAATACAACAAAGACAGGAAGCTGTTGGAGAAGGTGCAGAGGAGGGCCACGAAGATGATCAGAGGGCTGGAGCACCTCCCCAGTGGAGACAGGATGAGGGAGCTGGGCTTGTTCAGCCTGGAGAAAAGAAGGCTCTGGGGTCACCTAATTGCAGCCTTTCAGTACCTATGAACAGGAGAGAAATCAAGTCTTTGAAAGAGTAGACAACAGCAGGACAAGGGGAAATGATTTTGAGTTGAAGGAGGGAAGATTTAGATGGACGTCAGGGGAAAGTTCTTTACTATGAGACTGGTGAGGTGCTGGAACAGGCTGCCCAGAGAGGTTGTGAATGCCCTATCCCTTGAGGTGTTTAAGGCCAGATGGGATGGGGCTTTGGGCAGCCTGGTCTAGTATCAAATGTGGAGATTGGTGGCCTTGCATGTGGCAGGTGGGTTGGAGATTCATGATCCTTGACGTCCCTTTCAACCCAGGCCATTCTGTGATTCTGCATTATACAAACACAGAACATAATAGATTCACACCCACAATCAGTTGTCATATTAAATTCATTAGGTATGATCTAGATAAAGTGGAATGCTAGTTACAGAAGCAAAGTCTGAAGGAGAAATTAAATGGGAAGGCTACTGTGGAATGATGCGAAGGCAACAATAATGTGAAAGAGGACGGCTTGGTATAAGTCAGTTATTATTATACTATTCAATTGCATCCTAGCTCTAGGGATACCAAAAAAGTATATTTAATCTGTAGCCAGAAATGTGTATATCTGATTTATAGTCTCTGAATCATGGATTTCGCTTCAGAGAAGAACTATAAACTTAGACTAGCATAATTACTCAGTGGCATTGCTGATTGCCTTTTAGTGATGAAGAGGAGGAGGAGGAGGAGGAGATCGTACACATGGGCAATGCAATCATGTCATTTTACTCTGCTCTCATAGATTTACTTGGACGCTGTGCACCAGAAATGCACGTAAGTTCATTCAGTCACTTGCTCAGAAAATGTGGGAGATATTTGAACAGAACTATACATATCTAAGTAAGCTGTTCCCTTTTCAAAGGCTTTCTGCCTTCAGGAGGTGGACTTTATTGCATGCTTTACTCTGCCTATACAGATGTGTTCCCTACAATCTGTTCACAAAATTAAGTGACTTTTGATTTCTTGTTCTCTGTTATTTTTTTTTTTTAAGATTTGGGAAATTGTATGACTATGGGATTAAAGTACAAACAAACAAATAGCATTGCACGCTTACACAGCCAAGGAAATTTCTGAATCTGGCCCTTTACTGTACTCTTAAAAAGCCATAAAAAGTTTATTTCTTACGCATTTTTGGAAAGTGGCATCTACATTATCTGCATATATTGTAAGAATATTTCTGCAAGTAACAGGAGTCTTTTAGAAAATGACACTTTCATCACTTTATCTAATGGGTTCTTAGGAAGCTTAGCCATGTAGGCTTTTTTCCTTTCTTAGGAATTTGTAATACCATTACATTATTGATGACATCAAAATTTGGAAAGATGAAAAAAGATCTAAGGTAAAAGATAAAATCTGCAGCTCCTTCACTGTGCTGCAATACATTGAATTTCTTTGCATTTTTTCTAAATAGTATGGTGTTTCAAAAACAATTGCATCAATATCAGTATTTTGAGGAAAAAATTCCAATTTTATTCAGTACTAAATTTCTTAACTGATAAACCTTCTCTCTAACAGCTTATTCAAAGTGGGAAAGGTGAAGCTATTCGAATTAGATCAATCCTTCGATCTCTAGTGCCAACTGAAGATTTGGTTGGGATTATAAGTATACCACTAAAGCTGTCAACAGTTAACAAAGGTAATTTCAATCTTTTTACTAGGCCAACACAATTTTTATAAAATGCTGTTGTCACATATGCCTTCTAATGTGAAATAGAACAATCTTACTAGAATTGAGTATAAGTAGGTACCTTTTCTTTAGGCTTTAATTGGACATGCATCAATTAGACTTGCTCCCATATAATTCATTCTTGGTCCCATGGATCAGAGAGTGTAAAACCCTATGAAGTAACATACTGGAGCACTGCCCTAGTGCTGTATAGCAGTCATTATAGAGATGCTGTCCGTTTAGGAAGAACCACGTGAGTTTGAACAAAGCCTCTTCGACAGCATCCAGTCATTTGTTTAGAGAGATGAAAGGGTGCCAATTAATATCTGCTTCTGGACTTCGTATGCAAGAATTTATTGAATTCTTTTATCATGATATCTGTACCCACAAACTCCTGTGGCACTAAGTTCCAGAATTTTGCTATTTTGCTACATAAAAATACATTTTAAGCATCGTAAAAAAAAAAACCAAGCAAACAAAAAACAAACAAACAAAAAAACCCACCCTTGTACTCTATTAATTTTAACGAACACCCTAGACTTCTACTATTGGTATCTAGTATCTTGATGGCTTGTTTTCTGCTTCACGGTGAGTTGATGGTTTCATAGAATTTCAGTGAGGTCTTCAGGATCTCTTTCCTGGCTTGTGTTTTCAGTTCCAAGATCAGCATCATAAAGGCATGGCTTCTTTTTTCTGCATAAGTAGTAGCTTAGAGTTGTCTGCATGAAATTCAGCTGTCTCTACTTTTTCTAGTCACTCAGTTTTATTACTGTTGTATGCAGGCTTTTAGGCTCTTTTGTTTACTTTCTTCTGCAGGTCACTGATGACTCAGTGTATATTCCTGTTTGATCGATTAAAATGTTGCATGTGTATATCATATTTATTTGTTAGTTAGTTTTCTGCCTATTCTGTATATTGGCAAAGGAAACTATACTGTTTCTTTCGTCCCTGAGGAAATGAAAACCAGCTGCATTTGGGATTGTCCTGATCCAAAGTGCTCCTCTACATCTACTGTCTTTTTCCCAGTTTCTGGATATAACGTTCCACTCTGACCTCTAATGTTCAAGGTCTGAAGCCTGATTTGGTTTTGATTCAGGTGCACACCGACCTTCATACATATTCATCTTGTCTTACAATGTTCTCCCTTTCTAGCTAATTCTCCCAATCTAGCTAAATAATGCTGCTCTCTCTCCTTTGCTTTGAGACTCAAAATCTCTTTTTCCGTAAGGTCCACCCATAAGGTAAAGGCAAGTTACCATGGAATCCTTTCACACATCTTGAATCTACCTACTTTGTGCATACATTCAAAACCCGAACCCTGGAGCACAGACTTCTCACTTTCTGCAGTAAACTCTGTAGCTCCCCGTATGTGTCTGGATTGAACCTAGTTGAACTTGAGTTTTTATCATTGAAGCTAACAGTTTTGATACTCCCTGCTAAAGGAAACTCCATGGAGACTCTTGAATTTTCACCCTCATTGCTCTGAAACTTAAAAATGTGACAAATTCAGAGATTTCAGGACAAAAAGAGATACTCTTTCTTGTTATGTGACTGCTGATTCTTTTCCGGAAGCAGTCATGGTTATTCAGAGTGGATGTTTTTTTTCAAAAACTAACATTCAAGATAACCTTATAAACTGAAAATACCTAAAAAACTTGCATTCAGCAAAGGAGGATATTTTTACGGTACATGATTGTCATCGTTACTGTTAATTTATGCATGTTCCATAGGCTATGAACTACCAGTCTATCATTTTATTCTAAGGCAAAATAACTTCATCCTCTTTCCTTTAGTTGTATTGCACTTCCTGTTTCACAATAATTGTCTATTACTCATAATAGTTAAAGAAGTTTATCAGTTATATTATAACTTCTGTTGCTGTTATTTTCCTTTATAAAAGCATATTTTTTCTAGTCTACCTAACATGGTGCAAAAATTAAAATTCTTAAGCTTAAAAAACTTCACATTTACTATATATTCTTAATATTGGCAGTAATATTTTGCTTTAGTTTTACCTGACAAACATTCTATATAGTGGTAATGAAACAAATGGAATAATTACTCATTCTTAAGCTTTTATTTGAGATGAGAGGATTAATGACTTGTAAAGTAATAGATTTTTTAAATTGAAATAAATACCTTTTCTTTTTCAGCACACAAGAAATCTAAGCAAGAATATGACTATAAGCATTTGATTTTAGACATGAAATTTGATGATAGTGTCTTTCACTGTTTTGGTGTTTCTTTTTTAATTAGTTATCTGCTATTAAAAAAGCAATTATGTATATTTGTGTAGACGGCACTGTAAATGAGCCAGACATGTCTGCAAATTTCTGTCCTGACCATAAGGCACCAATGGTACTCTTTTTGGACCGTGTGTATGGCATTAAGGACCAAAGCTTCCTCCTTCACCTACTTGAAGTTGGATTTCTACCAGATTTAAGAGCTTCTGCCTCTCTGGATACAGTAAGTATTTTGCTATGGAGATTGAGTACAGTGGGTGGATAAAGTGACTCAATTAATTTAATAAGTATAACGTTGAGTAAAAATGTTTTTGTTTTTTTTTAAAGGGTAAGTATATGCCTTCTATAAACTCAAAGAGAAACAGTTCAGTTACATTTTCATTCATTGGTAGTGCTTGAGTTTTGGTCATAAGCATTCGCTACCACTGGAAGTGTATACAGAATTTGTAATGAGTATAGGTGTTAATGAAGGCTTGCATTAATTATGTCATAAGTACTTAGACTATTACGTAATATGTCTAACGATTACTTTCAGTTCATGTGTTCTTCCATATTACACTGGAAATTCATACTTCTGTAGATATGACGAAATTGAGATGAAAAATGCTACATAATGCTTGGTGATTTTTTTCCCTAACCAGTTCTAAAGAGCAAGCTGCTTCTTTTCTCATTTCTCTGATTGTTTTTCTTCTTTTCTCTCTCTTCCTTTTCTTTTCTTTTCTTGATTGGTTCAGAGAGAACTATTTTAATGAGAGAAGTGGGTGACTTGGATTTTCTCAAGTTCATAAAATGACTGTCATCATCATGTATATATAGGGAATGCTATGCTAGCATCCAGCCACTAAGCAGATTTCAGGAAAATGCCTCTGTCATGTTTTATAAATTTTTATTTAGTAACTTTTATTCCATGAGATATCAATTTCTACTTCATACAGGTTTCTCTAAGTACCACAGAAGCAGCTCTTGCACTAAACAGATATATTTGCACAGCTGTGTTTCCATTACTCAAAAGATGTGCTCCCCTCTTTTCTGGAACGGAACATCATGCCTCTCTTGTTGACTCCATGCTTCATACAATATATAGGTTATCCAAAGGACGTTCCCTTACAAAAGCACAACGAGACACTATTGAAGAATGCCTGCTTGCTATCTGCCAGTATGTATACCTATGTACAAATTCATTCTTTTGTTTGAAAATAAGAACATGCATTTTATTTTCATATATTATGTATATATACTGCATATAATGTAGAAAGATGAGTGTTTTATTCTTGCATGAAATAAATGACCAAGCTGTGTGACTCCAGCACCATTTCTTCTGCTGTCATATGGCACAATCATACCTATTGTCAAATCACATAAAGGGAGTGCAAAAATTTGCTATGTGATTTACCCTTCTACATAGATGAGGCATGGTGAGATTCTTTAAGCTTCAATTTAACCAGTCTAGTGTTTCCTTTCTCATTATTTTGATTATATTCTCCTAAGGTATTATGTCTGTGTGCATATCAAGTTTTTCAAAATACTTTTAAAAGTGGTTTGAATTCTAACATGCAAAATGATTTTACTAAGCAGATCTTCCTTTTTTTTTTTTTTTTTTTTTTTTTTTTCTTTTTAATTGTAGCCACTTACGTCCCTCTATGCTCCAACAGTTATTGAGAAGGCTAGTTTTTGATGTGCCCTTACTCAATGAATACTGCAAAATGCCACTCAAGGTAAACAGTGTACTTTTTTTTTTTTTTTTTTTTTTGTAAATGCATTCAACATAAAACTTCACAGTAATTTATCTTTGGTCTTTATGCTTTCACAGAACGGAGTGCACTGCTCTCTAAAAAAATAAAAATGAAGCAAAAAATGCTGTTCCTATGAGTTATTCAAAGTAGAGAAATAAATTATAGGTGTGGGCATAAATAATATTATATATGTAAATATTTAAACAAATATTAGACATCCAGACTGCATGAGTCTGTATGACATATCACTAAATACCAGTTAATCATACACATTTTCTTCCTTGAAATTCTAGCTTCTGACAAATCACTATGAACAGTGTTGGAAATATTATTGTCTACCGTCAGGAATGGGAAGCTATGGAATTGCAGCAGAAGATGAATTACATTTAACTGAAAAACTTTTTTGGGGAATATTTGATTCCTTGTCTCATAAGGTAATGACTATAATTCACATTCCAGAATGGGATGACTGTAAAAGAATTCCAATGGTAATTTGCAGTGCCAATGCAGAAAATGCCTGTCTCTACAATTATTTCATGTAATATGGGAGATATGGCAACGAGTGCTAGCAATGAAGGACCATTCTAATGGAAAATCAAGTGCTGAATCTTGAAGAATTTTCTCTAAACTAATGTAATGTATGATTTTTGTTTTGATATGTTTCCACTGATGACTGCTTGCTGCACTAACATATTAATTACTCAACTCTGCTCTAGTCTGCCCTCCTAAACTTTTTATAATATTTTTTACTGACAGAAAATAGCAATAATTTTAAGAAATGCATGTACATGTGAGTCATATAATTGGTGTATGCACTATAAATCTATGTTGTTTTCAGACAGACACTTTTATTTTGACAGTTTGCTGGTCATAGCCTAGTGTAAAAACTATGAGCCACCGTTCTAGAAATTAATATATTCCTATATTATTGTCCAAAATGTGATCTTTTGAAGTTTTCAATGCTTTTTTTTTTTTTTTAAATATTTAGGGAGTGATTGCATTTCCTACATTAGAGACACCTTACTAAAAGCTTTTTGTACTTAGTTGGTTTCAAAAATCATTATCTGATTTTAATGACATTTATGCTGTCACAAGTGCAAAGAGTGTCGGTGCAGGCTGAGATCACAATTAATTGTTTCCAATTCGTCTTAGTATTTTACAAATAAATGAAGACCATGTGTTTTTGCCAGTATTGATGGCCTGCTACAGTAGTATTTGCATCTCTCTGTAAATGAGTATTAGTCCAATGTGAGCACTGTGGTAAAGCTGCTAAGCTACAGTGTTCTCTGTTGTTCTATTTGGTGCTGGGGTAGTTACAGGCTTGGTATTTTCATGGCTTCTAATTGTGTTACTAGAAGTGATTCATTCTATGATCTCACTTCTTCTATTTGTGCCCTAAGCACAGAATGTTGCAACAAAGCTAGAGGAGCTTTCTACTTGCTGTGGTGTATATCAGCAAATATCTTCAATGAAACTTAACATTTTCTTAAACAAAGTCATTGTTCAAATTTACAATTTAAAATATCATATAGTCCTTCTCTTTCTTTAACAAAAGAAATATTTCTTCTGTTTATCAAATAATTATAATAGCGCAATGATGTTCACTGGTAAATCTTAAAGCCTTTTAAAGTACATCATTTTGTGCCTTTTACAGATGGGGAATATGAAACATAGAGAAGTGAAGTGATAATTTTTCCTAGGCACACTAGTAATTTTGTTTGAGAGCTAGAAGTAGAATCTAGACCTCCTATGACCTGCTTTCTCCTCTACCATTTTTCTTTTTTTATACTTCAGTATGTAGCGATTGAACTTGAACTTGTTTCATGGCAAGTTACTAAGGATTCAAAAGTAACTTCACTGTGTGTTTTTACAGTTATCCCTAGAGCTAATTAGACTATTTAAATAAATATTCAGATAGTGTTAGTTCACCTTGTAACATGCTACAGTAAAACACAATCTTTTTGTGACTGGTATGATTTAAACTGAAAACAATTTAGGGGGTAGGAGGGAGAAATGACAATGGCTTCTGCAGTTAAAATTGGAATTAGTAATTCTAGAAGGGCAAAGACAGAATTTTATGAATAATTGTACTTAGATTGTTCCAAAAGTAATGCCTCCTATTTATTTCCATATAAATAAACTACAGCCGACACAAAGAGCACAGTAACACTATTTGACAGAAAAAAATCTCATCTACAAAATACTTTTTCAACATAGTCACCACCATTAGCTATGTATTTTTGCCACTGATGAGCAACAGCCTACATGAAATGCTTAAAAAAATCTGCACCAGCAGAGGTGACCTATTGCTGTCACCACTGTTGAAATGCACCAGCCACTGCCTCATTACACTAATAGCCACTATTGGTCTCCATAAGTTTTCAGCAAGTGTTGATGAAGGTCAATGGGTGCAATATTTTCCACATGAAGAAATTTAGTGCCTCACCTTTGCTTTGTGTGCACATTTATGTCATTTTGTTAGACCGCGCCTCTGCTGCCATGTGTCACACAGCAACAAAATGGAATGGAATACTGGCAGGAAAGTTCAATTTCTACTGCCATATCACCAACATTCACTTCTGATGCCATCAGCCAACATAGTAAAATAGGAAGCATTACTTTCGGAGCAGCCTTTATCCTCTTATATCTTGGTGAATAATGTTTAATCCTTCCTATGTAGGCCTTTCTGGCCCAAGAGGAGTTTAAGATTCATATGTAAATTGTTTAAGTTTACACAAGTGACAGCATACTCTTATCATCTAAGTAGTCTTAAAATATGTCAATTTGATAGTGAGAAAAACACATTATGCAGCAATAATTTTGCTCTATGTGTAATTTTTAAATGTGCTTTACTGTTTATTTGCATCTTCTAATATTTGTATGTATGGCTGCTTGGTTTTCACTAACATCTTGCATGTTTTTTCTATTGGGTTTTCCAACCAGTTCCTATCTCTCCTGCAGAAGTACGATCCAGAGCTCTTTAGAATGGCCTTGCCCTGTCTAAGTGCTATAGCTGGGGCTTTACCTCCTGATTATTTAGATACACGAATTAGATCAACATTGGAAAAGCAGATCTCAGTGGATCCAGAAGGAAATTTTGATCCCAAACCTGTCAACACAGCAAAGTGAGTTATGCAATTCATCACGATTTCCTTTCCTTATATATTTTTATACTATTCCTTTTTAACACTTGTTTCTCCTCTGCACATAAAGTTGACTGGTAATTGAATTTTAATGATACTACTCACAGTAATGATAGTACTCATAATAATGCTACTACTGATAGAGAAATGGTGTTTTAAGTAATTCTTCTGCTTCTGAAGTGTTCTAATACTTTTGTATTCAGTAACTCAGTGATTATTATTAATTGATTATTGCTGTTAAAATCAAGCCCCTGCATCACCTGTAATTATGCAGCCTAAAATGTCCATACTAATATTGTCCTTCATCTGAGAATGTAGCATTTTAATTATACTAAATATTTATCATAAATCAGACTACAGTAAGGTACAGTTGAATGACCAAACGCTCCTTTGTTTACAGCCTTGTACTTCCTGAAAAGCTGGAGTATATTGTCAGCAAATATGCTGAGCATTCTCATGATAAATGGGCTTTTGATAAGGTAGGATTTATTTTAACGCTGGCAACTGTCAGAAGAGGACTACGTCTGGGTACTCTGGAAGTAATATCTGGGATGATTGGTGAAAAAAAAAAAGAATAGTTAAATGATAGGAACTTGTTCAGATTAATTCCCACATATTTCTTTTGGGATATTTGTATGAAATCTTTTCCTCAAGAAAGTATGTTGATGCTTACCATTTTTTCAAAGTGGCCTGAATTTATTAGGACAAAACTTGATAGGGTCTGATAAGGGGTGACTAATTTGTTCTGTTTCTATTTTTTATGCTAAGAATTTGTGTTCCTTACCTTGATGTTGCTTTAATAATGATATTCTTTTAATGTCAGAGATTCAATTTTATTGCAGCAAATCTGTGATATGGCAAAGTATCTGGGCAGTCAAATGTCTTTTATTACTTCGGGATATATAGTTAGAGCTTTTCTTTCCTAACTTTAAGATTGTTATGCATTGTTTCCTAACTTTAAGGTTATTATGGCCTATAATTTTCAAACTTCTCTGCTCCTGTGTCCTCTGTTTCACTTCAAAAGAGGTATAGAGCAATAAATGACAGTCTGCAGAACTGCAGACTAGACAGTCTGCCTATTTATTTCTATGGAAAGTAAAATAGATACAAAGAGCACGTTAACACTATCTAATAAAATTCTCAGCTACAAAACACTGTTTTTCAACACAGTCACCACCATTAGCTATGCATTTTTGCCGGCAACGAACAAGAGCCTGTATGCCAAGCTCAGAATCTGCACCAGCAAATGTAACCCATGTTTTGCAGCTGCTATGAAAACGTAGTTGCTAGGAAAATGTCGCCCACTCAGTCCATCTTCCATCAACAAGAACAGATGGAGGTTAGAAGGGCACTAAATCTAGACTGTACAGTGGATGTGGTTGGATAATAAAGCCACGTTTGGCAATATACTCCACAATCTTCAAACTCTTTTGGAGCCTGGCAGTACTGAAAAGTTGTTGTCTTCTCTGGACTGACTCTGGAAGTTTGAGCCTTCAGCTTAGTCAGTGTTGTGATGTAGCAGTCAGAGTTGATGGTTTATCTGAGTTCAAGGAAGTCTAGAAGAATCGTGTCTTTGCTATTCCAAAAGATAACCCCTATCGCTTCACATGGTGAGGGCTGCATCTTCAACTTTTTCTTCAATGGGAATACACACGTTGCCACTGCATGGACTGCCATTTTGACCCCTGCTTGTAGTGATGACACCACTTCTCATCATGGCAGTTGCACTGAACAGACATATAGAAATAACAATTCTGCTATTGTGTGGGTCTGTGCAAAAGAATGTTTTCTTCTGTTCAGGTGCATGCATTTTGTTTACTACAAATTTCTGGCACAGTGCAGCTATTAGTGTAGATCAGCAGTTCAGTATAAGAAAGTAAACTTGCAAATTTGCATTTATTCTTCTGTCCTGCTCTCATTTCAGCATATATATTTTTTTCAGACTAATAATGGGTGGAAATACGGTGTTTCACTGGATGAAAATACAAAGACTCATCCATTAATAAGACCTTTCAAAACTTTAACTGAGAAGGTAATAGAATACTTCATCTATATTAATGGAAAGTAACTTGATTTGTGTATTGTACTTTTAAAATTCTGTTTCAAATATATAATATAAAAGGAGATTCAAACTATAATTCCAATGGTTAAAAACAGTAATATCCATATGCTACACTGATTATATAGATCTACACATAGAAATCTACATATAGAGAAATACATAGTTACAGACATAGGTAGCCAGGTATAGAGCCCTGCATGCATTAAATGCTTTCATTAGGATGTTTTCACAGGCCTGAGATAATTTGTACTAAAGACATTGATAGCATGGAGTTTTTAGGTTGTTGTGGGTGAGAAAATCACTAGCAGTAATTTCTGTGGTCTAGGCTACAGTGTAATCTAATATATCTGAAGACAATTCAGTTTTCAGGAAGTACAGTATAAAATTTTAAAGAAATTGGAGGAGATGCTACTCCTCCAGAGTAGCTACAGAAGTTGGAGAAGAAACATTCAAAATTTTTTAAATGGTCTTTTATTTGAGTTTCTTAAGTAGGCACAAATGTCTTCAAGTCATCAAAACACAGAACTGAACTTGCACTCTGTTACATATTTTTGCAGTCATTCAATGGGTGACATTTACATTTGTCCCACTTGACAACTCTTTTTCCATTCAGAAAACTGAGATGACAAAATCAAGAATTTTAATTTCACAAGGTTTATAAGTTACTGTGAAATCTTCAGAGAGGAGCTAAAGAATTGTTGGGTGAATACTTATTGAAGCCATTTAAAAAGAGTATTTAAAGAGAATATTTGAAATGATCTTAGGTTAAAAGCTTTGAACCATTTCTAAAATTGTCTTTCCTTGTCATGTTAAGTAAGTATCACAAAAATTCTGATTTATAGGAAGAGCTGAAGTATTTTTATTAGGTTGATTTGAAAAGTCTTTATATGATGCACTTAATTTTCTTTTCCACAACTTTTCAAATTTGTTACTTAGCATCTTTACTTTTCGAAGGTCTGATAAATTACAGACTCTTTCTTAATTTTTTTACTGATGGCTGTTTTTGTATGAAGAGTGTATGTATCAGTAATATTCTGCATTCATAACTAGATATAAATATAGGAACATAAAAAAAAAAAAAAGCTTCATGCTTTTATATTCAAATATATACTATCGCTCAGCTAATTTAATCCACATACTGCCATCAACATTTTTAAATTATTTTGGGCTGTAGAAACTAATTAATTGGTTTCCAGGTACAAACTCCCTAACTGCTTTAGAGCAAATCACTTGAGATATGATTGAGATATGATAGTCTTTAGTAAACATATGTCCCATCCAAAAAAAAAAAAAAAAAAAAAAAAGCCTGTGACTACTTTAAAGCTTTTTTCTCATGTCAATCATAACCTGTCTGTAGGTATAATATAGAAATTTCTTCAGCTATTGTAGAGTGTAAGAGTTTGTAGTGAAGGACAGCCTGCTTTTATTGAGTTTTCACTACCTGCTGAATAAAGAAAATTATTTTTTTCAAAGGAAAAAGAAATTTATCGTTGGCCTGTGAGAGAATCACTGAAAACCATGTTGGCCATCGGGTGGAGCCTCGAGAGGACCAAGGAAGGGGGAGACGCAACCTTACAACAGCGTGAAAATGAAAAGCTCCGCAGCATATCTCAGTCTAGCCAGGTATGGTGGAATTCAGAATGAAAAAGGATTGCTTGTTAACTTACTAAGAGATTATACATAACATTTGTTTTAGATTCGTTTTTAATGGAATGTAACTTACAATGTTAGAGTTCCATGTCTGGAAATCTTGTCTCAATAATAATAATAATAATAAAGCTTTAACACTACGGAGGGGATTGAAAGAAATCCAACTTTTTAAATGCAATAATGTTCAAAGACCAAATCTACTGGAGAGAGTTTTTGTATAGTCATTCAAAGAATACATAGCAGAGCATTTAATTCATTTTTTTTTAATGATTGTTAAAAATAATTAAAAAAATCTTTATAAAACAGAATAATCCAAAATTGACTTTTGTCAAGATTATAATCGGATAGATAATAAGATTGGTCATATAATAATACTTTTTGTTAAATCTACTTGCATATTTCTCAGGTAATTGCACAGCGCCTAGTGTTTTGATGTGATATAGACTATTTTTTTCATTTGCAGTTATTTGTGCTAACATACTGAAACTGCCATTCAGTTTATCTGTATCTTGGAGGATAAAGAAAGCTGTTTAAAACTACGATGAGCAACACAAATGTGTGGCTAACAGAAAATATGTGTTAGTATGTCATACCAAACCATACCATGGATTCTGTTATGTTTCTAGAAGTTCATATGATGCCTCAATAGTACCAAAATACAAGAATAAATTGAAAAATGTTTTCAAACAAACATGAACAAAATGCATGGCGTGATTCAGTACAGGATTTCAAAATCTTTAATTTGTTTGAAATTATTGATTTGTATGTGACTTCACATTTAGTCTCATGAGTAGGTTTGCTGCATTGGAGCATTCACAATAGAAACATTCTAAGACTGCATAAATCTATTGCATCATTTTCTTAGTCTGTGCATTCCCATAGGCAGTATCTTATTTTCACTTTTCACAGTGGTGCCTTTAGTATATGGCTCATTGAAGTTGTCACACTATTCTGTCATGTTTTGAAAATCCATTCAGTGTCTCATAATTAGTCTCCTCTTAGTCTGAGAAGCATACTTTTTAAAAGCAGGCTTCCATCTCTTCCCAACAAAAAGACATCTAAATATCTGCATCCTTCTCATTTCCATATCAACAAATATATTGTTAATTTTCCTGTGTGTCTTCAGCACATTGTCAGACAAAAGATGAACACAATTTCTAAAAGAAATTTTAAAAAATGTGAATTGTGTCACTCTGATTAGGTCAACAAGAGACACTGTAGTTATATACACACACACATATACCTGAAAAACTTCTTATTTGAAAATAATTATTTTTCTTTTCCCTCAGGGAAATGGATATAGCCCAGCACCACTTGATCTCACTAACGTGGTACTTTCTAGGGAACTTCAGGTTTGTATTTGTGTTTTGGATGTTTTGTGTTGGAAAGACATTTCATTGATGAGTTGAAATTCACCAAGTTTTATGAGTGTATATGTGACTTCAGCTGTGGTTCACTGTTGTAGTAAGGTGCTTGCCATATTTACAATTTCAAAAACAGATTTCTATTCTTTATCTCAGTGTTGCTTCCTGAGATCCTAGAAGAGTTATCATGAAGCTAGGGAAGGGATTCAAATACATACTTTTAAGGTGCCCTTTGGTATGTTAGTCTTCTTTTATTTTATACACTTTGAAACTCTTCTCTTTCATCCTCTTTCCCACCTTTATTTTTCCAAATCTTTTGAAGAATAAAGAGATATCTAATTATTGTCTAGGTAAAATAGATATATATAGATTAGATATTAGATATATATAAATTATATACAAATATATAATAGATATCTATTTATACTGTCTGTCTTTCTTCAAACTTGCATATTCTCTTACTTTATGATTTTACATTTAGTCTCTCTTTATTTTTTCCTAAGCTCATTCTAGGGGTAATTTCATCATCTTAGTTAACAATCTCAGAGCTGTCTATTTTCTTGGTTGTTTTCTTCATTCTGTTTATTTTAACTCTCCATTTCACTGAAGTTATTCTCTCAGTGCTCTCTTGTTTCCAAGTCACGGTGATCAGCACCTGTAGCAGAACTGTCTTCAGAAAGTTGAATTTCAGAGTTCCTGTCTTCTACAGTAAGATTTCTTTGTTCTTGACTATATGTACTGTTGTCTAATTTTAGTCATCTGCCCATATTCACAGAATCATAGAATTGTTTGAGTTGGAAGGGACCTTAAAGGTTATCTAATCCAACTACTCTATAACAAATAGGGACATCTAGAGCATTCTTTCTTCAATGCTAGCCCTCTTTCTGCTTTTTTTCCTGCAGTATGTGTTTCCAAGTGAGAAGTGAAACCACTGTACGAGTTTCTCTTTTTCTTAGCCTATTTCTCTTTATGTTTTCATGGCAATATATTACTTCAATTAGTATAAATCATTTAGTACTACAACTTGATATTTCCCTCTTCTTTTCCTCATTATTATATACTTTTTCAGAGTTCTATTTGTTCGGAAGCTTGCTAGCTTGAATGTATTCATTATCCATGTATTGTAGACATACATGTGCAACAAGCTAAAGATGGTTACTTTCACCTTTTGTCTCTTTGATGCCCTCTTTCAACATCTGTTTTGCTAGAAGTCTTAACTCCTTATAACTCTTTTAGCTTTCTTTTGTAAGAAGGGATTTCCATTTCCATATTCTTGTATGGTCTCACGGATGAGAACGCCCTTTCCTCAAAAAGGGAATTAATACTTTTGCAGTTTATAATAGTACAATTTCACTGTTGTTTTTGTTTCACACAGCACTCAAGACTTACTACTTCAGTTTATCAGAATATTGCTTTGAAATTTCTTTTTCTTAATTTACTATTAAAATACCATTTTTCATTCACATTTTGTCTTTTGTTTCCAGTCTTCTTTCATCAAAAAGCTCACTGAATTCACTATTTACAATAAATCTTTGACACTCTTCTTGAATCTTAGTGTAACCAGCATACAAACCAGTTCCTATACTGTACTGACACACCATTATCGGTAATTTTCAAGCCAAAACCCAGAACTAGTTTTCGAAAAATTCTTGTCTTGATGCAGTTTTCCCTGCTGATATTCTAGGAATTATGTCGCTCTTTGATTATTTATTTATTTTCCTGTGATTATCTGTTCTTCTGGTTCTTTTCCTACCTTTGTTATCACTGTCAAAATATATTAGAAGTGTGTTTTTATAAAGGCTCCATATTGCTTAGTCTTAGTTCTGTTTTTTACCTTTCTTTGCAAGGCAGTAAAATTTTAATTAGTGTGAATTACATACTCTTAACACACACTTACAAAACAAATGCTATCTTTCTTGAATATGTTCCTTCTATCTTTATCTTGAGTCTGGGTCCTTGATTCAGATCTTCCTCCAGCAGATCTTGACTTTTCGGTTAATTTATTAATAACTGTAGTTGACACAGATGTCATAGTACTCATCTAGACATGCAGGTTGTTATTTTCCATCCTGGCTCTATAGAACATTAGCTCTAGAATATGGTCTACAGCCTGATCCTTATGAGTAAAAGTTTTATTTGAGGTTCTGTTGTCTTATGTTTTGATTTCTTCACCATTTATTTTTCTTAATTAATGTAGTCATTCCCAACTTGCTTAGGAAACGCCAGCGTTTAATATTATCATGTAATTTATTGGTTCTCTGTACTGAGACAAATGAAATGTACTTCATATCACTTTGTTAACTTTCAGATTTTTTCACCGACTCTCCCTTATTTCATATGTTATATAAAAAGTCAACATTTCATATGTCTGATGGACTGTGATGCTACCAAGCATTGTCTATATGATAAATTGTTGCTCTTGTCATTATTGCTGTCCGTAAGTAGCTGTAACACTACTTCAGTATTTATACGAATAGACTCAAGATTAATACTACTAGAAGAGTCTGCTGGAGTATTTGTGTGCAAAGAGTCTGTATTTCCTGAAAAAGATGCTTTTATTTACTTTAGTGTCATCATCTGTGCAGAAAGATTTAACTTTCTGCTCTCTGTATACTGTCTTCCCATTTTCATTGAAAATAGCTTTTGGGGAGAATTGATGGCTAATTCCTACCTTCAGAATATTCTTTTCATGCTATTTCAACTCTTAGGTGTCATACAGTTAGCAAATACTTACTCTCCTTACATTTAATACATTACAGTTCCTAGCTTAATAAAAACTAGTTTATGACTAAAGCCACTTAAAAGCTAGAATAAGGTAATAATTATAATAATTATTATTAATTTAGCCTTCCACTGCTTTATTTGAAAGCATCTGTGGGTTTTTGTTCCCCACTTTATTGAGGTCAGTTCTTGAATGCATGGACCAAGTCAGCCAAATGGACTATGGGGTGATGTTCCTTTACCAAAGAGCGTAGACTATACTCAAGACTGTTGACTTAAGTGAATTTACAGATTTAATTATAATTTTTTAATTTTGCATCATCTTCTTTTTCCTGATGGCAATGTAGGCAATGGTTGAGGTAATGGCAGAAAACTACCATAATATATGGGCCAAAAAGAAGAAAATGGAGTTGGAAAGCAAAGGTAAGTCAGAATCCTATGAATCACGCAGAAAAGACAAAATGAGGCAGGAGAAATCTGAAAGAAGACTGTAAAACAATCAAAATTGAACAATTTCTGTATTTGAAGAAAGATAAACCTTAGGGAAAAAAACCTTACAGTTCTCTCTACTCACCACAGGTGGGGGCAGTCATCCTTTATTGGTACCTTATGACACACTGACAGCAAAGGAGAAATCACGGGACCGTGAAAAGGCACAAGAGCTGTTTAAATTTCTTCAAGTGAATGGCATAATCATATCTCGGTAACATTCTTATTTTCCTGAACTATTTGCTTGCATTCAGTGCACGAACAATGATAATTTTCCTTATCTCACTGCATTCTGTTAGGTATTAACATAATTACTGTTTGACACGTCTTCTGTACATCACAGTCCTTGTTACTTTTATGTTCAGAAAGACCCATCTGAAATAGTGAAGACAGGTAACCCTTTTAATAAGTCCGTGATCACAGTAAATACAACATGCAACACTATTATTATTCAACAAATCGATTATTCAAAACTTCTAAATTAGCAACTAGCAGCTGTTAGTCTGATTATGGGAAAATAAATCTGAGGTCTGATACTGTAAGAAAATGCCTACATTAACATGGTTCTTAAGAAAAATGTTCTGAGTTCCCTAAAGTAAGACAGAGTGGCTGTTTTGTGGGCACTTGCTCCTTAACTTGTTCAAACAGAACACTAAATGTTATTACCTGAAAGTACTCTAGCCTATGGGGGCTTATTCTGTCAAAATAAAAATAGTTTATTAATGTGCTGTATTTTTGATTTTTTGATAAATAATTTTAATTTACTGTACCATAACTAGCACTTATTTATAATACATAAAACTAACTCAGCACATGCAAAATAACAATTTTGCTGGCATTAAGCATTTTTTTAATCTACAATGTATTTATGAGCAAATTTTTTTTGTAAGTTAGGTGGCTTTCAGAAGTTTCTTCATAATTATATTTTTCTGTGATCCTAAAGAATGTTAGAACTCCATTGAGGTAGGTTTCATTTGTAGCTACAGGAAAAACTGATATTGTAAAACCAGGCACAGCTAACCACAAATACTTTTATTTCTTTTCAATCTTGCACTCACCAGTCATGATTGAAGTAATGAATCTATCTCAGGGAGTGAACAATATATGCTTCCCCAGAAATTATCACGTATTGCTGAAATTTTTTCAGAAACTTTGACTAAGGTAGCAATTTGTCACTTATGTTCTCATTCAAAAATTTAAGCCATTTTGACTTCAGTTTTTTTCATTAAAAACAACTGTGACAGTGAAAAGTTGAAATAAAATGTGGTAGATAGGCTGGTTGTTTTTTTTAAGCTGTAGTTGCAGACATCCCAAGCATTTGGCATTTTAAACTGCCAGTAGCAGAAATGAGGTTACCAGTGCATTGCTTTGTTAGATTGAAATGTACCATGTTTTCATTTGTGCAGCAACATCTCTCCAAAGCTCTTATGTTAAAAACGCTTATATTTTAGATATATATATCCACAGCTATCAAATCTCTTAGAAAAATGTGCACTGATTTTAATGGTTCTTGCTATACAATTGATAAGGAAGAGTAGCCCTGGGAGGTCATTTTATGTCATTAATGAAAATTTACCATATGTAGAAGATTATAAGGAATGGAATGCTTCATAATACTATGATAGTTCATACTATAATCTTTATCAATGCAATTTATCTTAATACTTTCTAATATAGGGGTCGGAATGACATGGATTTGGATGCTTCATCCATGGAAAAGAGGTTTGCCTTTAAGTTTCTGAAGAAAATTTTAAAATATGTTGACTCTGCTCAAGAGTTCATTGCACATTTGGGTAAGTTGCCAACTTTATTTTGAAAATAATTCAAGTTGATATTTAAATATTTAAGTTGCTGTGTCTAAATTTGTAGTGACTACTGGTTTTATTGCCTTCAAGAAAGTGTAATTCTGTCTGTTAATTTGTAGATTGAGTTCTTGGACATCTTAGCCAGTAATTAACAGAATGGTTTCTGCTGTTTTGATCGCATTCATTAAAAACTCAGTATGTAAAGTTATATCAAAGAGCTCTTGTGGTTTTTGTTATTAGACTGCTTCTTATTCGTGTCTTCATTGTATCCTTGCAGAAGCCATTGTTACCAGTGGAAAAACTGAAAAATCTCCACATGACCAAGAAATAAAATTCTTTGCCAAAGTAAGTGATTTAGTATTTCAAGTAATGTAGATATACGCTCTATTGTATAGAATGTGGAATTCTGTAATCTGAGACTGCTTTTCAGATAACAGAAATATATCTCTCCCATTTTTTTTTCCTGGTAAGCAGTGAATGGTATGTTGTCAAAGATATTTCCAAACATGTTCAGAAAGATTTCAACATCTTTGCTGGGTTCAAGCATTTCAGAATATTTCAAAATATTTCATAATAATTGTTGGAAAAGATTATATCTGAGAAGAAACATAGAAGTTAAAAGCAGCTAGTTTATTAGATGAAATGAAAAACGCTGAATGTATAAATAATTTCAGATTTTTTTTACTTAGTATACACTAAAGTCACTAAAGTCATAGTATTGTCTAATTATTGCTTAGTTATTTCTTACATATTTGTGTTGTAAATACACTAAGATAAATGCTGTCAGTAATCAGATTTTTAGGATTATTTAGGAGCCTAAAAAAAAAAAAGCCCTCTCCTTTTATATCTGGGGAATTATGTGAACAGTGGAGAGGAAAATTCCTCTTCATTGATGTTTATCAGTGTTGAATGAGAAAAGAGTAACACTGTAGTATTAGATCCAAAATAGATCTGTGTTACACTAAGTAATATTTATGTAACTTTTAATTAAAATTGTAATACTTTAGATTTTAATTTATATGACTCTGTCTCTGAAATGAGAAAGTACAACCATTACAGAGTTTCTAAAATACTTTGCATTAACTTTCCCCAATCAGGTAATTGTTGCTATGGTTATCATTCTGTGTTCTGCAAAAACTACATTTTGTATCTCTGTTTCCTAGGTTCTTTTACCATTAGTTGATCAGTACTTTACAAATCACTGCTTGTACTTCCTGTCTTCTCCAACAAAAACACTCAGTAGCAGTGGATATGCATCAAATAAGGAAAAGGAAATGGTAGCAAGGTAAGTAGAAGATTAAGATACACATAGGAGGGCTCTATCTAAACAGCAAAAACTTTAAAAGGATAGTTCATATCGCTTGCTTTATGGATGGTTCCAAATCTCACTTCCCTCAGATATAATTTTTTAGCAGAATAGCAGATATTGAATAGCATTCCTTATTTTACTATTATTTATGTCTGAAGAATTAAATTACATATTACAATTTATTAATTACGTGTATTATTAATTATATATAAATAAAATTAAGTTTCTGCATCATTTCCATCACTTCCACTTGCAATGAAGTTTTTTTTATTCTTTTAGTATTCCTGTAGAAACAATGGTAAATATTCAATTACTTAAAAATTTTAATGCATTATGAAGTTACATGTTTTTTAACAAGTATTCTTGTTTAAAATAGATAGCACTGAATATCTCTCTATTGTCTTAGGTTGAGTGATGACAACGTGTCTTTATGGATGGTAACAATCTTGTTAATGCCATAGCCAACAGCCTACTAACCAACTCTACCTAGCATTACCTTGTATTGACTTCATTGTAGGCTGAAGATAACGAATCATTTCATATTGCTATGGACCATGTTATTACTTGTTCCTTGTAGCGTTATCCAGTGTTCTTTGGTTTGACATGGGCTCAAAAACACAGAAGCTTGTCTATTTTCAGTTCAGTTGCTAAACAGAGGACATGAAGTTTTGATACAATAAATTAGATTATTTTCCTAAAAGAATGTAAATAATTCAAACTTATCTAAGTGTGTTGTAGGTCTATAATTGAGGAAGGAGTGGGAAAAATGACTAAAATTGTTTGCACGTTCATATGTATGGTTGTAAACTTTTAACAAGAATGATGATAATATGTAAAAGGGTACAGTATGCATTTTCTGCATGTGAGCTTCAGAAGTAGGTTACAGACTTGAAGTTTTACACATTGAAATGTTAACAGCCTTGCAAAATGAAGTCATCTTGTGTGAAAGAATGTTCAGAAGATAACAGCTGTCATAGCTGTCATAGCTAGACTATAGCACCAACGTGACTAGGAATATAAAACATGCCATTTAATGCAAGTGTTTTCTTCAGTATAGGCAGAATGATGATAAGAATTTGAGGAAAAAAAATCAATATTTATAAAATCATTTAAATCTTTCTCACAGTACAGTGTTACTTCTAACAGCAGTTGTCCATGATGTTAACATCATGTCCCAAACTTATCTGCTTTCGTGCACCCTTGCTTTCAGTTGTGATGCAACTGATATTCCACTAGCAGTGAAATAAATATTAAATACCAAACAATACACAGGAATAGAAAATCTATTTAGGGAACTTTTAGGTTGTGAACTCAGAATGGAATGGTAAAATTTAAATTGCTCGTATCTAGTTTGCAGGGAATAAAACAGCTTTTCAATGAGTCTTATCCTCATTACTTGGGTTATGTCTCTTGATTCTTTTATTGTACAGTTAAAAGAAAATTAATGTAGTTTTATATTTTTTTCATGACTTTTATTACTAGCTTTGTCATGTATGCTTCATAAACACTGACATGTGCGTATGCACTTTACTTATTTTTTCTCATGCTCATGGCTTGTTTTCTAGCTTGAAATGGCATAAAATCAAATCAATACGAATAACTGAATTACCAGTTGGGTAAAAATCTTTTTCTTAAGGAAAAATTTGAAGCTGAAGAGTGTACTGGGGAGCAAGTTACTGAGAAACAGTAGTTTCAGAGTTTTGTCCTTCACTTATATCAAATCCAGATAAACTGTTTTCTTGTGACTTGTTGATCAAAACCTATGTATCTTTATTTACAATTAGATATTTTCTCATCAGAATACTTGTTAATTAGTTCATCTTGTAAACAGTATATGAAAAAAAAATCTGCTGTTGTAAACTCTTTTCAGAAGTTTTATTTCAGCAAAATTTAAGCCAACTTTATAGGATAAAGAATAGTTTTCTGGACCTAAAACTTCCCTAAGGTGAATTTGTATATCAGAAATTATGAAATAGGGCTATTTAGCAAGTAGACTAACACTACAGATTTAGTCACAAAAAAGTTTTGCCCCTTGTGAAAGGTCCTATGTATGGAAAATCTGGGCTATTTTTGAAGGAAATTCTGTATTTCTCGCCATTATCCATGTGGTGGAAAGAACATTTATAATGCACCATTTACCATCTGTGAAAGCAGAGAACAATTCCAGTCTGTTATTTGGGGTTGAGGATTACTAACTGATTTTGGAGTCTGGCCTTTAGTTTAAAAAGAATAGAATTAATGGCTTTGTGCTAGAATGTCCTTAGAGAACAGCACAAGGAGTTTTTTATCTTACCTCTGAATGTTTTCACGAAGCTTGGAACAAACAAGAGGATGATGAAGAGTTGACTGATGCAAATATATGGCACATACGCAAGGTAGTATTGTCAGGAAATTCTTGGAATGTAGATCATTGGGAAGTCCTTAGAGGTCTATCCTGGACCATTTTCATCGGTTCATTTTTGTTATTCTAGCTTGCCTGTTTCCTAAGGTTCTTCATTCCCATTACTGAACTATTGTTTGAAATTCTACTACTTCAAGTCTCAGAATTCACAAACAGCTTGTTGCTTTTCTTCATCTTCCCTCCCATTTTTCAGTTGGATACACTGAGAAGATCTGCTTCTTTCATCATTAGAATGATATCTAAAAGGAACAAAGTCAGGGAATCCCACCCTGGTCCTGTGAACCTTTGTTATATGTCTATGATGGAGTCTGAAATAAAGGGCATCCAAAGGAATACACCTCTAGTCCCACTCTAGGTAGATTTCAAGGCTTTTATAGAAAATATCAATTATATTCTTCACTGAAACATTCAAGCAGTACACTGTGGTTTAAGAGGGCTTTTATTTACATTCAGTTCAGACATTATTGAATTTCTATTTTGGAAATTATTCTGAAGCCTAAAAGATGCTGCTACAGAGTGCTGATACATTTCCCCATTTCCAACATGAGCAAATATTTCATAAGGGAGATAGCATCAAAACCTTTAGTAAATGATTCAGTGAGCAACAGAACTAATAAGGTTTAGTTTCTGCTGGATTTGTTTTTCATTGGTGATATCAGTTTCCGATCAAAGCTTATCCCACTGTTGGGTGATTTAAATGGTCTCACATTTAAATTTTAGACATCAGAGAATGTGAAAATACAGGATGTGAATTTCTAGGGGTAATTATGGATTCTATCTTCTCTACACAATTGCTCACTTCTTCCCTGTTCCAGATTTCTGGAATTCAGTAATTTTTTAGACAACTGTATTGTATCAGGTTTAGTTAGAATCAACCATTTGACTCAAGTTTTTTATTCTAGAAAACTCAATTCAGAGGAGACAGTTTCCTTTTAATTTATAATATGTTGCCTTTCATTTTTCTACAATCAACATATAAAGTTGAATATTTACTTAAGTACTTAAGTACTTATGTTACTTAAGTAGGAATGTAATTAATATTTTAATCCTATTTTTTTGCTCTCTGTTCAAGATGTGCCACAGGTTATTTTCTGTGGGAGATTTTGTATTATAATCTTCAAACTGTTTTACTCTTAAGCTTTCTTTAATTGTCAGTTTGTCGAAGTTCTTTTGCTTTCCTTCACTCCACTGGACAGCACTGATCACTTGCCTTCAGTACATACAGATTTTAAAAGTAAAGTTTATTTGCTTGTGATTACATAAGTCCAGTTCTAGAACTGAACTTACTAGTCTCCATCCTTCCATTTATTTTCCAACATGTCTTTTTTTTTTCTAAATTATAATTTATTTACTGTCATCTTTACTTTTATTTTTGGTTTTTATACAGCAGCTTCACGTAACAGCATTCCTAATATACTGCTTTACGGAGCTGTCAGGTATATTTTATGTAGGAATACAAGATGGTCCTCCAGTAGCTGGTGAAGTGACTCAGGTTTAGGAGGATGGAATTTTCATTTGATTTCATTTAATATCAGACTGTGAATGATCTTATCACTTCCTAAGGTCACTCAGGTCAGATTTATAAAGCTAGAGAGATATTGCAAAATGTCTTCATAAAGGCGTGTGAAAGAAGTTTGATATCTAACATTAGAAATTTAGAAATATCTCAGAATTCTTTTCCATTCTTAGTTGAGAAAACTAGCTATCAGTATTTTAAAGGAAGTATAGTTTTTTTTCTTCCTATTTCAAAGATCACAATGACAACCTCTTATTATTAAGAGAACACTCTAAGGAAGTTTCTAAGGAATGTTTGCTTTACTTTTTATATTCTAATTTCATTTGTAAAATATATCACAGACCATAAAAAAAGTCTGCCAAGCTGTCATTAGTTTTAGAAGTTAAGGTAGCCCTTTATCTTAATTATCCTATTGTTTTGACAGATAGGTTAGACATACCAAGCTCCTGACATACATGCTA
Source organism: Tympanuchus pallidicinctus (assembly GCF_026119805.1). Lineage (NCBI taxonomy): Eukaryota > Metazoa > Chordata > Aves > Galliformes > Phasianidae > Tympanuchus > Tympanuchus pallidicinctus. The sequence continues at coordinate 29,485,340 of NW_026294747.1, read as the reverse complement.
GAAATCTATATTTCAGGATTAATCTTATAATGAGCAGTGGACAAACACAGTTGGCAAAATATTGGCAAAGAATACCTTCTCAAATTGTTTGAATTTCTTAGAAGAGTTGTAACATTAGTTTCCCACAAAACATGAAGTAAAATAAGAAAATGCTGCTCAATTTTTCTTATCAAAATTTTTTACTCAGAAATAATTCCTAGTCATGATTCCTAGAAATTCCTAGACTCAACCATATATTATATAATTGTTGGAAACTTCTATAAGAAAATTTAATACCTCAAGTCATTTCATAATTAAAGAAGCTTAGCGAATTAGAGAATGCAGAAGCTTCTATGATTGTGCTGCTTAATGCAGTTATTTTACTGAGTACTACCATCACATGTGATTCTAAGTACACCTTCCACACATCACATGTTTTTTCTTTCATATTCTTAGTATTCTCTAAACAAATCTTAATCTTTGTCTTGTCTTGCTGTTTTCTTTTCTTTTCTTTTCTACTTTAGCCTGTTCTGCAAACTAGCTGCTCTTGTTAGACATAGGATCTCAATTTTTGGTAAGTTGCTAAGAAAGATCTTGATAAAGTTAAAAATTTGAAGAATATCCAACAGTTACTTCTAAAATCTCATGCTTTTGTGGTCGTTTCTTGTTTGCTTTTCAAGACTCATCATACACTAACTAATTTGATTTCCATCATCTGACAGTTGAATCTGATGGGTTAATTTCTAGTTAGGCTAGGGGGATGTTGGGAAATAAAATATACCTGTTTCAAAGGTAATGGTAAGAAAACGAAGAAAGAAATGTAGACACAAGATACAAAGCTTGGAATACTGCAGAGTCAAGTAATAAAAATGAAACCTAAGTAGACTTTACTTACTCTTTTCATTCTTTTTTACAAGCACAAAAGTGCAAAGATTTTTGGAACCAGTTGTAACTCTCCATGCAGTGACAAGGGGGCAGGAGATGTATTCCATGTCTTATTTAACTGGTGTATTTTCAATAGTGACATTTGGGATCAGTAGATTATCCTACATTCTCTATGTTATTGTACTCTCACAGTCTCTCTGTCTCTCTAAACAGGGAGTGATTCTACAACAATGGTGAGCTGCCTGCATATCTTAGCTCAGTCTCTGGACACTCGGTAAGTTGTAAATTTTCATAACAATTATGAACTGTATCGACATAGCAGAGGTTTTCAGGGACAGTTACATTTTTCCCTTGTTATTTTTCAGAACTGTTATGAAATCAGGATCTGAGCTAGTTAAAGCTGGACTACGTGCTTTTTTTGAAAATGCAGCTGAAGATCTGGAAAAAACTTCAGAAAATCTTAAACTTGGAAAATTTACCCATTCACGAACACAAATCAAAGGTGTTTCACAGAATATCAATTATACTACAGTAGCATTGCTACCTGTCTTGACGTCAATTTTTGAGCATATTTCACAGTATCATTTTGGAGTTGATTTACTTTGTAAGTATTTTATTTAATTTTGAAGTTTATTATGTTACAATAATACAAACATCTTTTTAACAATTAACTACTCAAGTTTCCCACAGAAGATAAATTTGCTTAATTTTGTTCCATTTTTTTGCGTTATTAGATTGAAGGAGAAGCTTTCATTTTTATTCCTTGTGGTTTTGTTTCCATATGTTGGAAAAACATTTTTTTCTTCATTATTTTATTTTAAAATTTCCTTGATTTTTTTTCCTGTATTTTAGTTTTAAAATTTCTTGAGATGCAACAATATGTTGTTCCAAAGTTTCTTATATGTATTTAAGACCACAGCTCCAGACCTGAAGATGATTGAAAGGTGGAAAGCAATGAAAAAGCTTCTAGAACGGAAGGCTCTAGATCACATTCCTAGAGGTTACGCTCATAGACTGCTGTGGTTTAGATTGAAATTATATTCTACAAACATGATAATCTGCACTATTTTATTAACAAATATCTGCTCGCCTCTTGGCATATTTGATGACCTGTCATTGTTTTTATATTTAGGAAGTAGTATTTAGCCAAATAAATACTTACTATCTGCTTCTTATTTTTCTCTAGTGGGTGATGTACAAGTTTCATGTTACAGAATTCTTTGTAGCCTCTATTCTCTTGGGACTGGGAAGAACATCTATGTTGAAAGGTATTGAGTGAAAAACTCAGCATGTGAAAATCTTTTTTTAAATTAGGAACGTATTCCTAATGTACTAAAGCAGTTTGAATGAAAATTGAATCAGAAACAGTTTGAAAATGTTTAATATTGAATTTAGGTTTAATGTAGTTGCATGTATCTTAAGAATTCAGTTCCACAATGCTTGACTAAACAAAAGCTGAACAACTCCTGCATATTGTGGCTTATCTGCAGGGTCTTTTGTTTAACCATAATGAAAGCTAATTTTTTCCATGGGCCATTATTAAGCTTCCCAAAGTTTGGTTACTGCTTGTTACCAGACATGCTGCTGTAGTAAGTAGGTCAAGTAATTAATGTCTGTCTCAAGTATTACTCTGAATAGAGTTCTCAAAATACGTGTCTAGATCGTAAAATCCTTAGCACAGCTAGAGCTTCTGACAGCCTTTAACTCTACGAAGGAAGCTCATTTACCAGTTACTTGCATTTTTTAAACTGTATTAAAATTTGAAAAATCTAGTGGCTATGATATACTCCAAAACTGGGATTTTTGCATTAGAAGAGGCCTATATCCATAGGTACTGCTTCAGAAAAGGAGACCCTAATAGCTGGTCTGTCACAAGACAGAAGCAGATGTAAGCACTGACCCTTCCTTATGCTTCTGAAAGCTTTTGTTTAGGCACTCTACATAATCATATAATCAAAAGTTCAAAATTCACAGACTCTGAGAGACACCAAGGAAATTCAGCTCTATTGTCCAGTTAGGGGAACGTTTACCTACATTAGCCTAATAATGCTGGTCTTCACTTCTTTCCAGAGCTTATTTAGTAATTCTTTCATGCAAGCTGCGAGGACTTTCTGCAGGACAATTCTTTCTCTCCACACTGCATGCGTGTTCCTGTGTGAAGAAGATATTCTCACATATATGCACACATTCAATCACTTATATACCCACAAAACTGGGCTCTTCTTTTTCTTTCTTGACTTGAAAATCTTAAATATGCTTTGACACAGATCTTGTGGGCAAGACAGGTAGTGCCTCACTCCTACTGTAACTAGGAGCCAGGGTGATGATAGAATCATAGAATAACAAGGTTGGAAAGGACCTATAAGATCATCTAGTCTAACTGTCCTCCCCCTACCATTGCTACCACAAGCTATTAAACCATATCTCATTTAGTAGCTTGTGTTAGCAGTGGTAATGGGAGGACAGTGATCTCACAGGAATTAAAAGATTATTGTGTTTAAGTTGCTTTTAGATAGGAAGAGCTCACAGAGCACCCCTCTACTTCATTGGCCACAAACACAGGACAGTTGCATTAGATATGGGTGTAGAATCATGCCAGTTGCCTTCTTAGAAGAGTCTCAGGTCAGATATATCTCAGGAAATGAGTTAGTTTCCAAAACTTTCACTAGACTCACTCAGAACCTGAAAATAAGGTTGTAGGCAGGCATCAGTGTCTAGGTGGGTGACAGGATTTCAAACACACAGCTCAGTATTTCAGTGAAACTGTGTTAGTTGTTGAGCTGACTTAAACTGTTACTGAAATTAAGCAGTGCTCAACTTTAGGATCAAAATGCCATTTTTTCTTTAACTTCAGGTCAGATAACAAGGAATGTTTTTTTTTAAATGAAAGAATCTTATAAGGCATGTTATTCCTTCAAGTTGAAGTGAGTAGTTCCATTTGGTATATCTATATATAAACATATGCTTACAAAAATTACTTTATGCTATTGTCCCTCAGAACATCTCTAGCTAAACAGCACTGCTAAGAATTTTCAATTCTCACAGCTATTTCACACACACACACAAATATATATATATGTGTGTGTGTATATATAAAGATGAAAAGTGTCACATTTAAGCAATCTGTATATCATGTTTGACAAAATCTTGTATAAAAGTTGCTCCAGAAGTTCAGACTAATTCAGGTTCAGTTTTAAGCAAGTGTAAGTCTTCTGCTGAAAGGAACTAAATCATTTCTCAGGCACCCTCATCTATACGTTTCCACCCCTTTCTCTTTTTTTTTTTTCTAATAAAGAGTATTTATGCAGTTATACGATGATGATGTTATGCCGTTGGTAGCATGTCTTGGTTAGATTTACTTTTGTGCTGAGGTTTATTTTCAGCTGGTTCCTGTACCAGTAAATTTTGTTCATGTGAGACATAAAATTTTTCAAAATAGTTTCTGTATTAGAATGATAAGCTATATTAGCAATAAATGTTACTGCAGTTCTATAACATATGCTAGAAACAGGAAACCTAGTCAAAGTCTTTTCTTCTCTGATGACTTTTAGTATCTGTCATATACAGGCAACGTCCTGCACTTGGTGAGTGCTTAGCATCTCTTGCAGCAGCCATTCCAGTAGCTTTCCTTGAACCTTCTCTCAACCACTACAACCCACTGTCTGTCTTCAACACAAAAAGTGCCAGAGAAAGAGCAAGTGAGTACTATTCCTCAGTGGGGGAAGGAGGGGAGGAAAGCTATTTACTCCTATCCAAATATTAGAAACAAATAGTAGTAATTATTTTTTTAGGAGAAAATTCCTATCATTGCTATAAGATTACTTGTCATTTTAGCCTTGCCCTGTTTTGGTAAGACTGTTAACATTGTTCCCTTTCCTCTAGCAGACATCTTTTTTTTCTTTTAATTTATGTGAACAGAAAAATATCATTCCTGCTTAGTTGTCTTACCAGTATGCTAATGTGGTTCTACATAGGGAAATTCTGACAGACTGTGACTCTGATTCCATGAAACCTTAAGGAACAGGTGTCTTTCTACACAGTTTTTCTTTGCATGCTTCTATTCCACTTAGTCTTGACAGATTCCAATATCTATCTCAAGTGGGAGACAAATGTGTGCAGAGTTTGTAAACACGGCTTACTTGAGTTTTAATTTTACCCATAATCTTAAACTGTTAGCTGTATTACTCAAAACTGGTTTGTATGCTGAAATAGAGTAAAACTGTTATTTGTACTTTAGATTTAAACATAAATGAATGCAGATGTCCCCACTGTGTTTTGTTAATTAACCTTTTCATATTCTACCCTTTCCTTTTCTGCCTGCAGTTTTAGGTATGCCTGATACAGTAGAGGAGATGTGTCCAGAGATCCCTCAGCTGGATGGACTAATAAAGGAAATTAATAATTTAGCAGAGTCTGGAGCAAGGTATACTGAAATGCCTCATGTAATTGAGGTTATCTTACCCATGCTGTGCAACTATTTGTCCTACTGGTGGGAACGAGGGTCTGAGAGTGTCCCTGAAAGTGCCGGGCCTTGCTGTACGATGATAACATCTGAGCATCTGAGCATCATTTTGGGAAATATTCTGAAAATCATTAACAACAATCTGGGAATAGATGAAGCATCTTGGATGAAAAGAATTGCAGGTACTGTCAATGTTTCTAAAGAGTATTTGTATCCAATAATATGTAATTACTAGATTACAATTTACTATATTACCCTATTATATAATATTTTTTAAAATAAAAAGTAGAAGGATGGTTAGGTAAAAAGCAGATAAGGAATAATAATAACTCTTATGTTTTCAAAGTTCAGTATTATTTTTATGTATGCACTGTAGCCTCACAGCAAGGAGAGTGTAATTCTTGCAAAAATTTTTTACTCTAGTCAGCTACATTATCTTATTAGCATTTTAGCTTGCTTTAGTCAAAAAAGGAACTTTTTGGTGTACTATTTTAAACTTTGTATGCAACCCATTCCCTCCACGCCCCAAGCAAACAAAAGCAACAACAACAACAAAAACACCTTTTTTACTGAGGACTCTTTATCTTAATCTCAATTATATCAAGGCTTTGACTGGGTTACAGATATCTGACTTGCCAAAACTATGGTAGTTAAATTGCCCTGATAGCCAAAATTACCGTGGGGTGCACTACATCAAGCTCAGCACTGTTAGCTGAGGGATTATCCTGGTCTGCTCTGTGCTGGTGCAGCACTCTGTGTGCAGTTTTGGACATCACAATATATGAAGGACTGTCAGGAGTTGGACACGATTATCCCTTCCAAATTAAGATACTCTATGATTCTGTTAAATAATTCTGAAATATATAATCTGAATTCCCAGTAACTGGCTTTTAATTTCTCAGTACGCATGGTTGAGAAAGCTGTATTCATAATTTAATTAATAGTTTCACTGTGCTTTACAAATACATGGAGCATTATGACCTTGGTTTTCTGTAACACAGAAAATTCACATTAATACAGTTAGAAGTATCAATTGTATATTAATCATAAGATCAAATATATTTTTATGTATAGTTTATGCTCAGCCTATCATCAGCAAAGCCAGACCTGATCTGCTGAAAACTCACTTTATTCCAACACTGGAGAAATTGAAGAAGAAAGCTGTAAAGATTGTGATGGAAGAGGAGCAACTGAGAGCAGACAGTAAAAGTGACACACAAGAAGCTGAGCTACTTATTCTCGATGAGTTTGCTGTTCTTTGTAGAGACCTCTATGCCTTCTATCCAATGCTGATACGTTACGTAGACAACAACAGGTAAACTAATAATTGAACTCAACAATTAAACAACTCAATGTTATTACACAAGAGTATGCCTTTCAGAAACAAAAGCATGGCTAAAATTCTTAAACAATGAAGGATCAGAAAGTTATTTTGCTTCAACTGAATCACTGTATGTATAGATAATGCCACAAAGACATTCCTCTTTTGTGTGTGTCTTTTTGTAAGAAGGTGATAAAAGCATCTGGACAATACTGTTTTGCCTTTGGGCTGACTAGAAGATTTTCTACTCAACAATTTACTTAAAGGTTATTCTGTGTCTGCACTTTCTCTCTTCTTCATCCCAGAACATGCCCCCAAGATCCTCTTCAGAAGAGTACCTGAAATATCTGTATTATCTAAGTATCTACAGCACCTTAATACTATCCTTAACAACACTGTTCTAAAGTACACAATCAGTATTCACTTACATTTTGCTAGGTGCAAGTACATAACAGGATAGTTAGGAGCATTATTAATTGCAGACTTGTTCATTCATGCTGTGAACCAATTTTCACTAAAAATTATTTAGTAATTCTAGATGAACTAGACTTTACTAATTCAGATCTTGTTGACAAGGGAACATTTAATTTTTAAAAACACAGACTTCACTTGGCTGTCTGGAAATCCACCAACAGAGTTGGATGAGGATGAAATTAATGAGGATATTATAATCTAATAATTCCTTTCATGGAGGCTGAAAGATGACCATGTATTTATGGGCACATTAGTGCTCTTTAGCTTAGAGAGAGCTGCATCTGTTAGTTAACTTGCCCAGGTTCTCTGAGCATCTGTGTACAAGCAGATCCAGAATGAAGTTGTATTAGTTCGTGCAGTAGAAAGAAAAAATATTAAAGCATACACTCCTTACAGTTCTATCCACTCATTCAAATCCTTTAACTCTTCATCTTCACCCCATTATGGTGTTATTTTTTCAATGAACACAAAGTTTTGATTAAAAAGAAAAAAAAAAAAAAAAAAAGCTTTAGTATGAAATGGAGAAAAAAAAAAAAAAAGGAAAAAAGAGAAGAGAAATACTCAGTAAAAGTGGTTTCAGCAAGGTTTGTTTTCTAGTTCATAGAATGCACAAAAACGTTGTCACCAGGGGGAGGGTGGCAGGCAAAAATAAGTATCCAAGAACTAGGGTTTCTGTTGGCAATTAGTTAAGCTGCCAATAAAAATGATCTCTCTGGCTGTGGGAATGGAAAATTGAAGTGATTGTTGTTAAGTTCTATGATTAACTACATAAAAGTGACCCAATCTCTTAAACAGAGAAATATCTATTATTAAGATCCTCATTTTAAACTTCTTAATTTTATTTTCTTTCAGAGCCAACTGGCTAAAGAAACCAGATGCAGATTCTGATGAACTGTTTCGAATGGTAGCTGAAGTTTTTATCCTGTGGTGCAAGTCACATGTAAGATAAGATGCATTCTTTCTTCCCCAATTCACTATATCCTTAAATCTAAACGAAGTACGTGCGGATGAATTGAATTGGTAGTTATTTGTTTATTTTTTTACTTATAGAATTTCAAAAGAGAAGAACAAAATTTTGTCATTCAGAATGAAATCAACAATTTGGCATTTTTAACAGGAGATACCAAAAGCAAGATGTCTAAAGTAAGTTAATAACAATTTTTGGATCAATTCAATTTTCCACCATACATTTAATGTGTTAGAAGTCTCTAAAAATCTGCTTAGATTGCTGTTTCTTGGCTGATGGAAGAAGCAAAAAATATTCTTGCTTATTGTTGACAGACTTGGAAACAGATATGCACAATATAGGTTTAGTCTCTTAGAGTTATTTATTAAATATCAGCTACATTTTCAAAGACAGAAGATTAGAACATAGAACTTGATTTGAAGTAGATACACATATAAGACAACACAGGTTGTGATATAGGCCGTTGGTCCATTAAAAAAATAAAAACAGAATATTTTGTAAAAATAAGTGAAGAACTATTGACTGTCTGAACTTTTTCTTGTGAATTTCAGTATTGTTCTGTCAGCTCTGATGGAAGGAGTGCTGTATCTGCATATCTCTATTCATATATATGGGGTGCCATATGTGCACTGTTTTTCTTGTTTCTTATTAATAACTACATTCAGTTCTTTTTTACTCATTTTCAATATGATGAGATGCTGACATGATGATGGGAAAATGCATTTGTTACCTTCATAATAGAGAAAATGTCAAGGTAAAAAGTGTCTCTGACAGCTGAGGAAGACTGCCTTATTCATAACAAGATTCACAAGTCAGTTGAAAACTAAGTCCAAATTAGTATTGGTAACCGTAGCAAAGAACCTTTTATTTTATTCTTATTTATAATGTGCTTAAAGAAATCCTCTTATGAAAGTATTCCAGAGAAGGAGTAAGTTGTATTGTTTTGTATTTCTGTATATTTTGATTCTGTATGTAACTTTGTTACTGCTTAAGTCCAACTTCATGTAATACGGAGCCAGAAAAAAAGTCTCATTGAATTTCTAAAAATTCTCTTGAAAAAGTCTTTGCTTCTTTTCTACATTTTGAAATCCAGTTCAGGCAAATGTTGTTGTTGGAAAATTTACAACTAAACAGATCTTCTTCTCATTGTTAGATCACAAATGACACTGAACAGCAGTTCTCAAACTATGTAGACAATTCTGTATTTGGAGGAAATATTCCTTTTCTTAATAATAATTCATTTTCTTGTTTTCAAGATACTGCTCCAAGGAACTGTAAGCTAGAATTGAGGTATCTGTATAATCCTCATTAGAGAGGCAAGTATTAGTAAGTGCTAGTAGTCGAGTTCCAGGCTATGTGATGTCAATCACATGCTAACACCAAACTGTGATATGGCACATAAGTATAAATATAATACATATATTTTGACATTTTTATGTTAGAATTGGCCTGAGGAGATAAAAATGAGATGTAATTTGAAAATCTCAATTCATGCTAAATTAGAATCAGATAATTAATATTCAATCTAAATTGAGTTTCTCAGCAGTATTGGTAACGTGACATAAACTGTTGTCATACTTCAGTCAGTCTGGCATGGCAGGAATGACAAAACAAATCAGCAAAAAAAAAAAAAAAAAAAGAACAACCAACAAAACCAGCTGAAGTATCCCTCATAATGTTTTGATTTTGATAAAATCAGCGGAATACAGCATCAAGACTTTATATAACCCATATTTGAAAGGGTTTGTTTTTGAGATTAGATATTCAAATACCTGTTCTGTATATTTTAAGTAATATATTTTTATACATATAGATTTAGATGCTTGTGTAAATGTGCTTTTCTTTGTATGAGTATAGATTATACAATTTTTTTTACATGCATATAAATTTTTATAAGTATAGTAATGTAAAATTCATGGAGTTCAGGGATATTACACATGATTATTGCTAATATAGGGAGAGAAACGGAACGCAATATTATTCATGATTGGGTATTTTGCTAAAATGGTAGCACAGCTGTGTGAGTGACTGCAGAACAATTGATCATTTAGGCATTTTTTTTCATAATGATGTAAACGCCATGGTACAATATATGAGGCATCATTTAGATAAGTTCTATTGGTTTTACATATATATGGTTTCTAATCAGGAAATTGATAACATTTTATAATATGTCATGAAAGTGTTCTTAAACGCCAGTGCATTTATTAATACATACATTTAGATCTGAATTATTTTTTTTAAGACTCTGGAATTTAGAATGAGCAAGAAAATACCTTAAGTACCCGAACTTAAGGATATGCTACAAGGTTACTTACTGGTATATTCATAGGGTAATCGACAGTACACATTATGTTAGAGGAACAGTATATTTTATAATTTTCTGCTTGAATACTGACAGTTCAGAAAGTTACTACTTTGTGTATGACAACAGAATAATTAGCACTTTCCTTGTATTAGCAGTTTCTCTTTGCTCACGTTATGTTTAACACTGCAGTTATATAAAGTGTTTATCTGGCATGAGAATCTGTAGATAAATGTGAACACGAATTTTGGTAATGGCGATCAGTCCAAGAAACAACAGTTTAGCCTCTTAAAGGAGAAAGGATCTATGCTGATCTCAGGCTGCTTTAAGCAAGTTCTATATCTTCATATGCCATATGCAGAAAAAAAATATGCAGTGAGTGAACAAATTAGTATTACATTATTTTTCCAAAGCTAATAGCAGTGTGCAGTTAAAATAAAATTCTAAAAACAGGTGAAGTACCATTGTGTTTTCATTATACTAAACTTGTTAATATTTTCTCAAACATAATAACAGCTGAGAAAGTTTTTTAATCTTTCTTTTCTAAAAAAAATGGCAGCAGAGTGCTCGGAGGGGAATGGTAAGTTAGAGAACTTTCAGTCTGAGAGGGACTGATAACACAGACTGCATTGAAATAAGTGTTGAAATAGAGAATTTGAACACATTCTTTTCAGCTGCTAACCTGTTTATTTGGTTGTTTTTTGTTTGACTGTTTTTTTTCTGAAGTTTTCATGGATTTCTGGATAAAATAGCATTTTTATTAAGTTGTAATAATTCCCTACAGTATTTTACAGCTTATTGGGATGAAAGACTAAATGTTGACATTCACTTTTACGTATTAAATGTGTAATATGTACGTAGGCAATTTCTGTGGGTAAGCTTTGGAATCTTAAATGAATGTGGCTGGATATACTTCAGTTACCAAATACTTGAATTTCCTAATGAAGTTTTATTTTATCAACCTTCACTATTAATTTGTATCTATTTTTAAGAAGTCTTTGGATAGGTCTATTATAGAAGTCTGAGGCTGTCAAATAAGTCAAGTTTGTGTACGAACCAGCATTGTGCTTGTGCCCATTTGCAACAGGCAAGGCATGTTATCTGCAAATTTGTGATTACTGGAGAATTTCACATAAGTATTTTCTGCAAGAATTTGAGATCTATTCTTTGAGAACATTTCCTTTAGTTATATTGTGATAGATTGTGAATGGATTACTTTTATGGTCATTTCAAATAAATTAACATCTTGTTTTTACTTACATTTAGTATGTATCTGATGAGCAATGTGCAGAATCTACATATTTCACACATTTTCAGTTAAAATTTATTTTCCTGAGTATGGTTTTGAAAATTTTTAAGATGCTTAACACTTAATTTGAGTATTAGTCTGTCATTCCTCACTTGCAGGTGATCTTCTTTATTATGTGATGTAAAAAAGAGGGATATAAAAGAGATTTTAATAATAGCTTGATGTCAAAGTTTTGAAGCCAAAAAGGAAACTTGTTTTATGAGTTGTTATTTTTACTTTTAAACTAAAAATAATACAGTATTTCCTATAGTATTTTCCCACACCCAGTCAAGGACTCTTTTACGTAACAGTTGAATTTTTGTGCTGTTTTATTGTAACAAATTAGTCTTGTTATCTTTTTGAGATTACAAGACACAGTGAAAACCTAGCTGTAGGTGAGAATACATGGTTTATTTAACTGTATATATGTATGTTATTAACATAACACAGAGGAAAAAAAGTATATGTATGAGTTACAGCTAAGTTTTAAAAAGTGATCTCAAAATAGGTATTGCTGAGATATGGGCTTAATTCAAGTTTTCTCTCAGGCTATCTACAAGGCAGTAACATCTTACACAGTGGAAAAAATGTGCACGTAAATGAAATGTTGCATCTTCACAGTGGTGTTTGCGGGAGGCGGTAGAAAAGGTGAAATATAGGTGAAATATTTTTCATTATTGTATTATCTAGAACTCCAACGACATGGCTCTTTTTAAGAATACTGGGAAAAGATGCAATGATTACATATTGTTGTGCTTAATTATTAGATGTTCAAATGTTAGCATATAATTTCATGCTGAATAGCAGGATAAATTTAGAAATTCAATCATTTATTAACAATTAAGCTGAACAAAAATTATTTCATCAAGGCCTCATTTGATTATACATGCACAGTTTGTTTATTTTTAGCAACAAATTTACAATATTTGTTGTCCTAGTAGAGCTGAATAACCTTATTACTAATCTGTAAATTGTCATCTTTTCATCTCTTTTACTTATGTTTTTCCCTTTATTTTTCTTTCATACAGGCCATGCAAGTAAAGGTACAGGTCAAAGTGCATGATGTGTCTTTGTTTTAGCTTTAGAGACGATCAGGCTCCAAGCATTATTTCCATTGATCATAGCAGTGGCGTCACAAATTTGAAGGCCCCTGTCCCACAAATTATCTTGGAGTTAAAAGTGGCGATTTTTGACCAGAGCAGCTGAAATTCCCTTCAGAACACCCAGATGTTTATTTACTATAAAATGCAGCAAAGTTACACTTTTTTATTTAGATGTACATTCCTCCTCTGCTGTCTTTCTGCATTCTGTTTTGGTTTTGGTTTGGTTTTCTTTTTTTTTTTTTTCCCTAATATATTGAAGCAGACATTGTGAATATGATGCCTAAGTAGAGTCATCAGAAACAGATACATTTGGCTTATGATATTCAAGAAAAATACATGGGACAGGCGTGCTATAACTTGTACCATGTCTACAGATGAATAGAGAATTGATTGCATTAGAATGAATTATGTCAAATTGGATATAGAGTTCAAATGCCCCCTTTTGCCAAAACTAAAATAATTCTTCATAATCATAGAATCACCGAGGTTAGAAAAGACCCACAGGATCGCCCAGTCCAACCATCCACTTATCACCAACAGTTCTCACTAAGCCCTGTCCCTCAGCACAACATCCAAACGTTACTTGAGCACTTCCAGGGTCGGTGACTCCATCACTTCCATCACTGGGCAGCCCATTCCAGTGCCTGACCACTCTTTCAGAGAAGTAATCATGTGAGGAGCAAGGATAGCTTTGAGTAATCCTTGTATTCAAGACTTCCTTAGTCTCTAATGAACCATAGTTCATCTTTGCATCATTTGTTTTTAAATAAAATTTTATACTACAGATGAATACTTTTCAGCTTACGGTGTGCTCTTCATTAGTGATGCATAATCAGAAGTAAGGTGGATCCCTTAGCATCCGCTGGAATGGCTTCCCCTTCACCTATGTCCTGAGAAGCAGAAGCCTTGGTTGTGATTTAAAGAGTTCTTAATTAACTCAACTGGAAGTCTAAGTTAAAATTGAGCCATTGTGGTAAATAGTCCTGATTCTGATCTTGGTTTTCGTCAAACTTTCCTGTAACTTTATTGTTATTTCTCTTTGTGACTCTACTTAAACATTTATTGGAAAGATTTGCAAACAGACAGCAGAATATGATGGCAAAGGCAGAATGGATTTTTTTTTTTAATGTTTTAAAATGTTCAAGTTTTTTTTTCACCTATCTTCTACATACCCAGTTATTAATCTCAAACAAAAATTAGGAAAATTAGATATGTAAAACATCCCCAGAAATAAAGATGCAAAAAAAAAAAAAAAAAAAAAAAAAAAGTAAAACAAACCTTGTCCTTTTCTTTTTTTTTCATATATGCATGTGTATAATTTTGTATTCCTAATTTACTATGCATAGTGACGCCACTGGATATAGTGATACATTGTGGGATTTGTTTGTCTGCTGTCAATGTAGAGTACAAATAATGCCATTACATCATTGCTTTTTCTAAGGCACTTCCACACTTTTAAAGCAAAGCTTTGAGGCAGAGTACTCTCTTGCAATTGCTAGTTCCTTAAGAAAGGAAGCCACATCCCTTGTGAGTTCCCTCTGACCTGCAAAATGCTCTCAACACCACCTGCACACACAGGGATTCACCGTCTAGAAGACAGAACCTGCCAAAATTTACCACCAAGTAGATTATGTACGGCTACCTTTTTCCTTTCAGTGATTATTGTCATAATAGTGTGGTAATAATTGATAAATATTAATTGCAATAAATTCTGCTGTATCCTTATTTGGAACACAATATAATAAGCAAACAGTAGCCAGTGAAATTTGACAGAGGGAAAAGGATGTGGAGGGTTAAATGCAAGCATTCACTGTTTTGTAGTGTTTTATCAGCCTGGAGGCCTAGTCCTGAAATCTTGTCTTAGGCAAAACTCCCCTTGTATGTAGTAGGAGTTTAATCTAGGCACAAAATTCAGAACTGGGCTATTTTTATGTTGTTTTTGTTTACCATATGTTCATTAAATATATAGATCCGTTATAAAGATTCTGGTTTTCTGTCTTATAAATTAAAAGTTGTGTGAAATATCGTTGTACACTGTCTATTGTAAGAAAATTAGACAAATGTTATTCTGTTCTGTGTTTACTTCTATGTCTCTTTGTTTTTCTTTACCTATTATTCATGATCTGCAAAGCTGTAAAAAGAATTTACTTTTCATTCCAGATTTACTTATATTAACCAAATCCAAATGACACTGCTTTTCCCAGAGGCATTGTTTCATTGGCATTTTATTACATTGAATCAAAGTCTTTTAGATAGCAGTATTTTTCATTTGAGGCAAATCAGACAATATTCATTCATTCAGACCCTACTTGTCTGTATCTTTATGTAAGTTTCTAAGAAAAATATAAGCATCTTGAATTTGTCTCTATAGTTTTGCAAAATAATATTGTCCCCAGTGACCCAGCTTTTAACTCTAAAGTTGTTTTTGGTTTGAGAGGAAAAGTACAGAAAATATAGAGATTCATATACATGAATGCATAAAAAACTATGTCGCTACTATTGAAATATTACCTTTACAGTGACTTCTGCACTGGAGCATATAAAAAGTATTCCTTTACATTTCCTACTGAAGACTGTACGCTCTTCCTCTAATGCAGCATTTTTAGTTAAGTGTATACATTACATTGGGAACATAGGTTCCTTGGACCATTAGGGGAAGAACACATTGAAAAAGTGTGTGGTTGGAGAATAATTGCATCTGTTTACCTTTCTGATATTTATTTAATTTTAATATCTTTTATTACAGTCTGGAGGACAAGATCAAGAGAGAAAAAAATCAAAACGCAGGGGAGATTTGTACTCCATACAAACATCCCTGATTGTAGCTGCACTTAAAAAGATGCTTCCTATTGGCTTAAATATGTGTACTCCAGGAGATCAAGAGCTCATCTCCTTGGCTAAGACTAGATACAGCCATGTAAGTAATAACTGTAATAATTTTAATGAAGAATAAACAGAACTTTAATAACTTGAGACATAAATATCTATGCAGTTAATATAGTAAAACTGTCAATGCACTGCAAGCAAGTATAGCTTCAAATTGTGAGCAATTGTGAAGCAAAGTGGTGTGCGGAGACAGCTACCATTGTTTCTACGTCATTTTCCATTTTTATACAATGTACACTTAAATACACATGTGGCAAGTGGACAAGTGATTAGAGTGCAGCTCTACAGAAAGGGATGTAGGGCTTTTGGGTGATGGTAAGCTCAATATGAATGAATAATGTGTCTTGGCAACCACAAGGGCCAACCTTACTCTGGGGTACGTTAAGCACAGTAGAGCAAACTAATCAAAAGAAATGACTGTCCCGCAATACTCAGCATTAGTGCAGTATTACCTTCAAGTAATGTGTGCAGTTTGGGGCACAAAAGTGTAAGGATGTAAAAGTATTCTAGACATAAACTATAGAACTATGGATATAAAACTATTATGAAGTGCTCAAAGGAAGGCAACAAAGATGGGGAAGGGTCTGGAGGGTAAGACATATGAGGTCTCTTGGTTTGTTGAACCCAGAAGACAAGAGGCAGAGGGCAGGACTCATTCCTGCCTGGGACTTACTCATGAGGGGAAGCAAAGGAGCAGGTGCTTGACAGCAATAGTTTTGTGGTCACAATTAAAGAAAGCCTTCATCCCAAGCCCTTCTGGTAATACATGTACGTTTCAGGATTAAAACAGTAACTGTTTGGTGTTGTGTGCGGTCTTAAGATGAATCATAATCACAAACTGAAAAATACTTGTACCTTTCTACAGAGGGACACTGATGAAGAAGTCAAAGAGCATATACGTAACAACTTACATTTGCAGGAAAAGGTAATAATAATAATAAAAAAATCTGTCTTAAAGATGTAGGTGTGGGATAGCACTTTTAAACATGGAAATTGTGATTGTTTATTATTATCTTGGTATTGAAAAACAGAAAATGAAGAGTTATTATAAAAATTACCATTTTATCCTTTATAATATTTTCGTGGCAATAAGAGGTTTTTTGATGGCTTTGGCTGGTATTTTCAAGTTTCAGGATGTCTTGTAGAAACAGTCAAGTGTAAAGAAAGAGGTAGTGGTAGTTTAATATCCAAGAAGAAAATAATATGAAACTCCTAGAAATCTACTCTAACAAGGAAATAGTATCTCTAAGAAGGTATGTATGAAATAAGAAAGCCTAGTATCATCTTGATTCTCAACAGTTTGCAAGTACGTATATGTTCCTACTGTTTAGATGCTGAATATATTGTCAAATGTGTTATGCTCAAAAATCGTGCCCATTATTATCCAAGCAATTCATTTTTCTTTAGCAGAGAATGGTTGCTTTGTTGCTATAAATTTGAGCTTATATAAATTTAAATTAGACACGCTAAGTATTCTAATGTGTTTCCTGGTGTTTACTCCTGAGTGTTGCAAAAAAGCCCAAACTGTTGGCCTTTAGTTGGCTGTGACTCTTCATCTACTGAAATTCCAGCTGTCTTTAATAAAAATCTATAAACCAGCTTTATACTGTACTGAGTACAGAACTCCTGTAATCTCAGTGCTAAATGTGCTTCCTTATTTGCGATACAGGTGTTTCTGTGCACTTTATTGATTTTATGAAATAAAAATATAGAACCTTACTTGAAAACTGAGTTCAGAATCTAAGGCTGCTTTTCTGAGCAACCAGCAAATGCTAATTTAGACTAGAAGGGATAGATAAAACGGGTACATCTATAATATTCTTCATTATGCCACAAGGCAGTGAAACACGCTGCCCAGAGAATCTATGGGTGTCCCATCTCTGGAGGTGTTCAAGATGGTGTTGGATGGGGCCCTGGACAGCCTGAGCTGGTGGGTGGCAGCCCTGCCCCCACAACAGATGGGTTAGAACTGGGTTCTAAAAAACCCTGAAAGCATGGGCTTTCAGGTCTCTTCCTATGCAGCTATTCTATATGGTTCTATAAGACAAATAGTGGTAGTGGTGGTAGTCAAGTTCACTATCTTCATTCAGCACGTTAAGTATGAAATATGTTGCTTTTTAGACTGATGATCCAGCTGTGAAATGGCAGTTAAATCTATATAAAGACATTCTGAAGAGTGATGAGCCTCCTGACCCTGAGAAAAATGTGGAACGTGTGCAGAGGATATCAGCTGCTCTGTATCATCTGGACCAGGTATGAATTTACATGTCTGTACTCTGCTTGTTTTAAAGTAGAATGAGGTTACTACCTTATAGTAATAATTTCCAATTAAGTGAGTGTCATTATTAACATTTCCAGAAAAGAGTAATTATTGCACATGCATGTGCACACATATCCATGTGTATATATGCAAAGTTTTAAATGACATCTGCTAAGTACCTCAATTTTGGTTCAGAGAAAACTCAGGACATGTTTGCTTCTACAAATACACTCACATCAAGGAGCCCCGTCCATGAGATATTCTCAAGCTTCTCTGTGTAAATTCAGAGGTACTTTAAATAATGCCCAGAGTATTTTTTCAGATAATTAAAAAAAAACAAAAAAACAAAAAAACATATCTGTTTCCAAATAAAGTAGAACTTTGTGACATTTTCTAACTTATTAGCTATGTTAATTAGTGGATAAAAAGAAAACTTTGAATAAAAGGCGAAGAGTTTCTATTGTATGCACTAAAATGTATTTTCCCATAGGTTGAACAACCACTGAGATCAAAGAAAGCTGTTTGGCACAAACTTCTGTCAAAACAACGCAAAAGAGCTGTTGTTGCTTGTTTTAGAATGGCACCGTTATACAACTTACCCAGGTAAATGGCTGAAAGATTTATTTTTCTAGAACTTGTTTATAACATGTCTAAGTGGAAATACTACTTGTGTGTATAACTACAAGTTTGCTAGTTGTTTAGTTTATCTGATAGAGTTTAAGAGACAAAAGTGTTGGTTAAGTATCAGTTAATTCCTCACAGCAGCAAAATACTGGTCTCAAGACAACCAGGGGGGAAAAAGGCCACCCGAATTACACTGCCTCAGAAACAAAATGCTTCATTTTTGTCAGCTGTTATTCTCTGTATTTCCCCAAGTTTTCTGTAAAAATGATGTTAAGATGTCACTGCTTTTTCTGTCTTTTTTTTTTTTTTTTCCTCTGATTGGTTGTGTTTTAATCTCCTGTGTTTGTATTATTATTATTATTATAAGAAAACAACAACAACAAAAAACAACAAAACTTTTTTTTTTTTTGTATGGCTTTTCTATTGCATGAATATTATATTAGGATATCATTAGATATTATGCCAGAATGTTGCATTAAAGCAGGCACTGTGCAGGGCAGAACTGCGCAGAGTGAGATTCTGGACATGTGTTTTGCTTGGCTTATTACTTCAGTTGAATGTAGGTACCACAGAGTCTGAGAGAAAGTGCATCCCGTGCCTATGTCCGTTTACTGCTTTAAACCTACTGTTAATACCATGTACCTTGGTGTCCTTCCCTTTACCCTGTTCCTTTTCAATACATCTGCTTTATATTCAGATAGAGCCTAAGAACGTCACTAATTAGATTTGCTTCTTAACTTCGTTTGTGCTCTTTCACCTTTTGTGTTTAATATTTTTATGCAGTGATTTATTTACGTGCTTAATGTTAGCTATAGATCTGTAGCTTTGCCACAGATAACAATGCTAGCTTTGCACAAGACATAAAATTCTACTCTAAAAGTGAAACAATTGTGGAAATTAGCAGTTCTAGATTATAGCAGCTTCTCTAAACTTTCCATTGCTGCAAAGCAGTCCTTATAGAGACAGAGAAAAATGAAAAGGCATGAAGACAACATGAATCCAAATCAATTAAGTTTGACATATTGGCTATATTATTTTTACAAGTTGTCTTTGGAAAAACAAGATGAAGTGGTAGGTATTTCAGTATAACAGCTTTATGAGCATTTTAAAATAATTATTTATAAATACAATATGGATATAAAGTGCATAGAATATAGATGAGCATCCAAATGATAAAAACAGTCCATCTTGTTTTTGTCTTAAAAATATATATTTAGGATTCTCAAAATTGATGGAAAACATGCCAAGAGCTCAAATGGGTTATGAATGTAAAAACTGGGATTGGTTTTTCTCAAGCTCTGTGGTACATCCTGTGGTGGAGCTTAAACCTGCAAAACTGTCCAGTCATTTCTTTCTTCAGATTCTAAAAATAAACTCTGATAAAACTATTTTTACCTATTTATTTTGTATTGCAAAACGTATTTCAAAAAAGGCAAGAGCGAGAGAAATCCTCGATAGAACAAAGTTTTAAATTTCGTTAATTTTATAGACACAGTTTTCTAGATAAATCATAGGATTCTGACAGGAAAATAAGGCTATCACACTATTTTACACCTAATTGCAGATATAACTGCTTCTGTCATTTAAGTTGATAAAGTTGCTAAGACATCTTTGAACCCTAGGGATTTTTTTAAAGTGAAATGTGATCAGTTCTAACAGCTATGTATATCCCTTTGCACCACAATTTCAAATGAAGTTCGCTTTATATTTTCTCAGTTTAGTTTTAGCTTTATATTGCGTGTTAGTTGTAAATGTGATTTTATATTTAAAGGGCAGTAAGCAAACTGGTTATGATTTTTGCCTATAAAATGTTGATGTCTGCAATGAATAATGAATTCTTTTAATAATTTTCTAGAGATTTAGGTGGCTTTCAAAACAATTTAATGTTAATCTATTTAAAACTAATTTTATTCAGTGTGTTCTTATGTGTATTGTTTTTTAGGAATTCCAATAGGATGTTTCAGCAATTTAAACATCTATTCAAGTGCAGGTGTTTGTTAAATCACAGAAAAATTATTTTAATCTCTTTCATAATTACTCCAGATACTCCATTTTCTGAGAATTACCTCAGGATACAAAAGAAATAGTAGATGTATTTTAAAACAATTTTCTTTTCCAAGGAAAAAACATCACTGAAGTTTGGAAATACTGATTCTTCTGTTCTCTGTTTAATGAATGACTTTGAAAAAGTACCTTAGGTGATAAATGCATTCTCTAAGATAAGCTGTCTTTAGGTTCACTATCTTTAGAAAGTTTTTATGATTTGTCATATTGTCTGTCATCTGTTATATGCACATAAATACAGCAAAGTTATACGTGGCAACATTTCATACAGAGTTAACAAATACATTCTTTCTGATTATTTTATTGAATTTAACTTGTACTTCTGTTGTTACTTCTTCATTGAAAACCTATATGCTTTTCTTCAGACACAAAATTAGCAATTTCTTCCTGAGCACCTTTCAACGTGTTTGGCTGGAAAAAGTACATGAAAAAACTCAGTATGACAGGCTTATACTCAAGTTAACGGTAATGTAACTTGTGGAGAGCCTCTTCCTTATGCGCACACTTATTCCTTCCCAGCCATGATTTATTGTTGCCATAAAACATGAATTTTGTACAATTTTCACAGTAGATTCTGATTGGTCAGTTTTTGAAAACTGATAATAAAAAGGCACCCATGACAGCAGGAGAGTATAGAGAGATGACTATATACCAGTATCATATAAAATAAGAATTTATGTGCATAATGTCTCTAGGCAATCCACAGTATAATACAGTCAGTTTATACAGTTATTGGTGCAGGATAAAAGTGAATGAAAAGGCTATGTGGAACAACCTTCAGAACGTCATGTACACCACCTCAAAATATTTTTTCCCTTAAATTCCATGCAAAAATGGAATAGTTTGGCCAATATTATGTGTAGTCTCATTGCAATTATTTGCATTTGGGGTGGAAAAATTTTGAATTGAATTAGTTAATAGTGTGTAATATCAACTGATATACCTAAGAGTTTTCTAGAGCTTTTATGTGTTTCTAATTCATTTATAAGTGAAAAAAAGAAGGTTGTTAGGCAATGGTTTTTCACATATAACACGCTGCAAAGTAGTTCATAATTATTTTGTTCTTCATGGCCAGCATCTGCCATCTCAATGTGCTAAATCCATGAAATTAAATTTACATTTAGTAGGTGCATATGTTACCCTCTTATTATCAATTTTTTAAAACATGTATTTTTCCCATGCTTGTATTAATTCACCAATCACACAATTTCTCTCATAACGTATATTAGCATTCTTGAAGCCTTCAGAAGAAAAAGTTGTGTGTGTGCATGTGTGTGTATTTAAAAAAAAAAAAAGTTCAAAAATATATGCAGATTTGTCATTGAAAGTTAATTATGTTTTGTGTTTGATTTCACTGACCAATCAGAGGATCAGAATTGTACAAACACTTATCCTTACTAATCATTAACCATCTGAGCTGTTATACTATGTTCCTTTACCCCTCTTGATCTCACTTTCACAACCCCCCAGGCACCGTTCTATTAACCTCTTCCTCCATGGCTATCAGAACTATTGGATAGAAACAGAGGAATATTCATTTGAGGAGAAACTAGTTCAGGATTTGGCTGTAAGTACTAATGTAATTGGGCATATTTTTCAGTGCCCATTTTAGTGTACATTTTATGTATCTATTATGACCTATATTTTATTTTAATATATACTGTATATATATGCATAAATTTATAAAGTATGAATTCTTATGCTTCAGAGCATAAGGTCATTTTCTGCTATGGTCAAAAAGATATCCAACCTGTGATGCACAGTGAGATGCATCAAGGTGTTGTATGCCTTCAGTTGAATTATGTGATACTCTTGGGAACAGAAATGCTCTAGATCAATTATCAAACTATATTTGTGATTATGGTAATTCCTATGTTCCTATATTTTGTTTTTAAAGCTTGACACAGTTGATGCTTCTCCCCTTTTCAATTTTCATTGATGCATAATATTTAACATTTTCAGCTTTGATACAAATTTTTTTGTTTGTTTGTTTTCTTGTTGGTACATCATAAAGAGATGAAAATATATGCAGCCATATTCAGCAAAATTTTGGTTTACGTGTGTACTTGATGGAAGTGCTTGGTAAACTTGAGCATTTTGTTACTTAATATTGATTCTGAAAAACAATCCTTTTTTCTTTTCCCCTTCTGTAATTGGTTTGTCTAAACTGTTATCAAAGGGTTTGGTATTACCTAAACACCATACGTATGAATATATGGCACCATGGATCAAATGAAGATGCATCAGAAGATGCTTCAATGTTAGCAAAACAGTTAATATTTTGGATTTTAAAGACCAATTAGTATAGAACGTTGTATTCTACAGCTAATTATATTCTTCCCATATTCTGAACAATTGAACGGTCATAGTTTTTCCTTCATTTTCTTGCTGCTTTCTGCTAAAGGACAGAATGAGACCATTAATCAAAACTGCGATTACAGTTCTTTCAGTTTTACTAGTACATTAAACAGTTATTAACATAATCACCATAATTTTACAACAATTAAATCCTACTAAAGGGTTACAACACAAGTAAGCTGAAGTTGATACACTGCTCTTTGTCAGTGTGGCTATCTTTTATTCCAAACTGACAAAAATGTTTTAAGTTGACAGAGTAGTAGTTCTATTCTTATATCAAAGTCACCTAGAACAGACACATGGAAGTAATTTAGCGAACACCAGCCTGAATAAGGTGCTTCTGATGATCTTAAAATTAGTTCCATTTATCAATTGGTTCTTCTGCTCAAGCTGGACTTCCTTTCAGTTCTGGTCCAGTGGAAACATGCACACAATTTCTGCTGAATAAGGCTTCCCTAAGATTTTCTCGTCTTATTCTCAATGCCTTGCAAATGAGAGACTTCTAATGGTATTATCAAATGCAAGCAAATGTATCAAACTTCATAATTCCTTCCTAGTTAAACTGGCAAATAGTGTTGCAGGCTCTGGTAAGCCGTTCAATAAGGTAACTACTGGAAGTTAATACAAATTAGCCAAAACAAAATTACTGAAATCCTTTCCTAAGCTTATTAGCTCATCTTTTTCCTTAATTATGAAGCTTAATTTGTATATTCTGACATAAATCTGTTGAACATAGACGTCTCCAAAAAAAGAGGAAGAAGAAGAGGAAGATACAGAGAAAGAACAACCTGACCCACTTCATCAGATTATCCTCTATTTTAGTCACAATGCTCTCACAGAGAGGAGGTAAGAAAGAGCCATGTTGAAAAGTGAACTGAGTAGAAACACCCAGAAACTGAATTTCTAGTAAAATTTCATAAGTGATCTAACATAACAGCAATTTAGTACTGTCCTTGGTTGAATACTTTTTTGTTTGTTTTTTGGTTGGTTGGTTGGTTTGGTACTATGAGCAGCCCTCATAGACACAATAGAATTTTACAATAGAATAATGGGATTTCACATAAACATATGCATGTTTCCTTTGATCAAAATAGTACATATGTATTATCAGGAGTATTATCTTTTTATTACTATGTCATTACATATATTTAAATACTTTTTCTTTATAGCAAACTGGAAGATGATCCCTTATATATTGCCTATGCTGCCATGATGGCAAAGGTAACTATGATTTCAAGCTCCATCCACTGCTTCACTCAAGTAGTTCCCAATGCTTTTTAAATATTTTCCCTTTCTCTTATGTGGACTGCTCTGTACTAGTAATTGCTACATTTTTAATGAAAAAAATGATGTTAAGAGTTAGATATGTAATAAGAAATTTCCTACTTTCAAATGATATTATAAAATTCCAGTAAGTGCCACCCTGTTTGTTTCACTTGGCACTGAGAACTTGAACTTGAGAACAAGCTTAACAATATGAGCAGATCCGTGATATGTTCAGAAATTATTTTGAAGTTTGCATTCTGTCAAAAGGAAGTTGAGAGTCAAAGTTTGCAACAAATTGACTACAACTGATGCTTCCATGTCAAGAGGGTTTGACTACGAAGACAAATATTATGGATTTAAATAGAGAGATGACATGAGAACAGATAGTCTACAGTTACAAGTTACATATATAGTTGGAAGTATTCATATATAAGCAAATATCAGCTTGTTAGTGTATGGACACAAATATGTGAGGATTACAGGGGTCTAAAATCTAACTGGATTTAGTTACTGCTTCAAAAAAACTCTTGTAATGTTTTTCTTTCTATAATACAAATACTGTTATAGAAATAGCTATCATATTTCATACTAAGCAAAAGTTTGTGATTTTTGTTTCTAACATTAAAAGAGCTGTCAGGAAGAAGAAGAGGAGGAGGAGGAAGACAAAGAGAAGACATTTGAGGTGAGAGTTCAAATCTTATTTCTTTAAGACACTTGAGGTGAGAGTTTAAATCTTATTTGTTTCTGCTTGTCTAAATCAGAAGAGAGCATTTTAAATATAAGCACAAGAATAAATAAAAGGATAACACAGTGTATATTGAGAAGCTTTACTAGGTTATTCATGTAGAAGAAAGGCATGTAAAGGCAAATAGCCTTCAGCATCTTCAGGTTTTTCATTTGTACGTGTTGTTTGAATGAGTTCCAGTCTGTATCTTTTTTTTCTTTTTTTTTTTTTTTTTCCTCCAAACTTAGGAGAAAGAAATGGAAAAGCAGAGAACTCTTTATCAGCAAGCTCGCCTACATGATCGTGGAGCTGCTGAGATGGTCCTTCAGATGATCAGTGCAAGCAAAGGTAATGTTCAGAGGAGAACTGAAGTACATATTATCATGTATAATGCTATACATATGCATATGCATAATGACATAACACATTATCATATGCAACTTTTTATGTCATCTCTGATTTGTACATGATACATCACGCAGCAAAATAAATGTGAATAGGGACTACGTTAGGTAAAACTTCTGAACTGTCTTTCTGACTGCCTAGTTTATAATTACAAATTTTATCAGCAGTACCCTTATTTTGACAGGTCATACAGGACCCATGGTTGTTGAAACACTAAAACTTGGTATTGCTATTCTAAATGGTGGGAATACGATAGTTCAACAGGTAATGCTTTTCTAACTATTGAATCTTGCTTGTGTAAAGGAAACTAGTTTTATTTTTATTGTTGTTAATTTAATTTTAGGCTAAACAATGAAAATATATTGGAATACATGCAGTATTTGTATTGGAGTATTTGGTCCAATAACAGTGACATTATTCCTTACTAGTGACCTGCTAGTTCTGAATGGTAATTTAGGGCATTTTTAATTTACATAACTTTAATCTAGACTTTTTTCCCCAAATGTGTGTTTGTGTACTCTAGAAAATGCTAGACTACTTGAAGGAGAAAAAGGATGCTGGATTCTTTCAAAGTCTTTCTGGTTTGATGCAGTCCTGCAGGTAAAAGCAAAGATCATGTTATTACAGCTTCTCTTTTATTGAGATTGATGGTCTGGTGCAGATGGCTTTTTTAGATGTAAATTACACAACTCACAGATTCTAGAACTCTGCTTTTTAATGAAACTATTTGTGAATCAGAGGAATGCTGTGTTAACATCTTAAAGTATTTTTCCAACTCAGAAAATAAAGCATAGTCTACGTATGCATTTGAAGCATTAGTTTGGAGAGGCAGAAAAGCAAAAAGTAACAGCTCCTTTACTGGTCCCAGATCCTTCAAGATTTCTGGATGGTTCTAAGGATGGAGAAAAGCCATCACTGAAGGATAGACAGGCCACTGGAGCTTTATTAAGCTATCAGTTTCTGGACCTCTCTGACATGTCACATAATCTATTCACCTGAATCCTCTGCATATGTATCAAGCTTGTTAGAGGTGGCATGTGGCCAGTGAGACCATCCATGGTAGTCCATTCACTTGACAAACCAGAACGTCCAATTAGTTAAGGTAAAAGACTCTCCTAAAGAAGGTGGAAAATTGTTGGTGTATCTCATTGCTCTTACGGTAGACAAACTCCTTTCCTCAGCCATTTAGAGCAACAGAAAGGTTATGAAACAGCAGACTGAATGACAAGTGGAGAAGATATCACAGAAAAGGAAAAACTGTGGAAGGAACGATGACCTGCACTGCAGAAGTTATTATTTAACAGTTGCAGCCTAATTAAATAACATATACTGTCTTTTTTCACATTTATGTAAAACAATTTAGCAAGTACTTTCTGAAACAGGACTTGCGGTGAATATATGAACAACTGTGTACGCATGCTGTGCAGGACTTGATTTAAAACGTTATTGATAAAATGATTTGAGCACAGAGGAGAGATATCATAAAATTATATCTGAACTGTTTGAGTGAAAGTATTCAGACTTAGAAAAATTATCATCTGATATTTCAGATGCCAAGCTGTGGCAAAGTAGTACAAAGGCATAGATTTCTGTGTATTTTGACCCTAGTAGGTACAGATCTCTAATTATATATCTATATAGATATCTATCTACAAATATATTTTTGGAAAATGGAATCAAACATTCTACTTTTGTCTGAAAAATAATGTAATAATGTATAAGATAGAGAACAACAGTGTAGTAGTAGTGAAATTCAGTGGAAAACAGCATAACTGAAAAGCAATTGCAGTGATGTTCTTTTGGCAAACAGGTTTAAGTTAATATAGAGAGTAATTTCAGATTTCTTTTCACTTACATGTGAAACCATGACTGATGTTACTGGAAGAGAAGTTAGATGTAGAGATGTACTGGAAGAGTAGTCAGACCTGATCTGAGACTCATTATTTTACAGAAATGGACACTGGAGCCTTATTTTCATCCCAAGCACTTTGATTTAATACTTATATTAAGTGCTGTGATAGTGCATGTTGCAGCAGGTCAAGCTAGTTATTGAAGTGCAGTTATTGAAGGCTTCCAGAAATTTCTTAGAAGATAATTATCCATTGTTCACTGCAGCACTTTCTCATTATTATTATTTTTTTTTTATATAAGTGTTCTTGACTTGAATGCGTTTGAGAGACAAAATAAAGCAGAAGGCCTGGGAATGGTTACTGAAGAAGGAACTCGTAAGTACAATGAAACTGATTCCAGTAGCACTTAAAATATTTGAGCTTCCTTCTTTAAATAGAACTTATTAAACTTGGCTTGAGCTTTCTGTTGTTAAACTGAATATAAATAACTGTAGGTTGTTAAACTGAGTATTTTTTACATGTATGAAATCTTTAGCAATAATTTTGATGACAAAAATGTAACTTCCAATATTCTCATCTTGTATTTTTGTTATTTTTCTTCAATCCACAGTCATCGTACGTGAGCGTGGTATGTTTGGGTACAGTTTTCAATACTATTGTTCCGAAAGTCTGTTGCAAATGCAGAAAGAAATCTCTAACTGCATCTTCTCAGACATCTTCAGATTTAGCGTTATGGTCTGCAGCAAGTTGTGTGTTCAGCTTGGAAAAAGTTTGATGCTTATTAATGAAATGTCGTTCATATTTAAGGCACAATTTTATTCATAACTAACCATTTGCTTATTAGATATATAATGTGTAGTTTGTTTGTTGTCTTAATTTTTTTTATTTTTATTTTTTTTTAACCACGGATGCATTGGAGTGCTAAATGCTTTGGCTTGGCTTTTGGACCCCATTTTTCTTTTCATTATTATCAGCCTGTTTCTTTAAATTGCCTTAAAGCAGCATTTATAGTACTGTATTTTTAGCAAGAATCTTCAGTTCTGAAGGATGCTGTAAGACTGTGTTCTGCATATTTAATAATGGAAGCTGTCACGTAATCATTGTATTTATATATTTTAAAGGTGAAAAAGTGTTGCAGCATGATGAATTCACTCGAGATCTATTTAGATTTTTACAACTGCTCTGTGAAGGGCATAACAATGGTAAGCAAGAAGACTTAATTTTGGGGAAAAAAATGATGAGAGCAAATGATAACTCTACGCTTAAACATAACTGACTATAACTCATTCTAAGATTTTTTTTTTTCCTGATTTAGTATTCTGGGGGAAAGTGACACACCAAAAATGTTAATTGTGGATGTTAATTAGAATTTGTAAGTCTTAATGTAGTTTCAGATTTTATGCAGATCATTAATACCAAAACCTCTTACAAAGACAGACATATGGTTAACAGTTATGTGAGTGTAGTGGCATACAGTAGTTCAATATCCAGCACAGATAATGAGCATCCTTACCCAGCAAGGTACTGAAAAAGAGTATCTTCTCTATGAATATATAAAAACAATCTTGTATTTTTCTTTCTTGTCCATACTAACTAAGCACAAATGCCTTATTTACTTCAGATTTTCAAAATTACCTACGTACTCAGATGGGCAACACCACAACAGTGAATATTATCATTAGTACGGTTGACTACCTCTTGCGTCTTCAGGTGAGGAAAAAATCAGAAGAAAATGAAACGTAACATAATTTTCTTTCCTTCATTTTGATAAGTTCACATTTTGATGGAATCAAAGATGAGGTTCCTCTTTTCTATCCGGGATATAACAAAAATAATAAAAAATAAAAAGAATTGAATTTAATTTATTTTGTCTTCCTTTTTAAGATAGATGACTTTTCAGAATTCTTCATGAAACCACATTTTTGTTAATTTCATTGTTTACTTCTGTAGACAGCATAGTTAGATAAAAACATAAGAACCTGTTGTCATGAGAAACAGATTAACTGAACGTCAAGTGATTCAACTTCTGGTGATAAGCATGCAGACAGTAAAAACTGCTTTCAAAATCCTAAACTAGAAAATGTAACACTGTGCTTTTTCTTAGGAATCAATCAGTGACTTCTATTGGTACTATTCAGGAAAAGAGGTTATTGATGAATCAGGACAACGTAACTTCTCTAAAGCTTTGGCTGTCACCAAACAAATATTCAATTCCCTTACCGAATATATACAGGTAAATGAAAGGTTTTGTCCAAGATATTAACAATGAAGTTCAGTAATTACATGATCTGATCATGTAATGTTGCAAGTTTGTAAACATTTGGCTTTATTTTTCTTATTTTTGACAGTTAGATTGAATCACTGGCCCAGTGAAAAGTTAATATTAAAATAATGGCTTCATATTTGACATGATGAAATCTCTTTTTTTACATGGTACATACCAAAGAAATTGTAAGAAACTTTCTTGTGTAGCTTCATGGAAGCCTGACATTTGTTTGCTGTTTTGTTGTTGGGTTTTGTTTGTTTGTTTGTTTTGTATTTTTGTTTTTTTTTAATTTGTTTGTTTTTATTTTTTCAGGTACAAGCCTTAGGAAGGTGAAGCGTTACTTTGATTTTATATAAGTAAAAAATGTTTTTCTTACTTCTAACTTTTCAGGGACCTTGCATCGGTAACCAACAGAGTCTGGCTCATAGTAGGCTGTGGGATGCAGTTGTTGGATTTCTTCACGTATTTGCCAACATGCAGATGAAACTTTCACAGGTATTTGCAAGAGCTAAGTGATGCTTCTTTGTATCTGGTTATAAATTACAGTCAAGTGAACAGTGAAAGCTGTGAATAAACTAACATACTGGCTCTTGTTGACTGCATGGGTAATTGCCATGTAAAGGTACAACACTGAATCTTCCAACAAACATCTTCATACCACTCCTTTTATCTGCCAGTCATTGCTGTGCACATATCTTTTCTTACACAAGATCACTCCTTTCAACTCATTTACGCCTTTCTGTTAGTGACTGCGGCAATTTAGTCCCTCCCTCCTTGTTGTCAAAACCTAACGATCTGTTACATCTGAAGCACCATTAAAAGCATGGTTTCTATGCTACAGATAGAGAGGGCAAGAGAAAAGCTGGAAAGGATTGGAAGAGGGAGGGAATGCGACAGTGAGTCACCTTGTCCAGTTAATTCACCACATCCACTGGACAAGAGGACTACAAACGGTGTTCATTTCACTGTGCATGGCTTCAGCGCATGCCTCAGTTTCAGTCCCGTACACTCGCTGAGTGAAATGCTGCAGAGTCATTTCCCCCCTATATTCATGTCTTTGCTACCCTCTGACTTGCTCAGACAAAACGGAAGTTTTTTTGTTTTTTTTTTTTTTTGTTTTTGTTTTTTTTTTAGTATAAAAGTATATCACAATTCCCTGGACACATAAATGTTAGTCATGAAATAGTATTAGTTTTGTCAAATTCTGTGCTGTATTTTCTAAACCTGCTAAAGTACTAATTCTATTTTAAGTGGCAGTACATGATGTCACTACATATTCCCTGTGAAATGAAAAAGGATGTTTTCATTCTGAGAATACTGACTGATATTTGGAGTACCAGCTTTGTGAGTTTCTACTGTCCCTCATCTGCACTTCACTATTTCATAATGCTTTATTAAAGCTTTATGGTAATAATACCTTTGCTGCAGTAACTTACCATGCTATTGTTATAAGACCTTTGATAGTAATCATAATAATTACAAGGAAATTTTGCTGAATAATGTGAACTAACTTCAAATGACTGTCCTGCATATTGTTTTACTCCGAATGTATCCCATATAAATACGAAGAAAAAACAACCCTATACTCTGTACTGTTTCATTTGCTTTTTTTTGTTTGTTCTATTTCTTAATACAGGACTCTGCTCAGATTGAACTGCTTAAAGAGCTTCTAGATCTGCTAAAGGATATGGTTGTGATGTTGTTGTCATTACTTGAAGGTTCGAGCCATTTCTCTTTTTATGATTCAGTATTATTGTATCAGCTTTATAATGTAAAGTCCAAGTATTATGGTAAACTTTATTTACTTCTGATAGTATATAATGCCAGGATGAAATCGACTTTATATTTATTTAACAATTAGTCTGAAATATGAATATCCATGAAAAAAGAGGTCTTCTGCAGACAAGCAGGTTGGAAAAAAAATTATGAAATACAGAAATGGAGGTTTTGGTTCAGTTCTCAGTGTGAATATGAAGTTCCTTTATTTAAAATACAGAGACATCAAATAACTCATTGTTTTAACACTACTTAGGTAACGTTGTAAATGGAACGATTGGAAAACAAATGGTTGATACGCTTGTAGAATCATCTAGCAACGTAGAATTGATCTTGAAGTTTTTTGACATGTTTCTCAAATTAAAAGATTTAACTAACTCGGATGCTTTCAAAGAGCATGATCCAGATGGTAAGGGCATCATTTCAAAGAAGGATTTCCAGAAGTCAATGGAGGCTCAAAAACAATATATACAATCAGAGATTGAATTCCTGCTGTCATGTACAGAAGCTGATGAAAATGATATGTTCAACTACGTTGATTTTGTAGAAAGATTCCATGAACCAGCCAAAGATATTGGCTTTAATGTAGCAGTTTTGCTAACAAACCTTTCAGAGCATATGCCTAATGACTCACGCCTTCAGAGCTTACTTGAACCTGCAGAAAGTGTTCTTAATTACTTTGAACCATACCTTGGCCGTATTGAAATAATGGGTGGAGCCAAGAAAATAGAAAGAGTTTACTTTGAAATCAGTGAATCCAGTAGAATGCAGTGGGAGAAGCCACAGGT
The DNA here is from genome assembly GCF_026119805.1 of Tympanuchus pallidicinctus. NCBI lineage: Eukaryota > Metazoa > Chordata > Aves > Galliformes > Phasianidae > Tympanuchus > Tympanuchus pallidicinctus. The sequence goes on along the minus strand of NW_026294747.1, from coordinate 29,453,289 downwards.
GAAGGAATCCAAAAGGCAATTCATATTTGATGTTGTAAATGAAGGTGGAGAGCAAGAAAAAATGGAGCTCTTCGTGAATTTCTGTGAAGACACAATCTTTGAAATGCAGTTAGCATCCCAAATCTCTGAGACTGATTCAGCTGAGAGACCTGAGGAAGAGGAAGAAGAGCCTTGCTACGTTGTGGATATCGGAGATGATGAGGAAGAAAAGTCCCTGGAATCTCCTTCAGCTTTTGCAATGGCCTGTACTGCAGTCAAGAAGAACGTAGCCAACTTTTTAAAAATGGTTACTGTGAAGAACCTAAGGAAACAGTACAGGAAAGTCAGAAAGATGACACTAAAAGACATGGTGAAAGTGTTTTTCTCTTTTTTCTGGATCCTATTTGTAGGGGTGTTCCAACTGTTCTTTAGTATAGTGTGGGGAATTTTCCAGATTCTTTGGAGCACTGTATTTGGGGGTGGACTGGTTGAAGGAGCCAAAAACATTAAAGTTACTAAAATACTAGGGGACATGCCTGATCCAACGCAGTTTGGAATCCATGATGATGTCACAGAAACAGAAAAAACTGAAGGTGCTGAGCATGGCATTAGAGATGAACTTGTGCAGTTCGTAAAGGGTGAAAAGGGAGAAACTGACATAATTTCAGATATTTTTGGCATTCCTACTAAGAAAGAAGGTGGCTCAAAACATGGTCATGATGCTGGACTTGGAGATATTGCAGAAATACTCGGTTCTGATATCCAGTCTTCTCTGGAAAACAGTGTTCGTAAGAAAAAAGGATTACAGGTATGTGAAGGAGATTTTGTATTTCTTTCCAGGAAATACTAATATATCTATATTACTGGCTTTTCTAGTCGCAACTGAATTATTTGCAAACTAACTGACTGAGGTTATGGATGAGAAGATATTTTATAATCTCTGCTCTTAAAGCAAAGAATATTCACGTGTTATTGTTTGTTCTGCATGCTCATCTTTTTTATACTATAGTATACTTCAGTTACCTTTTAATTTACTTTCTCAATAATAATGGTATAATTATACAATATATAATTATAATAATATAGTATATGATACCATAATATATAATTATCTTCTTTCTTTTACATTGTGTAGTAGTCATACACTACTCATATACAATAAAATAGCCTTTTTCCTGTTATTTGAAGTAATTTTCCTTGAATTTACTTTTACTTTAGTGTTTATTGTGTTTTCATACTTTTTTTTATTGCTTATTAAGAGTTTATTCTGTTCCTCTGCTGAGATGAATATGTTTTATAATCCTATTTAAACATGGACCTGAGCTAAACATCAAAACCCAAATGCTTTTGTCAGATTAGGAGGGATGTTTATATTTCAGATTTGTTTCTAATTGTTATTGAAATTTTTCTTTCTTCTGATTGGATTTAACCCACCTATTTATAGTATGCTTTCCAGAAATATCCAAGAACCTTCATTATACAACTTTTTAGTTCATTATTCCCTCTTCATTCAAATGTTTTCATCCAAGATTTAATTTCTTATTTATTTATTCATTCATTCATTTTAATATGTATACTAAAAATGTTACTTTTAACTTAAGGACTTTAGGTCAGAGTAAATAGTTTTAAATTTTCTTCAATCAATATTTATTTTCTTTGATTTGTACATTTCTCCCAGATTTCTTTGTAAGTATTGATAAAATGGTCCGTTGTTTATTGAGATACTCTCAGTTATCAATGTGACTTCAGTTATCCAACTTAGCTGCCTTTCACATTAATGTTATTTAGTGAACTCTACCAAATTACTTTTTGAACAATCTATATTACAATAAATTTCTATTCACATTGTGCATATGGAAAGTTTAAGTAGTCTAGTTAGAGCAATAACAATATTACATAAATATTGACTAAAACTCAGAAAAGAAACAGCAATGCAAAAATCAGGAATTCCCATCAGAATGTCTTGCACAACCATTCACAATAATAAAAGATACACAAATGGATAGAAACAAAAATCTGTGTCTGTATACTCAAAGAAAAAAAACAACAAAACAGTTGTGTAGCAATTAATGGCATTACCATCTAGCTAGAAAAACTATAAAATAACTTACGGAATTGTGTGATCATGGTGAAGATAAATAGGAGTTAGGTTTCACATAAAAGTTTGATTAGCCTGTGCTAAGAGTCACATAGGTTCACAAATATGGAAATACTTGAAGAGTAAGCTAAGACTGCAGATAAATCTTGCTACTTGTGGCAATGAAATCAAGATCTAACTGAGAAGTTAGAAGAACCTTAAAATAGTAGATGCGAGTCAGTGAAATAGTGCATAAGAGAGAAAAAAAATCTGATTTTGTATGTAAAATTATGGATTTTGACATTATCATAACTACTCAGTAGGAAATCTTGGAACTAAATTACAGTTCTACAGAAATATCATATCAATGAAATCATCAATTAACACATGTCAAAGAAGCAAACTGAAGTTCTGCATTATCAAGAAAAGAATTGAAGGATTTATAACACAGAGCACTGTTATGCCAAGTGTACCCAAGATAAACCAGCACCTTGCAAAATGGAGTCTCCCATTTCAACAAGAATATGTTGGACTGAAATAGATTCTGGGAAATTGAAAAAATTATCACAGTTATGGAACAAATCTTGTGTATGCAATCAAGTAGGCTAAGGCTCTTCAGCCTGAAAAGAAGACAACTGAGAGAGCATATGATAGAGGGATAGAGAGGATTTATTCATTCTTTCTCCACCCTACCCCCTTGGAAGAATCAGGAGCAAACAAATGATCCCAGAATTATCCTTCATCAGCTTGAGAACTTCAGGAAACCTCGTTGGGGGGAAGAGTTATATATGCTTGCATTGCATGTACTTAGATGAGGTTCCATAAGAGAATTGAAATGAGCAAGGCAAGATCTATTTAGTAAATTCTTTCACTACATCTGTACAAGAGCAGATGACCAGTGATGAAAAAGTTTAGGTAATGTAATTATGCAAAAGAATGAGAAACGTACAGTTCAGCAGTAGGCAACTAAGCATTTTGAAAGAATACAGAAAAGGGTAAGAGCTAAGGCAGCTTTTTACAAAAATGTATGGTAATAAATTTACACAATTTAGATTCTTTTCATAAATATAGATCCTGAATCTCAGCCTTTTCAGTGAAGCTTAGATACTTGAACTGCTTTTGAAATGAACTTACTTTGGTCTGGCAACACTGAGTGTAAGGATGTTTGAAATTTGGGCCCTAGTTTCTCTCTTGCAGTTAACAAAATTGTAAAATTGTGCATTGGTTTTTCCTTATGTGAAGAGGCTGTTTAAAACATATGCTTAAATGATTGTGAGATGTGCCAGTAAAATTTTAGTGGATCATCTATCCAACTAATACAAATAGTTTGAGAAGATACACTGCATACATAAAAGTAGTTTAGGTTTTTGTCAGATTCTAGTTGCATCAGTTGATTTTGACAAAGTAATTGAGTTTTGCAATGCCTAAAAATTACACAGGTCTTTTTCAGATTTTTGATGCTGTCACTGACACAGTACATTATTCTTCATTTTGTACTTGGAAAGAGGCAAACTGATTTTTTGCACAACCAGTAGCTGCACTGAGTCTTTGTGAGTGAATTTTATATTTCAGGGTATAGTCTGGATGTTGTTACTTACCTTCATCATCTGATAAGAGTGAGTAATTAGGTTGTTCAGTTATCTGTACTAGTTACAGTATTGATAACACTGTTTAAAAAATTTATCAAAAGAAGATATAAAGCATTCACAGCTAAAAGTCTTGTCTGAACTGTCAAAATGAAATCGAAGTCTTTACAAGAGTAAACTGTTATAAAAGATGCAGTGTGGTAATTATTTCTTAGAAAACAGTCAATGTTATCAAAAATTTATGTGAAAGGGTTCATTTTGACAGTTAATGTTTTTCACAGACATCTGAAACTGCAAAAGAAGCTGAAGCAGAAAGAAAAGTGGAAGCTGAGAAGGCAGAGTGAGTTATCTTTACACAATTCCTCTTTAAATCCTTGCTACTTCCTAATATTAGATAACTTTGCCATAACGAATCTAAGCAATATTTTGAATAGCGGAGCAGTCTCTAAGAGGTAGCAGTACATCCCAGTGGATAACAAAATTCTAACACAAACTTTTAGGCAGAGTTTGACAATTCTGCACATATAAGTTCATGGTCATTGTCTTTAAAAAAACAAACAAACAAAAAAATCGTTTAAGAAATGAGCAGCAGTCCTGAAGAAAAGTCTGCAGCTTGTCAATACTACAAGACAATAACGTGTAGCAGTTTCAAAACTAATTTGCATTTAAAACCAAACGTTCTGAATTCGGATTCCTTCTAAATTAATGCGTTTATAGCGCAGAAGTTCATCAGGGCTTACTTAGCTGATCTTTCTTCTAGCATGGAAGATGTTGAGAAACAGGATAAAGCAAAGGAAGAACAGTCTGAGCAGCCAGAAGAGGGAAAAACAAAGAAAAAGAAGCGAAGGCATGGACAAAAAATTGAGAAACCTGTGGCTGTTATGGCTAATTTCTTCAAAGCTTTGGAAATATATCAAACAAAAATGCTTGTAAGTTTTTTCTTAAATTCTATTCAACATTTATTCATATAATAGAATGTTCAATTGAAATCTAAGGGAGAAACTATAACAGAAACATAGGCCTAAGTTTTCGAAAGACTGTCTGTATTGATTTACTTCTCATTTTTTGTAATACTTTGTAGAATTATATACATAGCAAGAATATATATGTGTGTGCTTAACAGGACAGATTAGGTAACCTCCTAAGCTCCTTTTTAGGAAGTCTCTTTTCTGTGATCTAGTTTCTAGAATCTTTTATTCTACTTTCTTGAACAGGGAGTGCCCATAGTTCTACAGCACCTTATTTGTTCTTACAAATATCAAATTAAGAACTCTGAAAACTTCCCATGTAGTTTATTCCAGCACTTCTCTTGAAGATTTCCTCCTATACAGTTTCTATTTGTCTTCTTATTGCAATTCTATGCCCATTATTTTACCATTAAATGGGAGAACAGACTGCCAAGAAATGCACTGCTTATTTTAACTGGCATATGAGGGCAGCACAATTATGTATTTACATTCTTAGAAACCTTAATGCTTACCTTTCTCATTTTGATGTTATCTGAAGACTATCACTAATTTGTTGTGTTTTTCCACTTTATTTACAGCACTACCTGGCAAGGAACTTTTATAACTTACGGTTTCTTGCTCTATTTGTTGCATTTGCCATCAACTTTATTCTGCTATTTTACAAGGTAAGCTTTTACATTATTCTTTAAATGTTTTCAGTTACTTCCAGAGGAGTATTTAATGTTGGCTTTAGGGCTGTTTTAATACAGCAAGTATTACAGTCCTTTCAAACACAAACTAAATGCATTTAGCTATGAAGAAGTTAAAATAATATCTTAAGCTTCATATCTAAAATTTGTGATGTGAAACTTATTTTGGTTTTACTTCACTTGGGATGAATGAAAAGACAAGCTGAATTTGTGTTTCTAGGCATTTTTTATTTATTTGCCTAAGTCTGTTTATGTTTCCTTTGTTTATTTTGACACTGGAAATTTAAAATCCAACTAAAGTAATTCTTTTTTTAAATCTCATTTGTTCTAAGGATACAGAGAGGCTTAACTATAATCAGCTATTACATTTTCCCATTTTCTAAGAAGTCCTACTGACTACAGTTATTTTTTTTCCCCCAGGAAATACTTTGTACATAATTTTAGAATCAGATATTGCCAGATAATTGCAAATTGTCATATACCTGTACTTGCTTTTCCTAGATTTTCTTTTCAGTGAAATGAGATTACATAGAGAATTCGGCTGTGAAAATGAATTGATGTTACTGTTCAAAGCTAATGGTCTTATCTACTAGCTTCACAAGGGCAGGCTTTAGATACATCAGTTATTAGGTAGAACTTAGGGATTTGTCAGTATGATAAAGGAAAAGCTTTTAAGTTTACTGTGTGTATTCAATGTGCTTAAATTTCTCTTAGGTGACAGAAGAGCCACTTGATGAAGTGGAAGAAGACTCTAATCTCTGGAACTCTTTTGAAGAAGAGGAAGAGGAGGAAGGAATGGTATTTTTTGTTTTGGAAGAAAGTACAGGTTACATGGCACCCACTCTCAGAGCACTGGCAGTTATTCATACTATCATCTCCTTTGTCTGTGTGATTGGATACTATTGCTTAAAGGCAAGTTCTGAATCTTATTACTAATCTACATTTGGTAAAGCATGTAGTCCCAAAGTGATTTTTGGAGCTGAGATTAAAATACCTGTTTTTTATCTACTTCTTTTCAAATTAATATGTAGATGCAACCAAAACCATTCTATGACACCAAGCTTTCCTCACATGCGAGGTCTGGCAGGGATAGAATTAACTTTTTACATATCACAGTGTGTGTTTGGATTTGAGTCTGAGACAATGTTGGTAGCATCCAACTTTTTGTTATTGCTGAGCAGCGCTTGTATTCTGTGAACATTCTGTCTTTGTTACCCACTCCATGTGACTCCCAGTGACTATGCTGGGAGTGAGCAGACACTGGGAGGAAGGCAGGAGAGCTAACCCAAACTGGCCAGGAAGCTGTTTTATACCATGTAATGTTTTGCACGATAAGAAAAGCTGGGCTTGGTAGAAGAACTTCTTTTCCAAGGTGGCTGTTGTTTAGCATTGATTTGCTTGTGGAAAGTGGGGAGTGGCTGCCTTTACATCACTTTGTTTTTCTTCTCTTTAAACTGTTTTTGACTGGAGACAAGTTTTCTTGCACTCTTACTGTTCCACTAGGAGTGGGGCACAGTGAGTAAGAAGCTGTGTGGGTACTTAGTTCTCACCTCGGTACCTATAGGTAATTTGAGTGTTACGAGGCAATAAGGCAATACTATAGCATTTAAACCATTCAGAGTTGAGAGTCCTTGGTTTTATGTTTAAATGGTAACCAATTTTTTGTCTACACTAATCAAACCCTTTGTTTGGGGGTAATGCCAAAGAATTAGCCTGGGAGAAGAAAGGCAGTAATACGTCTAGCAGTCTCTAATTTGAATTTTTGGGTGTAACCGCAAGCTTTCTTTATGTGAGGTTATGAAGAACATCAAATGAAACAAACTATTCTAGCTCACCAAGGCAATCCATCTTTCCTAGTTCCTTGTTCCTCTTCTTATTTTTGACTTGCTCATTTTGGAGTTCAAAGTCATACTGTGTTAACATTTCCACCGCAGAACAGCAGGACTGTCAGCTGTCAACAGAATTACAAAATCAAGATAGTGAATGCAGCGGTGTCTTGAATCTTGTTTTATGTTTTAATTTCATTATTTAGTATGAATACATATGTATATTATTCATGATATTCTAAGAGCTGCTAGGAAGAACTTGATTATCAGTAACAGAAATCAACACTATCACTGGCATGAGAACACCTCAGTCACATCTCCGATTGTTGTCTCTAGTTGTCAGAATTGTTTGGGTTTATATAGTAGTATAAAGAGTACGATGTAGATAGGCCATTACAGTTTCCAGCAATATGTAAACCTTAACCAAGATGTCCACTGTCATTTTCATAGGTCCCTTTGGTTGTGTTCAAGAGAGAGAAGGAGGTAGCTAGGAAGCTGGAATTCGATGGATTATACATAACTGAACAACCATCTGAAGATGATATTAAAGGACAATGGGATCGCCTGGTTATAAACACACCGTATGTAAAATTAAGTGTATAAATATGAATTGTTTATATATACATATTATATTTATTATTATATTATATTTATTATTATAATAATAATTATTATAAAATATTATATATATATTATATATATAATAATATAATAATATAATAATTAGTTTATTAAGCCACTGATATAGAACCTAACCTGTTCATGAACACCTACTCCGTCTAAAAGAAAGGCGTTTTTCACTCTGTATTAGATACTATAGTAGTGGAGTCTAATTTGAAATCTGCCTTTTCATTATTTGCAAGAATTGTGCATCTTTTCTCATAATCTCTCTCCCTAAGACATTTTACAAGTTAGTCACTATTGAGAATTTCCCCTGCCTCAATTTCATATTCATTCTCTGTAGCATTATTCTCTCCTGCATCTTTTTTCCCATTTTTTGCTAACAAAATTTATAAATGACAAGGAAATTAAACTTAAGTGTAAAATAGAAATTGCAGAATTTGAGTAGGCCCAACAGACGTAACTGTCAGGTTCTATGCATTAGCAAATACTACAGTAGTCATATGCTGATTCTAGGAGACTCACCTGCCATTCTGTATGTGGATGATAAAACTGCAGGCAAGAGAAAGAAAAATGTCAGCAGGCTCTTCCTGCTGAGCAGTAGCAGTCTGAGAGGCCACCTTGATTTTCTTTCCTTACTTCAGATGCTGTTTAACCAAAATAGCTGGATACATGATTCAATCTAAATTGCCATAACAAAATGCTGTCAAACAGGTTATTTCTAAGTAAACCCAGCACAATTTAATTTGAAGAGATAATTTTAGAGCTTTTATTTAAAGATAATTCTATAAGCAACAGTCATTAGCCCTTGGGCAAATTAATAATAACCAGAAATGTGGGTAAATAGTTGGTTTTAATCTTTCACCAAAAAAATGCATAAATACGTTCCACCAATTTGGCACACATTAGAAAAGCTATGATGCAGTTTTTACTAACATGTATGGAGGCATAAATAACTATTTGATAAAAACAAGATAGCAAAAATCACCAACTCAGTGTATCAGTTACACTATGCTGTCTAACTGCCCAAATATCCATCTTATCAGACATACAATATTTTTGTACGTAATAAATAGCACCATTGGTACTCTGATTAAATTTACAGTTTCCATATTATCCCAAGTTCTTGAACGCAGTATTTTCCTACAGAGAATTAAGAATTTTTCATTTATTTTAGCTTGAAATTTAGACTACAATATAAGGTCACTTGATTATAATAATATTTTTCAATGGTGACAAAATATTGTTAAATCCAGAGTGATTTTCTGCATGGAGACAGCTGAATCGTAGAAAATCAAAATAAGCAGTAGTAAAAAAAATACAATTGCTTCTCAGCTGTCAGAAAAAGTTTAGAAAGATTTTCAGAAAAAGTTTGTCAGCCATATCTGAATTCAGTATCCTAGCCTGATTTGCTAATTCTGTGTTTATTTTTTTTAATAATAATAATTTAATAATTTTTAGGGTCCTTGTCTCCAACAGGCAGGAGTAAAACATCCGGCCTTTTCAGAGAACTTTTCTTTCTCACTCCTGATTCAGTCGAAATATAGAGAGGGTGGTAGAGAATTCTAATAGTGTATCTGTTCTACTGATACTTTTCCAAGGACAGTCTTAATATTTTCAACTCAGTATCTTTGTAAAAATACAGAGAAGCCTTCTGCAAAGTTCAAACATCTGAAGTAATGGGAAGTACAGGGAAGTCAATGAAATAATAGATTGATATGAGGCAGTGGAACCACAATACATCTGCAAAACATTATAGATACAAACCTAGCCATGAGGAAAAAGCTGTTGCAAGCAATTTCAAATTGACAGTGTTTTTAGAAGTGTGTCTAGATAATGTGGACACAGAGATCAGTCAGTTAAGTAGGTTCTCTTAGTCTTACAGCTTGCCGGGTACCCTGGACTTGACATTCTCTTAGGACCTCTGTTGTAAAATGTTTTTGGCTGACTTCCTAGAAGAAACTAATTTGCATTATAGGCCCTGTTCATGCTGGTATGTGACCAGTTTCAAAGACATGGGAATGAAAATGCAATAACCATTCATATTTTCTTCTGCATAGCTGCTCTGGAGAGTCCAAAACACAGCAATCATTATCTTTTAATCCCATATGTTTTGACCTAGCCAGACTTACTAATTTGCTAAGTGAAACAGATAATGCCCACTGAAGTGGCAAAAATCTTGTCATCTGTTTCTTTAGCAATACTGATTTGAGCCAGCCTCATTTTCTGTCACTGTTGCAGAGTTAATTAAGCTGCTTTTTATCAAGATAAATTTTGCAGAATATATAATACCTACATATCTTCTTTGATTTATGAAGCTCCTGAACATGAATGAGTGGAAGACTCTCAGTTCATTATTCTTCTGATCCTTGTTATGCCTTTAAGCCAGTAGTGGCATAAGCTCAGGCCCCATTGAAAAGAAGATAGCAGAGGATTCCAAAACAAAGGGAAACGTAGTTTCAAAAGTGCTATATCAGGCTGACTGGTGAAAAGGCACAAGTAGAAAAATCAGAGGAAGTACAAAAGAAAAATTCTAAACACAGACTGAAAACAGAGATTAGATCTGGCTTAGAGCACCCAAACCACACGCATTTTTACTCCTGACATGAGCATATAATATCTCTCAGAGAGCTGACTTCCATGTTGAATCTGTTACTAAAAATAATACCTTCATAGATCACTATGGCCTCAAGGGCTAAGAGAATGCTCTTGAATTTAGCAAATGCAATTTTAGTGATGGTGGAAACTATGGTTTCTCTATTGGGTAACTAAGAGCTCTTGCCTCATTTTCAACCTATAACTATTGAGAGCAAGCTATCTAGACACCCAGCCAGCGTGTCCTCAGCAAAAATAAGCATAAATTAATTAATAAGATGATATGTTGCCAGCTTACTCCAACTGACATGCTGTACAGCCTGTTCTCAGCATGCTGCACTATCTAGTTAAGTTAAATGAAAGATTAAGGCTAAACATAAGCTGACAAAGTGTTCCTTCTGATGGGAACTAACTCATAAGGTTTAATGACTATATCATCAGGTTCCCACTGCTGGAGGGTACACGCTGCTATGAATATGCTGAGATGTGCTTTTTATAAGTTAAAAAAGTATTTTAAAAGACAGGATACCCTTTTAAATGCAGCAGAGTTGCATTTTGCAGGAAAAGACATACACACAAACTCCAATAGAGACAAACTTGGCTTACAAGCATAAGAAATCAAAGAAAGAAGTAATTAACAGTATAGAGGATTGAACCAGAATATATCAGCTGAGTTACTGAAACTATTTATCTAAAGTGTCCATTTGGAATAATTTCATTCAGAAATTCAGTCTGGAAAAATCAAAAATTGAACATGTAGTAGCTGGGAATCTTTCCTAAACTCCTCACAGTGGACCAGTGTTGGAGGAACTCAGTCTTGCAATCTTAAAACTAGCTTTATTTTATCAGTATTGTCCTTTAGCTTGAAGAGTTACTTTGTTGGTTTGTTTTTTTTGTTTTTTTTTACTTGGCTGTATTAGATTTCATTCTGTTGAGCAGCAAAAAAGCTTCAAACCTACCTCTTCCACAGTTATCAATCTGACAGCTGCAACTCAACATTGTTTCCTGCAACATCCAGGAAATTGAGAGAGAAAAACCTACATAAAATATAGTAAGATTGTCAGAATGAAGAAGTGCTTAAGAATAGCAGCTCCACTGGTATTAAGTTCAAGAACAGTATTTTTATGATCAAATTGTAGGATAAGGAAATTTCACTGATAGCATAAAGCATTTTCTCTTGTAGGTAACAGCTGTTGTATTTCTTAGTGTCTGTTATAGACCTCCTAGATAAAACCAGTTGCTTACTGAAGCATCATGGTTGCCCACTACTCTGAAAAAAAAAGCAGGGAGTTTTCAAGAATGACACCTAAAATGCTTGCAGTTTACTGCTCCATTTCTTTCTCTTTTGTATGCTTTTCTTGTAATTACCAGGAAGGATATGGCTGTTCAGAAACAGAGGCTGGAAAAACCTCTCAGCTGAACGTATAGCTTTACCTAGTTTTGTTATGAAAATTCAGACCCTGTAAAACAATATAACACCTGAGAATGAGATGACCACTGATTTTTTTTTCGTGCATGTAGCTTTTTTTGTAGCAAATCACATTTGTAACTACAGAAAAAAAAGAGAGAAAAAATATGCAGTGACTACTATTTCAAAGAGACTGTCCTGATAGGTGGTGTCCATACCAAAAGCGTGAATGAATGAAATTGTACCAGAATCTGCACTGTGAATTTTTGTTGTTTTTTCTTTTCCATAACAAGCTGGATAACTTGAAATATCTTTTCCTTATCTATGCAGGTCATTTCCTAACAATTACTGGGATAAATTTGTAAAACGAAAGGTGAGCTTTTCATATACAAACAATTGAGAACTGAAATTTGTTTTCTGAAGTCACTGTTGTTCACTGACAGATTTACCACAGGTAGTTCTAGTTTATGTGGAGGAAGGAGGGAGAAAGAATGCTGTTTTGGTTTAGTTCCTAGAGTCAAATGCACTCAATAACTTTGTGCTGTCAATCAGCCATCTAGGTCCATTTTACAGCCATTGTCATCTTTAGGAGATAAAGCACACTCGTTGCTTAAAAAAGGAAAAACATGTCAGCTTAAACGATGGTAAATTATACAGAAGCTTTTAGATAATGGCATTTAATGCTTCTATTTTTCTTTCATGTCTCTATCCATCTGTGGTCCTCTTGGGAGTTCTCACTGTTCAAGTAACATTAATTGTAAAAGAGTGGGGTTTTTTTTTGTTGTTGTTTGTAGAAGCTCGCATTTTTTGTTTCCCTTTTTTTATTTTTAATTTTTTTTTAATTTCTAACAGCTACTTGTTTAAGGTAATAATTACCAAAATCTCAGACCAAAAGCCTCTTTCCTTGCACTTTTAGGTTATTAACAAGTATGGAGACTTGTACGGAGCAGAGCGTATAGCAGAACTTTTGGGTTTGGACAAAAATGCCCTTGATTTTAGTCCAGTAGAAGAAAGCGAACTAGAAGCAGCTTCTCTTGTATCATGGTATGACTTCAGAGCTTTATGGACAAACTGTATGTTGTTATAGCTTCCATTTCAGAGATAAAAATGGATTTTATATTGAAATTGTAGTGATGTTTTCCTCTGTATGGAAAATTCAAATGGATAAGTCTTTCTTGTGAAGAATTAAAATCAGCAAATATGTTTTAAGACACACAAAAAAAGCTTACCAAAAGAAAGAAAAAGTATTGACAACAAGTATCTAGATGTCAGATATCTAGACAAAATTCAGAGATATCTATTCTATAGTTGATGAAGTCAGGAAGCCAAGTGATTGAAAGTAGCCCAGTCACATTTCACTGATGATTCTGGCTTCTTTAAGACATGAAAAAGGATTTCTGCTCAGCAATTATTTTCTAGTAGTTACTGAAAAAATTATTAACTTTCCTTTTGGTAATATAACATTTTACACTAGAGAGAACACCTGCCATTTAAATTTAAAACAGGTAGGATCCATATTTCATTACTTTTAATGCATATTTTTAAGTCTGGAATAGGCCAGCGTCAATTCTAGTGAAATCATTCCACCAATTACAGATGTTAGAAACTCTGCATGGGTGCCAAGACTTAAAGAATTCTCTCTGAAAAATGAAGCATCTAAAAAGCCCAGATAATAAACAGCAAATACACATCACCAACTTTAACTACATGCATATGAAGTGTTACCACAGTTTGTTACTTGGAGAATTTAGTACTTCATTTTGACACTTAATGCATTTCAAATCTGGTATTTCCTAGGTTAAGCTCCATTGATACAAAGTACCACATTTGGAAGCTTGGTGTTGTTTTCACTGATAATGTAAGTATGTTAACCTAGAAGAATATTCTTTGATTTACTCTAAATGTGAATGTATGTCTTCCACTACCTGTTTTTATATTAAACAAATATATTCTACGCAAGTAGTATTGAATTACAGAGCCATTTTTAAAATAGTTTTTCTGTTTTGCCTTGAAGCAAATGGCTTTACATTAGCATTTTCTATTTGATTCCAAAGGGAAATAAATACTTATTCACCCTTAACACAATGCTAGCATTTGGAAAGTTAAAAGGCACATTCATTTATTTGTGTATAAATCATATTAGCAACCAAAGGTGCCCTTTCTCAGATCAAACATAGTACATGGAAACGTACCCTTTTTTATTCTTGAATTTGCTTGGTATGTTTGGTTAATTCTCTGCTTTCGTGCCTTCTCTGAAAGCCTCAAACTTACATTAAAATACCCTTTTTTGTCAGTATTCTTTTTTGCATCTCTTTTAGAATGCCCAAGCAAATAGGAAACCAAGGAGAATAAACTGAAGCATAAATTCAATAGGCACTAGAAGTACACTGACCTACTGTTTACAAACAAGATATTTTCTTTCATGTCAAACTGCGTTCAGATTCACTACTCACTAAGAATAAGCTGTACTGTGGACCATATGTCTTCTGGGCATCTTGAGACTTAAAAATAGTGAAATGCCTTAAAAATAATATAATGCATTTGCCTCCTTTAGAATCGGTCTTAAAACTTTAAGTGCTGTGTAACAAGCTCCCTAACCAAAACAGTTTTAAGGTAGGGGATTTCAGTACTCATAACATATATGCTGAAAACACTGTATTTAAATATGTAATATAGAGAGGTCTCATTAGCATAAGCAATTTTAAATGAACACAACTTCAAATGAATGGTAAGAAACAGAGCCTTTCTGAACAAATGTCCTAGACATACTACATTCAGATTGCATTACATAATTTGTACTACATTAAAATCAGATCATTGTACTAATTTTTCATTTCAAATTTCACTCTCTCTGCAGTCATTTTTGTATTTGGCTTGGTACACAACTATGTCTATCCTTGGACACTACAACAACTTCTTCTTTGCTGCTCATCTGCTGGACATCGCTATGGGTTTCAAGACATTGCGAACCATTTTGTCCTCCGTAACTCACAATGGCAAACAGGTTGGTTTTACATACAGAGGTTTGAAATTAATGCATTTTGTAACAATATTAAAAAAAAGTCCTGGGGTACCTAGGAAATATTACGATACAATTCATTTTGATCATGAATAGATTAAATAAGACTTCTCCAAGTCCTCTGCAGCACATTTAGTACGTGATTATTCCTATAAAAATATAACAATCTATGATCAGTGAGTGCTGATAACAAAAAGTGTTTTGTACACAATAAAAATATGCATCATTTCAGAAGAATATATGAATTATGACATAACCAGCTCCTTCTGTATGCTCTATGATGAATAGGTTGGTGATAACTGACAGGAATTCACAATCTCTTAGCTGCAGAAGTAATAATGATCTGAGAACAACTGAGATTTCAATACTTAGCTAGTAAGAATGTTCTTAGAGGTACAGACATTCTGCATTGTGGAATCTATTTATATGTCACTATCTCCCGAAAAAATCATGTTAAAATGCACTTCAAAAACTAACTGTGGAAACTTCTATGGGGAGTCACTCTTTGATCTTTGTACTGTATAAGATTACAAACCAACAAAAGCAACCTTTACATTAATGCTTTTTTTTTTTTTTTAATGCTGATCTCAATCTTATTAAATTAGTAAACATTATTAAATGTTGAGATCAGCATTAAAAAAAAAAAAAGCATCTCAACATTTAATAATGTGGAGAAACCTAAACCTAACAAAACTTCCAAAAAATTCCATTTCAAACAAACACATTTCATTTGTTCTCAAATACAGCATATATTTTAAGTCTATTCTTACAGTCTGTTAGGCATGTAAAAACACATAAAGGAATGTAACGTTTTGAAGAGTCATAAAAGCATCCTCCTTAGTTTAACTTTTATACTCTTTGTGAGACCATTTTCCATATCATTTTGCATGCAAGCAGTTTACAGGGCCACTTAACCTGTATACAGATCCAAGCAATGGGGATATATTTCAAAGCTGTCATTACTGTTCTCTTCTTGGGAAACACACCATATGATACCTTTTCCATATTTAAGGCAATAAACTGAGCTAGTTCATCAGTTATAACAGAATGAAATTGAAACGTACGTTCATGTCCTGTCTCCCTATACAGCTGGTGCTTACTGTAGGACTCCTGGCTGTAGTAGTGTATCTTTACACTGTTGTGGCATTCAACTTCTTCCGCAAATTCTACAATAAAAGTGAAGATGAAGATGAACCAGATATGAAATGCGATGACATGATGACAGTAAGTAAAACATCACTAGCATGCTTCAAATCTCATTCTGAATTCTTACATGGATAATTAAGATGAAATCACAGAACATCAGGGATTGAAAAAGCATCTCAAAAGATCATCTAGTCCAATATCACATAAAAGGATGTTTTCATTGTTAAAGCCATCTATCTCTTCTTCTTGCTATATAGTTCTTTTGAAAATGTTTACTGTCTTAAAATTCCCTCTTCACTCCCCAGTAGAGACAGCATATGCTTAAAGCACATGGAACAAATTTTGTGACAAATTGGTCAGACCTACAAAAAGCAGCTGTGTTCCTGCAGCATACGTAAAGAACAGTTTGATCCAAAGTTTTGTAAGCTCTTCTTACATGAAATATGTTAGCACTACTCCTGTGTCAGCCTGTTTACAGCTGGTAATTTAGTCATGAAGAAGTCAAGGGGGAGTTCAAAAGGGAGTATTAAAGGGAGTGATAATCTATCATTAATAATTTTCCTTATGATTTCCACCTGATTGCAACAGAAACCAACAACAATTTTCTGTCATAAGAAAAGCTATTCTACAGATCTTTTTGTAAAGAAACGTGGCATAATTTCAGGAAACTGAACCTAATGAGTTTGTGGACACCTCATTTCCTTCATGGAATACTCGCTGCCTGCTTTAAGTGCAAAAATAGTGAGTTATACCTCAGAATAGAGGTTTGCAATAGATTTCAACTAATGATTTTCCCTGTTCTGGAACTTTCAATCAAACAGTCACTGTAAGTCACATGTACAAATGATACGAAGTACGAAAACTTAGTGATATTGTTTGAAATGATCCCTCTGTGGATTGAATATAATGTTCTGGTCACAAAATGGATGTACTACTAATAGGAATCATTAAACTTTGTCACATTTCAAACCACTTTGCCAAGTGAGATAAAAAACATAATCTGAAATTGATTTAACTGTGATTAAAATAGCGAAGGTGTCGTGTAAAAAGTAAAGCTGCATTCTAACAGAGGATGTATAGCTTTGTTTGTGTTTGCCCGTGAAAGACCAGATGTCTCACTTCATGATAATTATTTAGCACTACAGCTGCTGTCTAATGTGACTTCAGAACCCTAGTTAGTCTCAGAAATTCTCATTGTTTTTCACAGTTTTTTTTAAGGTGGTTTACAAAATTCTGTAGCTGATTCATACAGAAGCATTACATAGATGGATAGATTCTAAAATGTTTACGTGGTTTAAATATCCACATTTTTAAAGATCATCCCATGAAGTCTTCTATGTTTAGAAAATAAAGCACACAGCAACATTTCTATAAAGTGATTTCTTTCACTTCAAACATAACAGAGCCTGTTTCTGAGATCATAAATAATGTACAATATACTGAAACTGACATCCAGTAGTGCCAAATGAAATTATCCAAAAACCACTTAAGCACAGACAGATCTACCTGCTGTGAATAATATAACAACATTTTATAACAGTTTTTCCTGAATTCCATTACAAGACTTTAAGAGAAGTCCTCCACCCTCTCAGAGCAAATCTGAGCCTTAGGAATTAATAGTAATGGGTATAATATTGTTGAACAGTACCAAAGAAAAGAAAGAGATCTTAATCTATAAGACATAGGGAATGACAAGAGGGTAATATACTTGATGCTGACTCCTACCTCTTTGTAAGTTTACTTGAGGATGTAGCCACACTAGTTAAGATGTTAAGAGATTTTTGGTTCAGCAGGCGATACATGAGGAACGATATTACATCTTCTGTTTCTGTAACTTTTAGTAGGGCAAAATAATTCATGATAAATAAAATTTCTCACTTTTTTTTTTTAGTGTTACCTATTCCACATGTATGTGGGTGTAAGATCTGGTGGTGGCATTGGGGATGAAATTGAGGATCCTGCTGGAGACCCTTATGAAATTTATCGAATTGTCTTCGACATCACATTTTTCTTCTTTGTCATTGTTATCCTACTGGCCATTATTCAAGGTACTTTCACTTATGATAACAGAAATAGTTAGAATTTAGTGTACGTAAATTCTGAGTGCATTTAAATAACATTTATGTTTGACGTAATTATGCAGAATTGCTTCAAAGGCTTATTTCTGAGCTTATAAAGTCACTAATTCTGAAAGTTATAATTATAAACTTAATTTACAAATAATGCATTCTACCAAATATTACACAAAGTACTAGAAACATAACTTACCTTGATTATAGCATTTATGACAAGCAATGACACCGTTTGTGGAGGATTGCTCTTCCTGCTAAGAATACCATTTAAATTTGGAGAGCATTACTGTAGACTCTTTTCACTGCATTAGTTTGGAGCTAGTCATTCACCTTGGGTTTTTTCTCTGACAAGGCACAATGACCACGCACCCATTTTCTCATTTCTTTAGAGGATGATTTTCAGTTCTAATTTGTTTGCAATTGTGGCTTACAGAGAAGGAGACATATACTGATTGACTGCCAGTGTTGAACGCTCATTCTATAAACTGTCCTACGGTTGGAAGGAAAAAATGTAAAACAAACATTTTTCAGGCAGTCTAGTGGCAAAGAAAAAATATAAATGGTCTGTATTTTTTTAGATATTACAAATGTTGCAGTACCTCAAATGACCTAACTTTATTCTTAATGCACTGGAAATGAAAGAATAATGCTTGAAACGTGAAGCAGCATCACAAACTGTTTGGAGGGTGGTGACTGTCTTGTGGAACCCAATTCTTCTTTACTCAACAAAAGGAAGCTTTTCCTTAAGAGGAAGTAAGAGAAATTGAGAAATTCTCACTGCTGGGTCCAGTATAAATGAATACAAGATGTCTGCAAATTGATACATTTGAAATCAAATTATTCAACCTGTACAGAAGCATGCCAAACTTCAAATAGAAAGGAGGATGTCTACCAAAGCTACTTTTTTTGCACTACTTGAAAGAGAAGTATTGCTAAGTACTTAACTGTTGCAACCTATCCATTTGAAATAGGTCTTATAATTGATGCTTTTGGTGAATTAAGAGACCAGCAAGAACAAGTGAGAGAAGATATGGAGGTATGAGAGGAACATTACATTTTTTCATTTGTCTTATTAATCTAGATTTTTACAGTTATAATTGAATCTTTGAGTTGTAATTGATTTGTAAACACAAATTGTGTTTCCAGACCAAATGCTTTATTTGTGGAATTGGCAACGACTATTTTGACACAACCCCACATGGCTTTGAAACACATACTCTGCAGGAACACAACTTGGCAAACTACCTGTAAGTATATTTTACTATTAGAATTATTATAATGAGATTTTTCAGCTCAAAAGTAATTTAGGAGTTGTGTGTCCTAAGATAGAGGAATATTTCCATTCCTTTCTGGTTTTCCCTAATACACTTTAAGCTGTTGGTTATCTTTAAAGTGCTTGCTCTACATGAGCTAGCTTAGTGGAACAATGCCTGAAGGCACATCAGCCTCTTTTATCTCCTTTAATCCTCTGTAATGAAAGCCACATATAGGAAAGGATTAGGAACAACAGTTTACTAGCTAGTAAGTTCTTTGTTTTATCAGTATGACCAAATCCCAAGAAAGTCACAACTGTCTTCTAGACTAAAACCACTGAAAGTTACTGCTGATCTAAAAATGTTACTTGTCATTGCCTCCAGTGCCTCTGAGTGCATCTACAAGAGCTTATGGTAGCAGAAGGAAGGTCTTTGGTTTGGTTTGATTTCTATGAGTTATATTCAAAATAATCATGAAAAAATGCATTTCTGGAAAATAAGCTACAAAAAATAATGTACAAATCTGATCCTGTAGTTTCTTACCAGCAGTTTTCTGAAACCACTAAACAACTGGCACTAGTACACATTCAGTCTATAGCCAAGACTTCTAAGACAGTGGTTTCATACTTTCATTAGTGAGTGTAGAGCAGATCAAAGAGGGTTACTGAAAAGGGAATTTGGTGGCATTAGTCACCCTGACAAAAATGATAACTACATGACCATCTTGGACCAAGGAGGCCGAACTGGTTGGTCCTTCTTTTAAAGGCTGGCTTTGGAATACAACACTGTATCTGAGCTTAAAAAAAAACAAAACAACAGTGCCTCTTAGTATATATGTTGCATTATTCCTTGCGCAGTAACTGACTCTGTAGAATCAATACACATTACTTACGTGAGTCAGGTTTTCTTCTCTATCCATAGTTTTTACCAATCTACAGCCTCCAAGCTTCTCTTACTACATTGCATCACTTAATTGGCATGTGGGATCCTGTCATTCACTGTAAATTAAAAATTGTCATTTTCTTAATATTAGAACATATGGAGAATAATCTTTCTATGCAGGTTGCTTTTTAATTAGAAAAAAAAAGGTTTTAGAAGTTAGTATATTTTCCTTTTTAAAATGAAAACATATTAAGTTTAACTCCCAATGCATTACATCAAAAACCAGCTATCCAAGAGCACTGTCACATAAAACAGACCAAGTGTTAGTACTCTACAGCCTTTCCAATTACTTCAATTTTGTACATTTGACACAAGTGGTACCTAAGATAAGATAGGTTCTACTTGGTTGCACCAAGATTTCCAAGCCATCTACCATCTACAAGTTCATAACCTATCATACTTCTTGCATAAATTCTGTAAGAACTTCTTCCAACATGACAGAATTTGAGCATAAAAGAGCTATATATGTAGGCCCAAGTCAGGTGTTACTACTGATCAGCACTGAAATGAAAAAACTGCTGAAATATATTTTTCCACTTCTACAGATCCTACAGCTGTTAGCAATTTCACAGAAGTCTCCAAGGATTGCATTTTCTTCTTTAAAACATCCTAGAAGCCTAGGAACGTCATTTCTTTGCTGGTTGCCACCATAAACATCAAATCCCACTCTAGGAAAGGTTAGGGGAGAGATTATACATCCTGCGTTAATACCTGTTCCATGCACTTGTTTCAGGTTCTTCTTAATGTACCTCATAAACAAGGATGAGACTGAGCATACTGGCCAGGTGAGTCGGAAAAAAAAAAAAAAAAGCTAAATATTTGTCTTGAAAAGCTGCATCTTCCTTCTCCAGCCTTGTAGCTTGACGTACCACCAGGTGGAACTGATGTACCACCAGTGGAGACAAATATCCACTCCTGAGATTTTTGAGCGAGAAAAAAGGACAGGTGCACTATCCAGCACTACTGTAGTGTGCCTGGAGAAGACAGCCTTCAGTAGTTACATTACTGTATTTATAGTCTATACCCATATATATATTTATATATATATTTATATGTATATACGGACAGTATATGAACATATGTTCATAAGTTCAGTGTTATTAGATCCTAAATGGAAATAAGATATAATTAAATCTTCTTTATTTTCCTTATTTAAAATAAGATGTTGCACCAATACTGTGAAAGTACCTTATAATTCAGTGGTTTTCCAAGGAAACTAAAACACATTTTGCAATGCAGATTATAGAGGTTTACTCTGATAGAATTGGACTGATTAGTTTTCACTTACCTGCACTTTTTTGACTTTTTTAAATTAAGCACAGTAACTGCTTACTGTTACAATTTAGAGCACTGGCTGTAAGGAGTTAAAATAAATGTTAAAAATAAATGCCAAATATAAATCTTAAAATAAGTGTTCTTTATCATTTTCAGGAGTCATTCGTGTGGAAGATGTACCAAGAAAGATGCTGGGATTTCTTTCCAGCAGGAGACTGCTTCCGGAAACAGTATGAGGATCAACTTGGCTAATATAACAAAAGATCCAGTATATAAACTTCTTTCCTTTTCATGATGTAAATTCTCAGCCTGTATTTGCTTTAAATGTCTTTAAACTTAAAGACATACATAAAATTTGAAACAATTTCATAGGCTTTTTATACGTTCCCCGTACAAAACTGGTCTTCTGCTGGAATTGTAATTTGAAAAGAAAAATCTATGCCAATATCAAATCGAACCTTCCAATTTAAACATGCTCTGATATTATAACTTTTTAACTACACCACTTAACCTAGTGTTCGGTAAGAGTGAAAGGGCTAAAAGATGTCTTACCTGTACAACATTTGATGTTTAAGAACTTGAACATCAGAGGCCATGCCTCAGAAAAAGTACTTCAAGTGCTGTCCCATTTTTGCCCCACAATATTTGCTAGTCAGTATATTAAGACACAGCTTGAAAAGCTTTAAGCAGATAAAAGGAAACATTTTCAAACACTTTGTTGACCTTGAATCATGAAGTGCCTTAAAACCTCCGTAGACATAGCTATGCAAACTTTTTGTTAGTGTTCTAGGTGAACAGATCCATTGACTGTATTGCTTCTCTGTCCTTCTGTATGAAATTGCACTCAAAGTTTGTATACAACCTTCAATAACAGCTTATTAGATGCTGCTGTTACAAGACACACCCTGTATCAAAATGAATACAGTTTAAATCACAGGCCAAAATAAAACAATGCTCTACTGTCACCTGCAAATAGAAGCTGCAAGGTTTATGCATTTATTTTTCTTCTCGTAGAAAGTGCCCACTGCAATAAAATATTATAAACCAAATACTGCCTTTTTGATTTCTTTCTGATTTTTTTTGCAATACAGAAATGTGGCGTGCTGAAGCTGATTAAAAACATGTATTTGTTGTGCATTCATTGCTTTATTTTAAGGACTGCATGTATCAAGTACAAGCTGGAACAACAACTCTGGCAGTTTGCTGCAGCCTACATTTTAAGCAAAAAAAAAAACAAATCCCAACTTAATCATAAATGTTAGGCCTCTTTAAGACTGTTACACAGTCTTAAACATTACTTAATCAATCATACCTAATCAAATTTTGGTGGCACAGAATTTCAGGTGCCTGGTTTTATTTGCAGGCAAGTGAAACAAATAAATGAAATAAAGAACAGCTAAAGGAGGGTTCCACTTTCTACTTGATTTTAGCTATATTCACTTATTCACATACGGAAAATTGGTTTCAGGAAATCATGCTGTCTAGCCAGTCTTCAAGCTCTTCCTCAGTAACAATTTTGGATGTTTTCTGCTCTTGCTGTGGTGCTGTACTTCTCTGTTCTGGCACATCTGCTCTTGGAGGGTCTAGAAAAGCAAAAGGAACAGGCTTTTGAAAACATGGAAAAAATTCTGTACTGTCTTTTTCCTTCATCAGTTTGCTTTTTTAATGCATGCATGACTGTATTTTATTGCAATACAATCTCTCAAAGAATAACATTTCAAAAACAGTAGCAACAATTAAAAACGCAGTTTGATAAGCTCAACCATAGAAATGCAGCTTCCACCAGATTCAAGGAGGGGCAGGACCTGCTTCTAAGTAAGCAAACCCCTATTGCGATCTATTCACAATCCTGACATAAACAGAATTTTCTTTAGTATAGGAGAGCAGCAGGAGACCGCAACAGCGGATCACAATGCAATTAGCATGATGACTGTAATTCCACATTCCGATGGCACTGTTTTCTTAAGGGATTTACACTGTGCTTTGGATATACCAGCAGAATGAAAGATTCTCCTCAGAGACAAGGCTTACTGCATTGCACATGGTGATATTTATGTCACCAGCTATCTCTGTGTTTGGACTTAATTTTTATCAAAACAAAACAATCATACATAAAAATCAGAGATGCTGAAGTTCTTTAACATCATTGTAGAACAAGGAGACGTACAACTGCTCTCCTTCAGAGCTAACAGTAGTACAGATTCCAGTGGCCCGCTGAACTTCTGCTATAGGAAAATTTGTGTTTGTATTGTGTCTATTAAAAAGCTCATTTTGTATTATCACTGCTAGTAAAGTTTGAAAATAACATTTGTAGTGTAATCAGAAATAGCTATCAGGTCTTCATTAGATTATCAGAGAGAACTAAGGGCCGATAACATTACATAAAAACTATCTTAATCTTCCACTAACTAAAATTCTGTAACAGTACTTTAAAACAAAATAAAAATCAAATTTGGCTGATTCGTAAGACCACTGCTGTTCTACAAAATTAATGCTTAAAATGAACATCATGACAGTGGTGAAACTTCAGGTGAGAGGGTCAGAGCACAGCCCCAGATAAATGAAGTGCCCTATGACAGAGATACTGATAGCAGAACTGTTTACTTGCAAGTTAGGAGTTTAAAAACAACACTGAGAAAAAAAAATAAAGGCACTGGGAGAAAGCAAAATCTTACCATTTTCCTTACTTTCCATTTTCAGATCTTTCTCTGTTGATATGTTGTAGGATAATGCACCTGACACAGAATCAATGGGAGCATCCAGATTTAGGAGACGATCCAGTTCTTCATCCAAATGGTCAGTCTCTTGCTTTTCTAGCAGACGGGCTCTGTGAAATGGTTCTGCTGCACTTGTCCCAGGATCACTTTTAGTTCCAGGCTCCGATGAAGCAGCAGAATCACCAACAGATCGGGAGACCAACACCGTTTCCCTCTGAGACAAAGACTGCCGAAACAGCTCCCTCCTTTTGCTGTCTTCAACAACTTTAGATTTCATCTGTGGTAGCTCTATGGGTGTAGATGCCTAAGAGTACAAGAGAGGACTTCAGAGTTTCTAATTATTAGACAGAATATTAAAAATCTTCATTTTCCTCTGCTTGAGCAGATGGATCTTTTTTCTGCTTTCGCTTTTTAACTTCTTATCAGTTCTTTTTCTCTTACATTAATATAGTCTGTTTTCACAGCCTGAAGAAACACTTCTTTCCTTACCTTTCTTTAACCAGAACATGTTTTCTTCACTTGTTTGACTGACAGTTGTAGCAGTTTACATGCACAGTAAGTCTAATTCATAGAACAAGCATATATGTTTATATTCATTAGAAGAGTAAATCAAACAAAATAATTATCTAATAGAAAGAATGTGGAAGCACTTTCAAAATTTTGTTGCAAGTTTTTAATAGCTGCTAAAAAGACAAGCAAATACAAAAAAGATTAGAATAATTCCATGTCACTCATATATACCTGGCTTGAAGTCCAATGCAATGCACACAAAGTATTCTGCTTAAAGCCATCAATAGAGCATAAAAAGGGCTGATACAGGGGTCTCCTACTTCACGTGACAGTCTCAAAAATATATTTACTTATAAAATGCATTCGTGTTACATTTGAAAACTAGGTTTAAAGTCAATCATATCGGTTAAAATATTTACACTTTATTGTGAATATTCAGTTACCTGTACAAGTTCAGCAGCTACATTCAACCTCAGATGTAGAGGCAACTCCTGCAGGGCCTGGGCTAAGGACTGGCAGTCAACAGAAAGTGCAGATAACTGAAATGTAAACCAACACACAGCACACATGCATTACAAAAGAAGTTGAAACCGTTTATGCCTTTTACATTCCTTTGCATATTACATATTTGTAATATGTAATGTAATATGTAATATGTAATATGTAATATGTAATATGTAATATGTAATATGTATTGTAATTACATAATATTAGCATATTACATTCCTTTGCTCCACACACTGTAAGAATGCGAAGACCAATTTACAAATATACAGTATCTAAAAGACACTGACAATAATAGCAGGAATTCTTAGCTCTAGAAGCACACATGAACAAAGCATTTCGGCTAAATCTGGCTAAACACCTACAAAGCAAATCATTACTCAGTTAAAAACAGGATGAATGCCTTGGAAATCCAAAAAGTAGGAAATGGTTCCACAAGCTGACAATGTCATAAGAGACTATGGCTTCTGCACACTTGCAAAGAGCAGTGTCTGGAAATGATATGAATCCAACAACAAAAATTGTAAAATGCCAAATATCATTGAATAACATTTAAGTGCATTGGGGAAGAGCTATGAGCTTTGGACATTTGCAAAAATACAAAGAACAATAAAATATTTCTCATGAAGGTGAAATAGAGAGACAGGGAATACGAGGAAAGGCTGATGATGAAGGAAAAGAGCTGAGAAATAATATAATGTAAATAGGAATTCAACATCCAAGTAGGTATTTCACTATAAGTGGTGCTTAAATAAAAAAGAAAGAAACCAAAACAAATGGATGAAAGCAGGATTTAAAGAATTATAAACACTTCATGGCATATGCAGCTATTTGTGCAAGAAAATAAGCAGAGGAATACTTTGTTGCTGGAATTACCAGTTTTACTGGAAAAACAAACAAAAAAACCCAACCAAACAGATAATCACTACTTGTCTGATTTTTAAATTGCAGTGTTCCGAAACGTTCCTATTGTGGTTTATCAACCTACAACAAAGCAAATTCAGGTTTGCTTTTTGTAAAAGTGAATAACAAAGTGTCAATGTCACTGATACAATTCAATTCAATTCCACATTTTTCCAAACTGTTGCTTTGCCATTCCTTTCTACATATAACA
Organism: Tympanuchus pallidicinctus; assembly: GCF_026119805.1. Lineage (NCBI taxonomy): Eukaryota > Metazoa > Chordata > Aves > Galliformes > Phasianidae > Tympanuchus > Tympanuchus pallidicinctus. The sequence goes on along the minus strand of NW_026294747.1, from coordinate 29,426,988 downwards.
AGGACTGGGAAATATCTACTCATTCTGCAATCATTTGTACGCCTCTTCCACTTTGTTTTGTTCCCTCACATTAAAGTTCAGTTTATGATTCTATAATAACTTCTTCTATGCATGCAAACAGGCAAAGAACTAGAAGCAGATCTAAAAGAGGAAAAGGCAAGGAACTTGGAGCAGTAGATGTAGGAAGAAAATAAGGATCAAATCCAGTTTTCAGGGGAAAAAAAAAAAGAGAGGCAAGAAACTTAAAGGCTGAAGAGCAGAAAGAACACAAAGAATTAGCTCATGCTAAGAAACCACCTGGGCCAGGACAGGAAGAAGAAGTCAAAGACATGATCTACTTGAAGCACACAATTTGAATGAAGCAGAGGCAAAAGAACGTGCCCACCACAACACAATTCATAACTCAGTACTGGACCAAATCCCAAATGCACAGTCTCTGCATTGGTAGACAGAGCACCTTTTAAACTGACTGGCAGTGCAAATCTTCACTCTGCTCACCATGGCCTCAGCATATAAATGAGCTAATAGGTTCAGATCAGTTAAATGCTTTAATGACAAGTCTAGGAGGAAATCATGGAGAAATTAATATTCTGGAAATGCACAGAGAAAAGGAAGCAAAAGTCATGTGCTGTACTACTGGCATCCTACATACTGGGAAAGGAAGAAACTGATGAGAATATAAAATCATTCCCCCTCACTGCAAGAAAGCTATTGAGGCCCTGGAACGTGTTCAAAGGAGGGCAACAAAGCTGGTGAGGGGTCTGGAACACAGGGCTTATGAGGAGAGGCTGAAGGAGCTGGGAATGTTCAGCCTGGAGAAGAGGAGGCTCAGGGGAGACCTCATTGCTCTCTATAACTTCCTGAAGGGAGGCTGTAGTGAGCTGGGGGTTGGCCTCTTCTCTCGTGTCATCAGTGATAGGACCAGGGGGAATGGCTTCAAGCTACAGCAGGGGAGATTCAGGCTGGACATGAGGAAGTATTACTTTTCAGAAAGGGTGGTCAGGCACTGGAACGGACTGCCCAGGGAGGTGGTGGAATCACCGGCCGTGGGGGTGTTCAAGGAAAGGCTGGATGTTGTGTTGAGGGACATGGTTTAGTAGGAGCTATTGGGAATAGGTGAACGGTTGGACTGGGTGATCTTTTAGGTCTTTTCCAACCTTGGTGATTCTATGATTCTATGATTCATTGAAAGCCAATCTCTCACTGGAAAAAAAAACACAAGATCGATTAAAAAATTGCTGTACAAGCCTCTTGGTAGTATTTCCTCATCTTAATTTGTAACATTGCAATTTCAATATAACTTTAAATATCAGTGCCCTAGGAATAATTATTCCCAATATTTTAGGAAATAAGCAGCAAATGTTCAAAATTCAAATACATACAAATGTTTCAAGTGAGACTCAAGCACAGCTCTTCAGCAATTTTAAGAAAAGCTTCAAAGACAAAAGCTAGCAGTGTGTGCTTGCAGCTTGGAATGCTAACAGTATCATGGGCTGCGCCGATAGATGGGTGAGCAGCAGGGAGAAGGAGGTAACTTGCCTACTGCTCTGCCCTTGTGAGGCCTCACTTGGAGTTTTGGGGCCCCTAGCACAAGAAGGACATAGAGCAGTTGGAATGGGTCCAGAGAAGAGCCACAAAGACGGTTGAAGGGCTGAAGCACCTCTCCTATGAAGAAAGACTGAGAAAGCTGGGTTTGTTTAGCTTGGAGAAGAGAAAGCGGCACAGAGACTTCATTGCAGCTTTCTAGTTCTTGAGGAGAGCTTAAAAGCAGGAAGGGGGCTAACTTTACATGGGCAGACAGTGACATGACAAAGGGGAATGGCTTTAAACTAAAAGAAGGGAGATTTATGTTAGGTGCTGTCTTAGAAAGTAACTAAGAATTCTTTACTCAAAGAATGGTGAGGCATTGGAACAGGCTGTACAGAGAGGCTGTAGATGCCCCACCCCATGGAGGTGTTCAAGACCAGGTTGGATGGGGCCCTGAGCACCATGATGTAGTGGGTGGCAGCCCTGCCCGAGGCAGGGGTTGGAAATAGATGATCTTTAAGGTCACTTCCTACCCAAGCAATTCTACAGTTCTGTGATCTTGCAATAACTTAGGTGGATTGTGGGAGAAAGGCAGTTTAAAGATCAACACATTTTCTAGTATCCCAGTATAAAAAAACAGGACACTACAGTTTCTTTGCACTTATTTATATAACCACAGAGATCCACAAGCAAAAAATTTCAAACCTTGTTGAGTTCCACAGTCATTTTGAAACTGAAGTTTCTAGTAGAGGATATACACTGGTAATTTGAATTAAATGTGAAAACACATTTTGTAGTCAAATATGTGAATATATATCTATAGGTCCCATTACAGCCTTTTTGCTAAACTGTTCTGAACACGTTTGAAAATGGAAAGCTGACCTTATATGTCAGCAGAACAAGGTGATTTACACCCCTTACTTGCCCTTCTCTTGACAGGTTTGTGTTCTTTTCTTTCAATGCTCCTTAAAAACCTAGCCTGTTGTCTTGAACGTTCTTCAGTAGGAAAGAAAAGGACAAGACTCAAGAGCCTCCAGCATCAGAAACAAATTAATAAATGTATCTACAAATTACACAGTGCTATTGTTCTGCTGTAAGCAGAACTGCATACAGAGCTACATACATTGCATGTGCCAGGCAATTATCTGCACAGAACATTCAGTTACCTGCTTACAGTATACGTTTTCTGTATCCCAGTCTTTCTCTTCAGCAAATCGAAATTGTGTAAAGGAATCTCCTACAGAAAAGAAATTAAAAAAATATTTTAATATTTTTTAATAGCACACTCCCTGTAAGCTCCAAATCCTACAGAAATACATTTAATCAATCAATAAACCTCAAATTTTCAGCATATTTGTGTTTGAACGCTGCTTGCATTCAAAATAGTAAACTTCTCTAAGCCCAACTGAATGGAATTTATGTACAACATTTTGAGAGTACTCTTTATGAAAAGCCTTAAATGTGCTGTAGAAACATTTTTTCAATACATCTCTTCTAAAATGAATTACAAGGTTCTAGATATCAGTTTGTACTGGCCAAGTAAATGCTTTCTGTTGTTTGGCAGTTAATGCTTCAGATTTTCTCTTCCCTTACTCTGGCACGTCATAAAAAAATAGCACTGAAACCAGTGTAGCCAAAACCTTGCTTCATGTATATACAGGATTGAATAAAAAACACAAATAAACAAGAAAACCCACACCATTAAATCAGGCTAATTAAACATATGTAACCTTAGCTATGGGATCTTCTAACCTCCTGCCATGTTGCTCCAAGACAGTAGGAACCTTCTTTTTCTACAGGTAAGCATAGGGTGTTGGTTTAGATTCTACTGCAGTACTACACTGGATTGCAACAGACAGTCTTATCAGCTTATTTGTTGTAAAAACACCAGAATTCCAGGAAAAAATATTAGTAAAGTCTATCAGAGATGAAACATGAAAGATGGGGGTTGCAGATGCAGGCAGAATCAGATCCAACCTACAACAAATACATAATCATGTAAAACTGAAATGACTATGAAAACTTCTTATGGCTCTTATGTGTTGTACCATTCAATTGAAACAGCAGTAGAGCTATTTTATAACATTAGTTATTCACTGTGTATGAGCAAAATCATAATTCTGGAATAAGTTATTACTTGTTAGTAACTGACAATATTTCTACATATATATATATATATATATATATATATATATATAAAAACACAGACACTGAAAACTAATATTCAGTCTTTACAGCCAGCAATTTACACTTTCAAGTGCTTCTTTTGAAACCATCCTGTTAGTCTGTTTTAAAAATTGAAAATGAATCATTTTAGATTCAGCAGCATTTAAAGAACAGGTTACTGCAAATTAAATAAACAAAAAGGAAGGCGTGGGGAACACCTTTTGACTTCTTTTGATCAACTTGCCATAAAGAAATACGCCATAAAAATTATAAGGAACAAGAGAACCCCAAAATGAAATAATGACCAGCAATCTAGAATAACACACAGCATGTATGCTGCTGATGCAGAGCATGGGATGTGTGTCTTCCCAGACCACGCAGTTTGACAACAAACAGCTGTTTGTGCGTCTTTGTACGGATAGAGTAGACAGCTGTTAAATTGCGGTGTGCAGGAGGTTAGATTTGATCCTGAGAATTACAGATTACCTGGAGAAATATGGTACTTTGTGTGCCTAACTGTAGATGTGAATGTTTAACTTGAAAACTCACAGTTGACTGCTGCTGACAAAGGTGCCTGCCTTTTCATTGCTAATAACACAACTGTGAGTATATCCCTCTGTCAGAGCATTGAGAACATTGCTAAGTAATAGCTAAAGCTAAAACTTAAAGAAATCCAGATTCACTCTTAACGCCTTATTTTACAGTAGATACCAAAGAGTGCCAATTAATTTCAGTGCTCATTTTTAAAAGGCTCAGTTTAGTTACACACACAAAGAAGTACGTATTGAAAAACGGTTAAACCAAATGATTCTCAGAGCCCTCATGCTATTGGGAAAAAAGTCATGTATTTTCTTCAAGACAAAGAAGTAAAATTAAACTAAAGGATGAGTCGGATGCTCTAGATAGCTGAGAATGACCCGATGTAAAGCAGCTAAACAAACCCACTTCACCAGGAAAATAAGCCAGGATCCAGATCTGACTTGTGATTCTCCACACATAGAAAGTCGGGAATAATAGATCCACAGACACTGTATTGCTGAATTAAAGGGTATGACTTAAACGGTAGTTTAACTAGGCTCTTAAATAGATTAACAAAGCATGCCTTTCAAATGGAAAAGCAATAACTACAATTCACAGTAGCACATTTAATGCAAATTAGGTTAATGAGAATGTTGGTCTAACCAATTATCTTTTCACAAATTCCTTTACCCTGAGAATAACTTCCTTTTGTGTCATGAATACTAATCAAACATCTTGCAATGACTCAGAGTTCTTTCCAGCATAAGAACTGCTCTTCTTCATTTTAATTTGAAGAGTTTTTATCTTACTTACAAACATTATTTGGTCTCCAAACACAGAATAGCTAAAAATAATGCATTCAAGTAAACCTTACACATCATTTTTGATAACTCTCACAATAAATCCTAATAATCTTTTTTTGTAAAATGCAAATTTGCTATAAAAGAATAGCAGCTCTAAAGCACTATACTATACTAACACTGGAATATATTTAAAACTAAATCAATTGATTCAAATAGAATACATGTCTCATAGTCTCCTTAGTCCAATCATGTCTTCATACAAATATCACTGAACAGCAGAATCAAACAAATCCCTGTAAGCTGTACTAAACGCTTTCTAATATGTGAATTGACATTAGTATGAGAGTTGAAAGCCTGAAAAACACATTTCAGTGTGAGCAGCCACACCAGAATCATAACTTCGTTCACTTTAACTCTCTAATTCACTGAAACACAAAAGACAAAACATTACTGAAGACAGAAGAAAAATATTTGGTAGTCTTAGAGATTGTGAAGCAGATTTTCAGACTGGAAGGAGGAACAAACAACGTAACAGCGGCCTTCAAAGACAACCACTAAGCAACATTTTTTCTTTAAAGAGCAGAAAACTTCACACAGAATATCCAAGACAAATCCATCAATCAAACAAAAGGTAGGGAATGAATTTTGGATTTATGAGTTTTGAACAAATGAATGAGCAAAAAGAGAAAACTACAGTCTATTTGTAATGAACGTCATTTGTGTCATTTGTGATGAATGAAGTGTGAGTGCATCTTCGTCAAACTGGAGGAAAAAGCGTGAGGAAGAGCTCCTACTCACCTGTATCACAGCCTGCTCTCTAGAGCAGATTCTGGAAACAGCCACAACTACACACCAGGCACTGACAAATCTCATCAGTACCAAAAGATTTATTTTTTTTAATCCTTACATTGTGTTTCCAATGATGCAATTTACAGAGCAGTCCATCTGCTATTAAAGCTTCTTCTAAATAACATATCTTCAGATAAATACCACTGAAGACACCATTTTTTTCTCCTGCAAAGGGAGAAACCTTAACCTGTCTATAAATGGATAACAAATATTCTTCCAAGCCTAAAGAATCTGCTTTGCAATGAGTATTACACAAATAATTATACACACCATAAACAGATATAATAATTTGGCCAAAGTATATATTATATAAAAGCAGGCTCTTGGAAGACACAAAGTTTCATGGCCCTTGTAGTAATGTCACTGATTACATTTCTACATTTTTAATTATTCAACTCTGATAGAATACACACTGTAACTCCTATCTTTTACTATGATTAAGGCTTGAGGTGTTTTACTTATTGCCATAAATGTAGATGGAGAACAGAACGTGGGAATACAAAAACAGAAAGACTCTGCAAGAAATCAACATCTATTAATTTCCTTCAGATATTATTAAGAGCAGTCTATTTCAAGTAACTGCAAAGTCTGTCTTTTATCAAGTGCATGGCAGTTATTTCCAAACAACAGGTCTTTGCCACAAATGCTTCAGCACAATCTACATTTTCTCCTGGTTCTGCTATTCAGCAGTAGATTACACAGGAGTGTATTACAAAATCCAGAAGGCTCACGACAACAGTTCAGCATAAAAATCTGAATTACCAAAATTCTAGAAGAGTATCTTACAGGATGTTCTTCTATTGACAGCAGTAGAAGACCTGGAGCTCTGTGCAAACGTACCGAAGTCAAGGATACTCATATCCTGCATCATGAACTATAAAGCATATTTGAAATCAGATTGAGAAAAAAAAATGTTCAAAATTAAATCCCTGGCACAACTGTACAGGGCTACTGGTCACATTAAAAACAATCACAACAAGACCAGGCAGATCTGACAAACAGCGTGACCATCTGATCAAGCATAAATCACACATTCAAAATTTTAAATCATCACAGATGAACAAATAAGGAGATCTTTGGAAACTGGTGCCACTTCCAGAACAAGGACTGTCTACATAGGAAGAACAGAGTGAGTTTAACATAGAGGATCACAAAAGCAAGGTTAGATACCAGTTTTTCAAATGAGTAGGAGGGTGAAACCAACCAGTCCCAGAGAACATAATGGTAAAAGAGGAAGAAAAAAAAAAAAAAAAAAAAAAAAGCAAATTCTACTTGTTTTAAAAATAATAATTAAAATCTAAAGCAGAAGTTAACAAGGGTAAGGGCAGCGAAAAAGTATGTATAAATACAGTATATCAGGCAGCATGCTCAGCCTGCCCTGCTGAGATGATGTGCATCTAATTAAACATAACCAACATTAAACAAAACAAACATCTAGTATTTAGTTACAGAGCTCTACAGAGAGTTACCTTCATCAGTCATCTTTTTACATGAAAAAAATAGGAAGGAAAAGTAGGAAATGCACAAATCTATTTTTTATTCTGTAGCTAAGAGTTCTTTTGGATTGTTTCAAGTTCTACATCTGTAGCATGTGTAAGGAGAAGAGAGATAGATATATATCCAACTTCCCTATCTATCACACCTGTAACTGTAAAGATAGCATTAAGCAAACTCCACCTTGTCATTAACTTTTGCACATTTTCTATAATGTATCATTACTTTTAATGTGTAATTCTTTCCTCAGTACGTAACAGCGGAAGTCTCGCAGCAAATGCAGACTGCAGCAAAACTGCAAAATATTAAAACAAAATGCACTGAACAAGACAAAAACATTCAGAATGTCAACCAAATTCAGCTATTCATAAATACCAACTCCATCTTCTCCACTTTTATATTGAATAAACATTAAAATGATATTTAAGTGTGAAGTTGTTGATTTCCCAGTAGACTAAGCAAACTTTTTATTAAGTTTAAGCTAGTCAACTTAAATATTTACATTTTTTCCTGATGCTTTATGACATTTCCTAGTGTCGTTTTCCTCGGGTTGCTAATCTACAACATACTTAGTATTTTTAAATGTCAGTGCAACCAGCTTTCTAGATCAGACAAACTATAAAAATCCATAGGGTGTGCTGGGTTTTGAGCTGTAACACTGAAGACAAGGACTGAAAAAAGGCAAAGATGACCAAACTTCTTAATGCAGAAAGACTCATGACCAAAGACAACTTGCTTATCTATGATCTATTTGATCTATAACTTACTTATCTATCATCTGTATCTAAGCAGTAGGATGATATGGCAGGAGACTCTCCTTAGGGACAGGGACAACAACAACTCTGAATAAAAGGCCTGCATGGAAACATGCTGTGTGGGTGATGAACACCAGCACAACCCAGTGGGCACCCTGCTCTGCATACTTTGACTTCTCACACTTCTCAGCAAGGTATTGTGAGAAGTTAAAAAAATAAAAATAAAAAAATAAAAATAAAAAATAAAAAAAATATATAATATATATAAATAAAAATTATATAATATATATAATATATAATAATATATATATATTTTTTCTCCATAATTGAAGACACAACCTCTGCACTTCATTCAGGAAGTTTCCATGTTTTCCAAGTCACTCACAAAGCCTCACTACTACAATGTTTCTAATTCCAAATATAATAAGTGCAGTACAGTACCCAACAAAATAAGGTTTTAAACCTTAACAAATACTGGCTGGATCACCAATTATTGCAAAGCCCAGATTCAAAACTCAGGTCCTGGTGTGAACTTGGCAGAGAGCTCTGACCCCAAACTAATGCTTCTTTTGGAGATAGCCCTTTCTCAATTCTATTAATTACCCATAATCAGATTACTGATCATTCAACCTCCAGCATAAACACTGCATTCAAGTATATCATTCTAATGAAGCTGGAAGATGAGAATATCACACAGTTCATTATATCAGATTTATTTTTGTGCTTTTTTCATTTAAGGAAATTTAACTACACGTATTGTATTGCATAAATTTACAGTAGGACAACCCGTGCTTTCTGCAGATATGCTGTAAAGACAGAATCTTAGAGAAGAAAAAAAAAAAAACAAAAACAAAGCAAACTTTAAAATACTTTATTTTAAGCACCCTGCTATTTTTGTTCTGATAATAGTGAAGAATTTGACTCAATTAGAGGGAAAAAAAATTGCCAACTATTCAAGCTTCCAATTTAAGCATTTAAAAGCAGCCAATTTTTGTTGATGGTACACACAGTCTTTGACAGCCCTTGCACTATTAGAATTTCTTAACCCAACAAATTGCTCAAACTTTTTGTTAGAATTACACTTCCATTCCTAACTCTATTTCACAGAATATTTACAACAAAATATGCAACTATATAGTCAATAAGTATTATTTATGCTGCTGTGGATATTTTTAATACACCACTTCAGAATGTTAGTATTTTTCATGAAAGCAGAAATCTCTATTCATGAAAGTTGCACAGCAAACAATTTCTATGAGATTTCCAAAGCATCCATAATTTATAGATTAAGATGTAAGCCTAAAAATATTCAAGCATTTTGATACACTGAGTACGAGGCTTGGCTTTCTTTTTGTTACAAAAGTAGTAAGATATAACAGTCACAGTACTAGCAGAAGCTTGCAAGATTTTTATGTTTCACACAATGAAAGATCAAGAGATGCAGCTCCAGAAAACAAGACACTGGAGAATTTTCCTCTGATATGTTAATAAAATGATGATGATTACAATTAGCAAAGAACAAATCTAGTGAAGTTACATTTCTGTAAGGACAGAAAAGCCTGGACAGTGTTTGCATATGCAAAGCACTCCTAAGTATCCAAAAATATGAAGTGTAATGGCTTAGAGAGTTTTCAACACCAACTTAAAACTAACAGCAGACTGCTAACTGTTCACCTCAGATTAAAAAAAAACAAAAAAACAGCGCACTGCATTTCTTCACTTAAGGCTGAGGAAGCCTCTACATTCTGGGTCCACTTTACACTTGTAAGAAAAATTGTCTAACGAAAGAAGCTAGAAGCTTATCTTTGTTTTTTTCTCTACACTTTTCCCATTGCTACAGATGAATTGTTCTACACAAAGCTTAAAACTCTGTGTTAACAGAATTAAGGGTTCTGTGAAGTGAAAAGGAGAAAAACAATTGCTTGGTATCTACAAGTCTTTAGGCTATGGTAAAAATGAAGTTGCAGCCACATAAAAGCTTCTGCTCATGTTTTGTATCAGGTTCTTCGAACCTATTCCAGTACATTAATCAGAAATAAAGACTGGGTTAGCTCAGGTATAAACACCACTAACTCCAGTTCCTGGAGAACACACTACAGCAATTCGCATTCTGTAACTTACAGTACCTCCCAGGAATGTATCCTACAGCCAATTTACACAAACTCCCCTTGCATGGCAGTAACAAGAAGTGCAGCCGTCACACAAGCTGGAAAACAGCTTGTTTATACAGAGGTTATACAGAAAGATGAACTGCAGTGTTGTGGATGACAAACACCATTTGGGCTACATGCTTGTTGTTCATAGTGAACTGCAGATCTGCATAACACAATTTTTATTTAAGAATCTTCTGTATTCAAATAGCACAAGATTTAAATGTGCTTTCTAGTGTACATTTTTAAATATTCATTTACAGAATTGGTTTTCTATAACAAAGGCTAGAATGATATAATCCAATATTAAAAAAAAACAAATTTTAAGTTGAACATAACAGTTTAATTACTGCATTAATTCCATTGCATACTGTATATAGCAGCACCTACAAGCCTCTGAAAGTCAAATTAAAAATTTACTTGAACTGCCAAAGCTCACCTGCACCTTATAGATATTTTTGAGACATGAACTGTTCTAACCTGCTGGAAACAATTTCCTTACCTGAATCTAATCCATTATGAGTCACTGTAGAAATTAAATATACTTCAAGACCAGCTTAGAGAGAAGATTCAGAACTAGGAATTAGTGATCACTGGTGTGAATAGCAGAAACAAGGAGAATTTGGGAAAATCATACACACTGTAGTAAAATTAATGTTTCAAGTTCAACCTCAACCACTCCTATGCCCCCAAAATTTGAAGAGAAATACCACAAAAGTCCTAGATTACTGTACTTTTAGAAATGTTTTTATTGCATCGTATAGTAGTGTAACATTCAAGATTAATAACTCATCAGTATTGCATCTAAAAAAAAGGTAAATAAGTGCAACAATACCCTTAAAAGCTGACACGCAGCACATCTCCCTAATTCTACAAAGACGAAAGCACAACAGCTGAATATGACTCACATTCACAATACACTTACAAAAAAACCTGTCAGCCTTAATGGAATTTATCCAATTCCACTGAATAAAGAAGGCTCGGCAATTGATAATATTAGAAACAATTTTCTGTGACTTCTATGACTAACGAAACGCACACCAGGAAAGTTTGGAAAGTGCCACCTACAGAATTCACGAGCAGTCATTCTGCTTGTCTTGCGTGCATTTCACTGTGAATCTACAAGCAGGATAATAAAAAAGAGACAGAAGTCATTGGCCTTGTGTTAAGCCAGACTTACTCAAAGTTATTTACAATCCTGATACTTAACCTATTTTTAGTCCCAGACATAATTATGAGTAGAAACCAATTATTACAATGGTGGGTGTTCCAAAGAGGCCTCCAAAATTTCCTGGCCTTAAAAAGAAGGTTTCTTGTCTATAGCAGCCGGTGCAGGCGGCTGTTCCACAGAGGGTACAGATGTGTTGTATTTTGCCCCTCTAATAGCTAACCCTGCAAATGGGAAAGCAGTAGTGAGATCCATTGGCCTAGGCTGAAGAGCCCCCGCAATCTGGGAAGAAGGAATCCACAGGAGCTGCTGATGGTGGCAGCAATGTATAACATCACGTCACAAAAACAAGAAACTTGGTCTAAAAGTTTTGTCCTGAATAAAGAAGCCAGACCTCTTCATAATCATCACAGAAGGTATGGAAAAAAAATAATACCTCTATAATTCAATTAACACAAATTTCTTTCACAGAATCATAACATCCTGAGTTGAAAGGGACTTACAACAATCATCAAGCCCAGGCTCCTGGTTCAACATAGTACAACCCAAAATTCAAACTATATTTCTGAGAGTGCTGTCCAAACGCCCTGAACTTCATCAGGCTTGGTGCTCTGATCAAGGCCATGGGAAGTCTGTCCCATTGCCTGACTACTCTGCGGTGAAGAACCTTTTCCTAACACCCTTGTCTGGTGCAGCTCCGTGCTGCAACATTCCTTTCTGGGAGGCTGCTCTCCAGCCTCTCATCACCCACTCTGTACATATTTCCAGAGTTGCCCCACTCTAGATGCAGAATCCAGCACTGGAGTTTAAAAAGTGTCAAGTTTGTAATGAGAGCTAGGTATATAAAGTACATGTTTCAGGTAACAAGGAAAACCAAAACTGCTGGGGCTACCTTGAGATATAAGTAATTCCAAGTTACTTGACAATAGTTCAAAGTAGATTAGTATGTATCAATTCATTCAATCATAAAAATATGACTTCATATCGAGTCACTGATTCAGCCTTGATTCAGACCGTTCCTGGAACGAACACAGCAATTTGTATTGTCTGGAAATTGGCAGATGGATAAGCTCACCATTACGGTGGAACCCTCCATTATGACCTATCTTTCAGAATTCCAGGAAGTTTTGCCCTCTAAAACAAAACAAAACAAAACTCTACCCAGTTATTCTACAATGCACTTATCTGGACTGTAGATTCATCTAGCTTCTTGCATGCCTATAAATAAATAATGAAAAAAGCTATTGCATGAGGTGCTACATCTGTAAGGGGTCACACGACCTAGAAGGGGACTACATTTACGCTGCAAAGTGCAAACTTGATTTCACAGCACATTAACAGGGCATTTATTTACGGTTCTTTGAACCCAGAATTTTGGCCATAATTTTACAGGGCAGGTATAGTAATAACGTCTACTGTACACTTTTTCAGCCTATTCAAAACAAGAAACAAGCGCTCTTCTTTATTTACATGCATATTATTTGCAGGCTGCCTTTGATACCTTTTACAGTCTTGGACCATGGCTGACTGCATTTAGCTGTCACTGGATTTGTTCATAGAACAAGTTTACACATTTTCAATATGCCAGTCTTCATAAATGAAGAACTGCACACCCTGGCAGCATCCACAAGCCATTCCACTGCGGTGTCTTCCTAAATATTCTCACTCTAATTGAAAGGTCAAACAACCTGCACAGGTGCTTAATTTAAAAAAAATATATGCTACATTCTCACTAAGAATCTCAGAAGCTTTATATTGGCTAGGAGAATAATTAGAAAGTAGGTACCTTAACAATTGCTTTTAATGGACATAAAATGACCAACATGAATATGACGTAGCAGATGGAAGTGTTTGATTCTCCCAGTTGAATTTACCACCTTCTTTGGAAACAAGAAATAATAGACTATTCTTCTGAGATAAGAAGATACAAACTTTCACTACAAGAGTTTTACTGTCTCTTTTCAATAGTTTTACAATGAGACACACTTTTGAGAGTAGAAAAAGCTGGAAACACAATATGTGTGTGTGTCATGGACTGTTTACCCCTTAGACATTCAGTCCGCTCTACCATCTCAAAAATGTATAGATATTCTTCTTATGAGTAGAAGATTATGAAAAACAGATATGATCAGCACAACCATTCAAAATGTGCTTGTTTGGTGAACACTGTGTCAGTTGATGATCTTCTTGGGTTTCCCTACAGATTTTAAACACTGATGCATGTAGTCCCTAAAATCTGATCACCAATATCCCAGAACTAAAGGCTAATCACGTAATTTTTTACTGCTATATTATATATTTGTTGCTCTGAATGGATAACGTTAAGCTGTGTGTTCAAGTAACAGCAAAAAATACCACTGTTTTTAAAAAGTTTTGACAAATTTGATATTTAAGAATTGATTACAAGTAGCTAATGTTTAATGACATCAAAAGCCCAATAAAAGTCGCTATATACACAGGTCTATACTCAGAAATAAAAGGAACCACAGAATAAGCAGAAATTCTCAGTGTATTTTCCTTCCGTCAGTCGATACAATATCAGCATCTTCTGGTTTACTGAAAAAATATTTTTGGTTGTAAAATAGATCCTTGTGGAATCAAAGTTTTAATGCAAAGAAGCAGATGAGACCAACCTATAATTTTCATCTAGCCGTAACACAGTGAACAAGTCTATCTGGTACAATTTTGATCTCAGGTTACTATGGCCTTGGAGAGGAACATGAAAAATGAATGAGTATTCAGAGAATGCAGTTCACATACTGTTGTCACTAAAGTGACAGCCGAAGAGAAGTTAATTTTCAGAAGAGAAATCTAAATTTCATGGTCTGAGAACTTAACAACTAACATTATGATAACATTTGATTTCCTCCTCTCATTGTGGACTGGTAATTCTCAGCTCCTAAGGCCAGGCGCTCCTAGTAAATTTAAAGGTTTTTTTAATATAATGTATTAAAAAAACATAATATGATATTATAATCCTTTATTATAAGGCTACTGAAAATAAGATAAGACAAAATGCAGATACAGTGTTTTAAAGTCTGAAAAAAGCAGTATTACTGTATTCTCATTTTTAAATATAATGTATATAAATCATACATATTAATAAGCACTTATTACTCTACTTGGCAACACGTTTCTTCTCTGCATTTTCCTACTATAACCTACAATGCTTCTCAGCAGATATGGAAAATAAATAAATAACTATTCTTTCATTTACAAAAATACTATCGATGAAAGACCAAACTAAGTAGCCTTACTGAAAACTGTAAAGTGGTAACAGTTTCAGAAACAGCAACTAAGAAATAATGACTAAAAATAAAAGATCTTATTTTGAATTGACTGAGATTTTTCTGCAAGACAGTTGCGTTTATACGTTCATAAAAATGAACAATACTTTACTTCCACTGAAACAACATTCAAAGAGTCCAGAAGTTTTACGGCCAAAACTAACTAAAGCCCCAGCAATCTCTACTCTGACCAATCTCTACCTCTCCCACAGGTTATTTTTAGATAACATTCCTTTCAAGATAAAATAGAAATAACACTTTGCTGCAGCAAAACCTGAAAGTCCTGGCTGTGTAGCTGCACATCCTCCCCTAGGCTGACTGAGCAGCCTCATTTTGCTAAACCCACCAGAAAAGTACAGCTCATTTATTTGCCAGCATTGAAATGATAAACCAGTGTAGAGCAAGACTCTTCAGCACTACTGATCAGAATGAGTCTCCACATTTTTCTTTCTGAAACTGAATAAAAATGCAACGAGCTCATTTACTTCAAAATGAATGTCTGAAAATGACATTATTTGCTAATATTAAAAAATCCATCCACTTTGAAACTGAGTATATTACTCAATAAAAGATTTTCCCAAGAAAGTATGTACAAAACTTACAAAGCTGAAGACATAATATAAAAGCACAAGTAAGGAACGGGCTTGTATGCATTTTGCATGTGCTGAAAGCTGCACAACACACCAAAGAAATCTTGAAATGACTTCTCTCTTACTAACACCTTTTTCTCTACCGCCTTTGAGAAAAGCACTCAGTTGTGAATCATCAGTGAGAGAGATATAAATATTTCAGAATGCACTTTTTTCTGACAAAATTGGGGCAGAGCAGCCATGCATTGGAATCTGAACCATAAAATATAATTTCTTCATGTGTTTTCAAGGATAAAAGGGAGGAAGGATTAGAGAACTAGATTATGTAGTAAAGTCTAAGTATCCCCAGATTATAAGAGGATGCATCACACAAGTACAGAAACATTAACTTCAGCATCTTCTAACTCTGAATGCCTGCCATACTAATTCTAAAACTGTCATTTTAACCTATTATTATTTGCATTACAGGTAAGGACATGTTTGCAAAATCAGTGAAGTCCATAGGCATCTGTACGTGTGTATGTAACCACTGCCAACACCCGCCTTTTGTTCTTGTACCTTTGCTGAGATGCCTCCACCTTACATTCCTACTACTGCAAATGGGAAAGTAGACTGCATTTCTTCTTCATGAGAAGCACTGCCCATAAAGCTATGTGACAGGTTTATAGAAGTATTCACCATTATTTTTAAGACAATTCTATATGGAAGAAGAATTTAAAATTTTAAAGTTTATAGGTCAAATTTAAGATTATACCTAACAATAAAATGAAAGCTTAGCTTGAACAATACAAGGTGAATATTAGTAGAAATCATCTATCAAGAAAAAATGAGATTTCATGAAATTTAATACAGGTCAGAGCCTTCCTAGTCCATCACAGCAGCCTTTTAATAACTGAATAACTAAATAGCATAGTGCTGAATGATTAAAAAGAGGTCTCTAATTTTAGTCAGAAATTAATCTATTTGTTCTAATGAGACTTTGCCATACTGATTCCTATTTCAGTGCCAATGAGCCTCATGGGAGAAAGCAACTGTCATTACACAATTCTAAGTATCTGTGTGTAGCTGCCACAGATCCTTATTCTAAAAGCAAGACACATTCTAATAACACATTATCCTAGTGTTTTTCACTTCCATACTGCAAATACTTCTCACATGGAAAAATCAAAGGCCCTATTAAACGTATAATTTTAATTGATAAATTAATTGCACAACATCAGTTATGGTACTATAGAAGTTTCATGGCTGAGCACCGATAACACTACCTACAGCTGAAAATACTGCTAAATGTTTGTGCTGTCTCACCATGGTCTTGTCCTAGTACTTATAATGCCTTACACTTACATATACCACAAGCTCTATAAAATGACTGCTACAGAGCACAGTATTTCATCCCTTAAGATTAAATTTCATTCCCATTATTACCATTTGTGGTCTTTATTATGCCCTTCACCGCTAGGATAAATCTTATTAAACGGCTTATTAGAAGCTGGCAAGAGTCTAGCACTTTCTGCTGCGCGAACTAGCAAAGAAAATAATTAAGGCATCCCTCATTGCTATATCCCCATCCATCTCTGGTAACAAAATGATTAATTGTTTCAGCCACGTATAAATGATATCCTATTAAATCATAAAAAGGTGACCCATCAAATAACATTCTAATTGAGACTGAAAATTTTCAACACATCCATTTGGGGTGGGGGCTTTTTAAACTTTTTCTCCTTTTCCTATCTCTGAATCCTACATAAGGCATGCACCTGCTTCATATAACACAATCTTCTCACTATCTGTATCTTTGCATAAATATTACAAGTCCTATTCTCCAGGCTCATGAACCTGCATGTTATTTCTAGGATAACACTGGCTAACAAGAGTGAAAAAGGTATTTCCATGATCAATGATTTCCATTCCAAGTATGACTGACATTGTCTTAAGTTTATACTTATCACAGGAGAGAATGGAAAACAATTTACAAACAAACACAAGAGTTGAAATTATTACAGGAATGAGCTGAGACGTGAAGGAAAGGGAGACCATTTTCTATCAGTCCAGATCAAGTGAAAGTATCTTTTGCTGTAACTAACTGCAGTCATGGCTGGAATAATTTGCTGTATTAATGATACGACCAGAATCGTACTCTCGATCACTCCTAAAATACTCAAGAGCTTTTTCTTCCCTGTAGCTTTTGAAATAGCTTAAGTAACTAATACAATTTACACTACTTTCAATAAGGAATTCATACAAAGATTTTTTCTGAGAGGATATTAATCTTTTAAAAAGAAATTACTTTGAATGATTATAACAAATAGTGTATTATAAATGTACATGCAACAAGTTTAATGACCACAAAAACACAACACTAAAAGAATAAACAGCAAATGCATAAAGCCTACACACAGAGTTAGCTCATTTTGGGATATATTTAGTTACTTAACAATAACTCATACGAAAAAACAGGTTATGAGATGTATTGTTTATCTACCTACCAGTTACTTTTGATCTATTTCAAAAATCTTAATTGAATTAAGGTAAAGAGGTAAAGCTTTTGAACAAATGAAGCTCCAAGTTTTGTGACCTACCAACAGATAAGGAGACTCTGAATGCTTTTTTCAAAGGAACAATAATTTGAACTCAGCCCCTTATTCATGGGGAAAAAAAAAAAAAGAAAGTAGCAACCAGTAAGGTAATCAGCAAGTCCAAAGAAGCCTAATCCAGTAAAAGCATGCACTGACATCCATCCAAATTGTTAGGTACAGAATGGGGGGGGAGGGGGGAACTACTTGTCTTGCCTAAAGGAAAACCTGTTTTTAATATCAGCTTTCAGAAAAGACCGTTTTTGTTATTAGGGTATTATTTTATGACATTATGGGTAGGGAGGCCCTTCAGAGGGATTTAGATAAGCTGGATCACAGGGCTGAGGTGAATGGGATGAGGTTCAACAAGGCCAAGTGTCGTGTCCTGCACTTTGGGCACAACAACCCCATGCAGCGCTATAGGCTTGGGGATGAGTGGCTGGATGACTGTGAAGAGGAAAGGGACCTGGGGGGGGGGGTTGATGCTCAGCTGAACATGAGCCGACAGTGTGCCCAGGTGGCCAAGAGGGCCAATGGCATCCTGGCCTGCATTAGAAATAGTGTGGCCAGCAGGAGCAGGGAGGTGACCATCCCCCTGTACTCAGCTCTGGTGAGGACGCACCTTGAGTGCTGTGTTCACTTTTGGGCCCATCATACAAGAAAGACATTGAGGCCCTGGAACGTGTCCAGAGAAGGGCAATGAAACTGGTGAGGGGTCTGGAGCACAAATCTTATGAGGAGTGGCTGAGGGAGCTGGGATTGTTCAGTCTGCAGAAGAGGAGGCTCAGGGGAGACCTCACTGCACTCTACAACTTCCTGAAGGGAGGCTTTGGTGAAGAGGGGTTTGGCCTCTTCTCCCAGGCAACGAACAGGACACGGGGCAATGGCCGCAAGTTGTACCAGAGGAGGTTTAGGTTGGACATAAGGAAGAACTTTTTCTCTCAGAGAGTGGTCAGGCACTGGAATGGCTGCCCAAGGAGGTGGTGGAGTCGCCGTCCCTGGCAGTGTTCAAGAGGCACCTGGATGAGGAGCTGTGAGATATGGGTTAGTGCTTGTGGTAGCAGTGGTAATGAGGAGATGGTTGGACTAGATGATCTTACAGGTCGTTTGCAACCTTGTGATTCCATGATTCTAAAGTTTCCTTGTCACTGTCAAATCCTGAGCTGACTACACAGCCTTCTGCTTACTCTGATTCATGATAATGACTTTCCAAAATGAAATTAAGATATGACAGTTAGAAGGCCATAGCCTTCATGAAAATTTTCAATTAAGTCACAAAAAAACAACTGATTTTTTTTTTTTTTTTTTTTTTTGACAACTTAATATTTGATTGGTTATATTTTCTGTTTTCTGCTTACTGGCTGAGTTCAGTAGGAATTTTAGCATATAGCATTTCTGAAAATCCAGTTTATAAGGTCTTCAGAGAAAGGAATTTACTGCCAAACATATAGATGTTATTATAGAACAAATAGCAAATAAAATGGAGCGAAGGGGAGTACAAAATGTGCAATTATTACCTTACTTGACTGACTTTCCAGTTCATATTTAACTGTTTTATAACTCATTTTCAGCTGTTTAGGATTCTTTTGCTGTTTAAAATTCTTTTACTGTTTAGGATTTTGTGTATATGAATAAAGAGTTTACTGGGGAGAAAGATGGTGGATGAAAGCAACCTAAAAGGTTAGTGTGGTAATCTTTGAAGATGAGATGAGTGGTTTGTTTGTTTGTTTGTTTATTTTAAAAAAAACCTCAGACTTCCATTAATCCTGCACAGTTACTTGTGCAAAAGAGCAAAGAATGGAACAATGAATTTAAAATCAAACAAGTAAAGCAAAGAAAAACAAATAGGTTCTGTTTTCACTGGAATTCTACCCTTAAGGTGGTCCAAAAGAACTGTTTGCAAATTAGGGTATAACTTAATATGAATGAAGGTGGCAGAACCTGTCCTTTAATATATAATGCTATTTAAAGGATTATTTGTACTACTGCAGCCAGTAAATTAGTTTGCAAAATGCATTACATAAACAAATTACTGACATATAATTTTCTTAAGCTTGTAAAAGGGACAAAGGAAATGGTACTGATTATTTCCGCTATTATCATCATTGACATTGAAATTAAAGGGCTGCAGAAGGGAGCATTTAATATTAAGTTTCTCTACTTCAGTCTTTAAAAGGAGCCTCTGATTCATAATCAAACTTAGAAATAGCAAATTGAATTTTATACTGGGGTATTTCCCTCATAGCTGCCTAGACACACAAAACACCAAGTGCAAGTAATACAAGCTTTGGCCCACCTGGAAACAAAATAGCAGAAAAGCAAAGACAAGGTTTGTTCTACGTGAATCTCTAGGATGCGGTCCCTCGTAAGCATCATCAGCCATGCAAGCACATTTAAAAACCTCGAGATAATGCCAGCATTAAAAATTAATACCTGAAGAACAGTGTGAATTCCCTATTTCTCCAATTTCATTAAGATCAAAATTTCAGTCAACTGTTTATCTGAACACACCTGGCAATGCTGAAATTAAACTCAGGAAGGGGATGAAAGGAAGAAGCCTTCATATTCACTTGAGCCTTCCCCTGCCTTCAGGCTCACTGGCCTCATTCTGCTGAACTTGCATTCTGCAGTTTAACATTGCAACTTTTACCTATGAAAACCACTGGAGACAGCATTTTGAGACCATTAAGAATTGTGAAGTAAGGTGCTCTAAATGGAAAGGTTTTTTTTTCAGCTCAAGCAATTATTTCTTGCAGACCTTTTGAGGGTTTTTTTTGTTTGTTTTTGCTTTTATCCTTTTGCTCTTATCAAGCAGGCCTTACTGAGGTCATTTAGAAAATTTACACAATTTTCTTTAACAAATTCCCTTTGAAACATAACATGACACCAACAGGATATGGGATGGAATTAGTCCTACACGATCACTTTATCTGTAACTAAATGAACTACAGCAATTGCAGAACATCAGATCTCAACATACCTATAGACAAAGCTCCAAATTGCTAATTGACTTCAGCTACATTATTGCAACATTCCCACTACCTCATGGCTATTGAAATTGATACATAAAAAATATTTGCAACTTTAGCATAAATCTGGCTACTTGAAACAAAAGGTTTAAAGAGAACAAGGAGAGATTTACCATGTTTTAAGACAAAAAGTTAGGTAGCCTTTCTGGTACAATTTTTAAGGACGTGTCTGGGGAAAGAAGAGACACTTCCCAACAGTTCCTCTCCCTTTGAGGTGCTAAATATTGGAGAGCTGGGCTTCCTCGGAGGTCTGCAAGGAACTGGAGATGGGGCACTCAGCTGCTTGAATTAAACAAATTTAGAAATTTAGTACTGGTATTAACTTTCAAAAAATATTTTTATAGAGTTGAAATGAGGTTTACTGAAACAGATAACTGAATTTCATTTTAAAAGACTGTAAAATGATCAACTACCTCAAATAAAGCATTTCAGATTTTAACCTGTGCATTTGTCTGCCGTACATTTTTCAAAGCTAGCGTTTAAATCAGATGCACATAATAAAATGAGGAAAAAGTAGAAGGAACAAGTAAACTTCCTTTGGAGATTATTCTCCACCTAAGTTCAACTGAGTACTAAAAATTACTTTATTTATAGTCTTTTTCTGAAAAAACTATCAGAGCCTCATAATGCTGCAAAAATAGTAACATAATTAATTTTAATTTTGCCTCATAAGTACGAGGATGACTATTTTTAATTCAATTTAAAGTTTTAATGTGATGGAGTTGCAACTCATAATACGATTATATTTTTTCAAATTTTTGCAAATCTTAACTTTTCACAGGAAAATCCCACATGGCATTATTCTAAATGGATTACAAGAGGGAGTTTTAACAATTTTGAGAGCTTTTCTTAACTTCAAGAAGAAAAGGATATCCTTTACCTTTTCACTCTTTGAAAAATAAATTAATAATCCTAATCCATTCACGCCTTCTGCTTTGGGTGCCTTAATACATATCACTTCAGATTAGGCATAAGTAGCGAAGGAAAAAAAGTATGTACGCTGTGGAAATGTTCATTCATCCTTGCGACAAATTCTCTTTCTGCAAGTCCTTCTTTCTAAAAGTTTTAGGAAATCATAGGAGAAGAAGGACAGTACAAGTTTTAGGCTAGCAAATTTTTCACATGGTTTTTAGCCTTTGAAGAAATAACAGAGGGAGACAGGGAGACAGAGAGAGAGAGAGAAGAAAAATTAGGTTAAAAAAATTAACAGAAATATTGTTTCTCCTAAAAGGAGTAGTGACACTTCGTGTACCTTCTTTCAAGTGCTCTACAAAAGCAAATTTTTACCTTGGAGTATATTTAAAGGTGTCTGGCAGATGGAACAAGAAATGTAACTTCTGAGAAGATATTTTAAGATTCTGAAAAAAAGTTTCTCCTCCATTATCTTTTTTACTGGCATTAACTCAGTACAACTAAGTTTTGGGGGGATGAAAGATGAAGGAGAGTGCACATTTGAAAATGGGATTTAGAAAAGAACAAGAGGATTTGGGGAAAGGTCTCAGGATGGAACTCATTACTGAAAACGGAGTGTTATAAACACATCTGTATTAACTTAAAGAAGAAAATACTCTATGAAACATGGGAGCTCTTCAAGTTTAAAATTAAAAAAAAAAAAGTCCAAGATCTAGTAACTACGGGCTAGTAAAGCAGAGTTCAAATTCTAAGTGAAAAGTTTACAGACATGCTTGTCCATACACACATTGCAAACACACAAGTCAGATGAAACATTTGAAGCTTCTAAAGAATTTAGATTTAAAGATCCTATTTCTATTTACTCATAAATGAAACGTAAAAATATTTCAGGACTTTTAAGAAACAGGTTGAAATAACAATATTTACTACTTTATTCCAAAATACACTTTGACACAGTGTTTTTAAAATTATCTTAATAAGTTTATACACCACTACCAAAAAATGTATTTCAGAAAACACTATTTCGGCATTAATCTTCCAACATCTGAAACTCCAAGCCATACTCACTAGAAAAAATACTGCAAATTGGCACGCTTGGAGTGTGGAATGGGCTAGCATTTGTGAAATTTTAAAATGGCTACCTACATTGAGATTATGAAAAATAGACTTTAGGAAAGTACATTCAGTGCATCAAATACTGATTAAAAAATTTAGACTTTCAAGTTATAATCATGCTATTAACAGTTCTTCAACAACACTAAATAATTCTTTCAACTTGTTTACACCTTCACCTTTTTGATTTAGGTACACTATTTTGAAAATGTGCCTTTGTTTATCAATTATGATCCCACCTGCAGAATGTATTAGGATCACAACAGAACGACATGTAGTGACACTAGCAATATGCACAGGATAAATTCATTAGAAGAAAAATGGCAAAGATGTTTCCCAATGCTGGGTAAGGTGATGATGACAATTTGCAGGAAGTCATTCATTTCTTTCTTTCATTACAACCAATAAAGAATAGATACAGATGAAGTAAAGAGGAGGGTACAGGCTGGATAAGGACAGCTACAAACAATATAGTTAAATTCTGTCGCATGAGACAGAATTCTCGAAAGCACGACATCTCAACATGGTTCTCAACACAGCCTTGAAGGCTCTGACACAAGGGGAATGCATGCCTTGTGGGTGCAACCCATCACACAAAAGAAAATTTTCAACTAGGAAAGCAATGTCATGTCTAGCCATTTTGAATGGATTCTACTGAACATGGAATTATCTTTTCAAATAAGGAGAGAAGTAAGAATCATGAACAAAAAGTTCATATCCCGGGAATAGCACTGTTTTCCTTTGTTCATTTAACTACCACCACAAAAAAGACATAGGAAAAAAAGAATGTATGAGGAGGGGGATGATGACAACATGGAGGAGGAAATTATATATTTTCTGGTTGTTGTGGAGGTTTGAAAATAAACCAACACATACACACACATTCTACAGGAAAGAAAAGAATTTAAAGTACAGATAAAAATATAAGGATGTACCTTTGTCTGTAACTGCAAAAATCAAAACAATATGCAAGAGGTCTTTTTGTACATAAGACAAATGGAATCTACAGATGGCAAAGCAACTATACTGAAAGTATAACACTATCAAAGATTGAAATTGGAAAAAACATAATTGCCTTTCAACTGTACAAATGTGGGGAAAAAATTGCAACTTTAAGGTTTTCTTTTAGTTTTAAGCTTTCACCATTCCCAGTGTATTTTCTCTCCTCTATAAGGTTTCCTCCAATTTATTTATTTATTCATTTTTTTTAATCTGTAAAGCTCATTTATATGTAGTGGAACATCCTAGACAACCAAATGAATATGATACATTATGACAAATTATGTACAATTAATTTAAAATCTTCTAGGACAATAATCCATTTAATCCTTAATAGGTGACTGTAGAGAAATAAAAAAACCTACTTTTTATCTTGCATTCTCAGTAAAGAACAAGTGTGAAGACAGAAGAAGAAGCTAATATCATGCATGCATGCATGGCAAAGTGCTGGTAACCAAGCAACCAGCAGGAAACATGTCAGAGGGAAAAAGCATATTTACAATCTTAAAGTCTCATTTATACACAGTTATAGATAGCAGTTGCATGAAGGGAGGCTCACAAAGCAGTCATTTCATTTTTTTCTTCCTCTCCATTTTGCTTTACTGCAAAGATTGATACTCTCTGTTTTTATTTGGACTAATCTCCTCAAAGCATAAAGGCTATCTTAATTCCACATTTTCATCTTGAAGATAAAAGTAGTAATTCTTTATGAATGGATGCACAAATATAGATTGCATTCTGAACTTAACATTTCCTACATACACTACTTTGGTTTTGTCTTCTAATACGACTCTGCGTAAGTACTGGATACAAGTTATTCATTTATTTTTGTACCATCAACAAAATACTTGAGTAAATTAACAGTTAATATTAAACAAACAGTATAATATACACGTTCAGCAAGATTATTCATGCTGAGATGATTATTCACATACATGGCTACATTTTTCGTCTTTGGTTTTACAAACCAAGATCTGTGGTTTGTAAGCTGAAGATTTAGTATAAGTTGCAGAAGTTTATTAAATGCTCAAAAGCAGTAATTATTTTTTTTTCCTGATTAATTTCTTGGGCCATTTTGAACATGAAATAGCAAACAGGAAGGTTTTCAGATAGATTATTACTGATGTGTTTCTGAGACAATGGATACAGCAGAAGCAATGACTATCACTCCTTCTAAAGGATTCTCCAAACTTGGAAGAAAAATATCGTATTGATTGACTTGAACTACTCATTTGGGGAGTAGAGCAGGGAACAGGGATGCTAAATACATTTTTACATTTTCATTACTTTGATGTCATTGTCTCACATTTATCTAAACATAAGCATGGACAGGGATTGTGCAGCAAAAGCAGTAGGGAGCCAGCTCCTCACTATGCCTCAGATACCAAACACACCACAACACATGCACAGAGGGTACAGGTGGGAGCAGAAGTAAAGACTTCACAGGCAAATTTCTGCCATAGACAAACACCATGCTGAAGTATCCCTCCTACATTGCATGTATAATTTCTGAAACAAATGATGGTGCTAAATAATCTACAGTTTATCACATACAAAGACACAAATGGCACAAAGGATTGCTCCTAATTTCTAATAAGGATCTCTAATTAAAAATATTTATTGCTTCGTAATCAAAACTAAAAAATACTATAACTACATAGTCATCTAGAATCCCAGTATATAATTGAATTTTATTTGATCTCCATGATACTTGCACTCTTTATTATAATCACATGTACAATTCAAACCATTACTAGTTATAAACTCAAAGAAGATTTAATAAGATGACAATATAACCAGTCTGATTCTGAAATAAATTTTCAATAGGCAGGGTATGAAGAGAAACAGCAAAGAAGTACAGGTAGTAATTTCTAGGACTGTCAGTGGCACCAACCATTTCTTCTTTCAACCATCAGTGAAATAGAAGCCTGCTGTATGCAACAATAAAGAACAATGTATCTATAAGCAGAGACAGAAATAATGTTACTAACTGTGAGAAATATGAGGGAGTTTTGCTAAACAAGCCTTGTGTGAGAAATGAACTTTACTGCTTCCTCAGTTAGCAGACAGAATGAAACGGAACGCAGAAACGGTGACACATATGTTCACATATTTTTCCTTGTTCTCATTTCTACAGCTTATGGTATGTATGTTTCATTCATACAAACATTTATTTTATGTAACAATAGCCCAAAATAGCTCCTTTTTTCTTTTTTTTTCTTTTTTTTTCTTTTTTTTAAAAAGGTTCCTATTTAGACTCTTGAGACGTCACAGGCCTTGAAAGGGCTTTCTCTGATCATATAGAGCTTTTTTATTCCAAGCAGGCTTACTCATTTCTATACATCCCTGGAAAATGTTTTTCTAATTTGTTATTAAAGATCTTCACTGACAGATCTTTACATCAGAGAGTTTATTTAAAATGTTATCCGCACACATGAAAAAAATATATTCCTATCTAAGTTATAATCTGTCCCACTGCAACTTGTTACATCACTTCAGGTCTACACTACTACATACTTCCAATTGCTATCAACTACATTAGTTATCCAGTCAGATACAGTGAGTGCAAACTGAAAAAAAAAAAAAAGTCAAAGCTTCAACACCTTCATGCTTTCACCTGTTGAAAACCTTCCCTCTCTGCAGCAGGAATTCCCTTATTTTCCTTATTTTCTTTGCTAACATTTCTTTACAAACCCATAGCACAATTAGTAGCGAAAAGTTAGTTAGAAAAGAGAGGTATTTTTAGCAACTCTTGTGTTAAGAGTCTTTGCATGCTGTCAAACTACTATTTTTGCACAGCAGAAGCTTGCACTGTTCCTTTTGTAACACCAGGATCACATCCTTTCTTCTACCTCCACTTTGAAAGAGCCCTTACGTGGTCAGAATTCTTGTGCATAATATTTCTTTTGTCTCATAAATAATAATAAAAAAAAAATTCATCATTTTCTTTGGGGGAAATTCCAATGAAATAGTAAATTATTTTGTTCATGTTTGTCCAGAGTTCCACAATGTTTTATTAGCAATTAACAAATCGTAACAGGAGCTATTTCTGAAGATTTTCCTTCTATCAACCATTTTACATGCTTTATGCGCTACTCAGTAAGCTCTTTTTAGCAGATCAAATTCAGTCTTTCAAATTTCAGTACTTTGTTTTAAGAAAATTTTTCCTCCTAATGTTTTCCCTAACCTTCACACTTGCCCTGGCTTTCCCACCAGAACATTACAGATCAGTACAGCAAAAAGCCAGAAAGTCAAAATAATGATGCCAAAGCTTTCCTATCATATGATTTTTCACTGTGAGTGAGAGAATTACAAAATACATGTATTGGAACAACAAACTAAAACATAGCTTTTCAAGACATGCTTTTGAAGACATAGTCCTCCTAAAAGAATATTTTACAATTTTATATATGAATTTTAGAATAGTCTAAACTTCTGTGCTGAATGCCAAAGATCACAAAGGAAGAGATTTATTATTTAATCACAAACGTTGAGAAAACTCAGAGCCGACCTTAAAGAAAAAACTGTTTAAATACATATCATACCTACTAACAGTATGTTAGAACAGTATGTTCCAATACAGTTTTCAGTAAATCTGAATTATACAACTTGCAGTATCATCTGAAGCATTTAAAACTTATAGTGCACTGAAGTTGCCAAAAAAAAAAACCTCTGAGAAGCAGATGGGCACAACTGCTGTTAAAATGCAGCCAGTTATAACGGAAAAGAATTGAGTCTGTCATACTTACAGAAAAAATGTTTGCCTATTTTCCTATTATTTAAGTTTAAAAACAAAACAAAACAAAACAAAAAACTATGGTTCTTTTAAAAAGATTTTATAACAGCATTGTTATTTCTATTCTATTTAAGAACATAATAATAAAAGAAAACAACATAATCTGGGCAACAATCAAATACAGAATTCCCAGCAGCAGTCTGCCTGAACCCTCTTTCTGTCTACAGCTCTTGTTACTGACTCACAAAACCAAGCTTGAATAAAATCTCAGTTGCTTTAAAAATAACAAGAAACTGCTTCAAGAAGAATTACAAATTTTCAAAAACATTCTAGCACTTTCTGAGCTTTTAAGACATTTCTTCTTCACATTTCATTAAGAGCATCATCAGCTATGTTTATTCACTGAAGAAGCACTCCTCACATTCACTACAAGGTCATAGTTCTAATGTAAGTATAAATTTAAATATAAATTGTAACACTTTAGAAAAAAAAAAAAAAAATCTCAGATCAGAAATCATTACTTCAAAGTCCCTGCTAGGAGCACAGAATTATTTGAGGCTTACAGCCTTCTATGCTTGATTACTCAAGTATCATTTTCTGAACATTGTTTTCACCAAATAAGGTGCTTTCTTACTCCAACATCCAATGAAGAATTTCCAAATTGCCATGATGTTTTTTTTCATTCTTGAATTGAAGCTTGAGATAACACATGTCCTAAGATTATTTCAAAATTTTACAATAAATGTTGCTCTACCTGCCCTGTGTACACAGAAGACTGAAGTGATTTGTAGCAGATGTTTGAAATCAAATGACCTAAATAATATCTTCATCTTTCATTTTTTAAGACAAAATTAAAGATTTTTAAATCTAATTATACAGCTGTACATTGTCACACCAACAGAATATTCACCATCTCTCGCTCTCAGAAGCTGGCTGCCTAGTCAGAAAAAAATGGGCTTTATAGTAGAGTATTTTGTACTCAGACATCCTCATTTGGACAAGCTTCAAAGCTGAGATTGTTCACCAAGGTGTTTGTACAGACAGCAGCAGCTAGAGGTAAATGTCATCCCTAATTAGTTAAACAAACAGCACTTCTCCTAGGCAGAAAATAATGTCAGCAATAATATAGTTATTTTTGGTGAGTTTTGTTACTATGATTAAAAAAAAAAAAAAAAAAAAGGCAGCCAAATGTCTTTGGACCATTTAATCCAATTCACAAAATATTCTCAGTATCTGATTGATAAAGCCCATTTAACTAGCGAGTGAAATAGATACTTTTAAGGCTCTGGGAGGGAGTTACAAATTCATTAGCATAACAACAGAGTAAAATAATGCACGCACCATCTCATATACATGCCAAAAGGAGTTCCCAGCAGAATTTAGAAGATTCAAATAATAACATTTTAATTTGCAAGTATTACATTTTAGCATTTGGTTCTATATAAAAGTGGTAGCCAACAACACAGGCTTTCCCAAAAGCAATTCTCTAAAGTGCGCTACAATGAAATGCATTAGGCAGTGGCGTATGCATTAGAAGGTGAAAAACAACAGGAAGGTGAGGAGCAGGGAGGAGCAATCCAGTTCACTGACAATGTGGGCACAGACCTGTACTAGTTCACAGAAACATGTGGCTACAGGTCTTGCAGCTGGGAGAGCTGCGGCATTCTCTGTGCTTGTGCACAGCCCTAATCCCTCTCCCTTAGTTCTCAGTGCCCATGCTTCTTTGGTCAGCAAATCTGTCATTTTCCACCTGAGTGCATTTCATACATGGGCTCACAGAAAGGCACTGAGACAGCAGCCTTTTGCTGTCAGTATGCTGGATGCTCATGGCTAGAGAACATGTGATGGAAGACAAAAATGTAAACCTTGTGTTCCCTCCTCTCAGAGACTTAAATAACTGAACAAAAGCAAAAAGATTCCTTAAAAATATGCTTTAGATAAAGCACAGAGCTTCAACTGACATATGCATTCACATTGAGTCAGCTAGAAAAACATATTAAAGAAGTCTAATATTTTCACAAGTAATCAGTCAAAAAGAAATGCAAGAAAGTTACACTTAGGTACCATTTAAATAACTAGGTAATGAAAAGTTACTGTGTCTTTTCTACTCTACATCTTCAGCCTAGCTGTAGAAAGGAGCACTGGCCACTAAACATGGATTCAAGACGCAAATTTTTTTCTTTAATATTAACAATCTCCTCTTCCTCTATAAAGTTTGCAAAAATGAAAAAGCTCAACTGTCAGCATTCATTAATCAAACACTAAAGTGTTGATTGAAAAGAGCTACAAAGAACACTCCTTCATCCATATAAAACTGCAAGTCATTATGTAACACGAAGAAGAAACATATGAAAGCTTCTCATCTTTTCTACTTATTGGCCCCTCAAAATGCACTCTCAGTGGTACCCTTAGACATTGTTATTCCCTTCCCAAATCAGAGCAGTACTGGTTTCCTTTGTCATTTAGACTTTCCTGAGTTACTGTTAAAACTGTTTTTTAAGTAGCTTATGAAACTGAACTTGTTACTTTATCCTTCTTTCTTGCAAGGGTTTTAGTTTATGTTTATACGCTTACAAAATTATAGGATTAAAATGCATAAAACACATAAGATTACTTAATAGATTGGATAGCAACACAAAAAATTAGCAAAAGAAAGAAAATTCCAACATTTTTTAAATATTTATAAATTCATTGCATAATGAGCTACATTTTAAACTCTGCCATAGCGCTATTCCCTATTTTTTCTCTCCTAATTTTAGACACAAGTTATATTTTTTAATTCTTGACTCCACTTAAAAATATTCAAGCAAAAGAGTTTTTAGAAAAGCCTGTACACAGTCTGAACAACACAGGACAAGCTGATACATTTTCCATACAATATAGACCTGAAGGCAGACAAACAACAGGAAACAAACAGGTTCTTGAAGACTTTTTCTCCTACCTTCCCTGACAGACTTCCCAAAATCATTCCAAGTTCTTCACACTGGTGAAACTTTTCAGAATCCCTTGGAAGATAGCTCTATTCATTTTCAGAATATAAATAGCTGTATCAATTGTTGCTTCCCAAGACAGACAATGGGGACTATGCACCACCACTATAAATCCTCCTGAGACACTTGTTTTTCATGCATGCAGTACTACCTGCTAGGTCATGCACTACTACCTGCTGGGTCAGAATGACATATGTGGTCCTTAAAGAACATTCTTTACATGATAAAAAGTACAGGAAACTAACAATCTTTCAGATCAAGTTGAAATTTAACAAAATTTCAACCTAAGCTAATTGAAGGACAAACAATACCATTTCAGAGATACAATTATATACCTAGCAGAAAGTAAATCCATAACATTTTCCATTAGCAAACACCAAGAAATTCTCTTAATCTCAGTAATTTTGCAGCTGTGTAACAATTTTAGAAAAAGGGAACTGGTTTCAAAATTATGTAAGACATCAAGTGAGAAGAGAAAGTATCTATATCTGAACTCTTTCTAGAAAGAAGCTGTACCTGGGCATTTATGGATAATTGCTTTTACATCTATTTGCAAAATAGGGCTTTTTGAAGAAATGTTGATTTCTGTAGTTCCCTTTAATTCTTCCCTTCATAAATAAATACACAATTCTTTCAGTGTCTGTTCTTTAATACATTGAAGATCAAAACAGGAAATATCTTTTAAAATAATTTTTTAGACCTTTTGGAGTAACACATCCTAATATCTTCATGAGTTCCCATCAGGTCCATACTCCTGATACAGAATACAGTTGAGATTAAATCTGTCATCTTTTACTGTATTTCTCACCTAACAGAAAAGAGAGGCTTTTGCTACAGAGAATTTCTAGCAATCCTACTTAACTAAGCAAGTTTAATAGCACCACAATCGCACCATTA
This sequence comes from Tympanuchus pallidicinctus, assembly GCF_026119805.1. Lineage (NCBI taxonomy): Eukaryota > Metazoa > Chordata > Aves > Galliformes > Phasianidae > Tympanuchus > Tympanuchus pallidicinctus. The sequence continues at coordinate 29,395,431 of NW_026294747.1, read as the reverse complement.
TTAATTTCAAAATAAATATAGATATGTTTACTGCCAGCCTGCAAACGGAATTATTCCCTCCTATATTCTCTCTTATCTGAAGTGAAGAAAACTTAAGTATGGAGTCTGTTCTGATATTTTCTTAAAAGAAGGAAACAGCAGAAATAAAAATCAAAGAGCTTTGAAATCTGCAAAAAATGGAACCGTTTTCACAAATTCTTATAGTCTAGACTCTTATCAGAAAATATATCAAAGTACTTTATAAAATGAAAATCATAACAGAATACAGAACCTGAAAAACAACGAAGTTGAATAAACTGCTGAGGTTTAAAATAAAACCTCCAGGTAGACCTCCTCTGCTGGAATTCAAAGTTCAAACTGTGAGGTGGGAAGGGAAGCTAAATGGAACGAAAGGAAAATCTAACAGAAAATGGTAGGAGCTGAAATGCAGGCTTGTATGAAACCTAAATGAAGATACACAATTTGCAACTACCATTGTGCTGTGGCTTTTTACAATGTAATTTCTTTATTCAGTGGTTCAGGTCTTTTTCTTACAAAATTATAAGAATGCCACCTGTAAAATCTAAGTCAGACAGAAGCAAAATACCCCAAAACTAACTTTAAGAATCTGATTTCAAAAATATAACAGAAGATGGCTAAAAATTAATTAGCCTGGAAAGGGAAAGGAAAAAGGCATAAAGAAGCTGGACACAGACTAAACGCTTACCTAGCACCAAGTCAAAGACGCCAGAAGACTTTTAAAAAGCTATTTCTACTTTTCAGTTTTGAAGTATATACACTCTTCCTTCAGTACTGTATATACTTAAATACTTTCTTAAACAGGACGTTTAAAATAATTTTAAAATACCCAAGGTCTAAACAAGATTTTCCTTTAAAAATAAAGCCAAAGAAATTGGCCTTTGAAATGAATAGCTTACACAGTACAGATTATTAAAGCCAAATCAGATGAGTATTTCTTTTAAAGTTGCATGCTGCCACTGAAGTTTTTAGAACATCACTTCACTTAAATGATATAGACAAACGTTCAAATGTATGCAATTAGTTGTTACTACAGTGAAGAAGTTGCATAGATGAACAAGGCAAATGGCAATGTTCACACCATTGCAATTGACTGGGGAATAAACCAGTGAAAAATGTTCCTTAGCTGCCTCCTATGACATGAGAGACAAGATCAGCCACCTCCAGGGTATATATGGCTAAGGGGGACCCTCTTGTACCCCTCTAAATACATCTGCATCCTCTGCTCCCAGTTCTTCTCTGAAATCCCTGCATACAAACGCAAGCATGGGGAATAACAGGAAGAATCAGATATCTGTTTGTGGTCACAGGGCCATGATCTCATTGCAATCACAGACACATGGTGGGACAGTCCCCATGACTGGAACCCTGTCATGGATAGCTATGTACTTTTTAGGAATGACAGGGTTGCAAAGCAAGGTGGTGAAGTTGATCTTTATATCAGAGAGCAACTGAAATGAATCAAGGCCCACCTGCGGATGAATGATGAACAAAAGGACAGCTTATGAATGAAAATTACGGGGCAGGCTAACACAAGTGACACTGTGGCTGTTTACTATCAGGCTGCCTTGATCAGGAGAAGGAAATTGACGAGGTCTTCTCCAGACTGCTGAAAGTACCCTCATGATCAGAGGCACTAGTTCTTGTCTGGAGCTTCAATCACCCTGATATTTTCTGGAAAAGCAACACAGCCAGGCATACAGACTCCAGGAGGTTCCTGCAGTGCACTGATGATAACTTTCTGATGCATGCCACAGAGGAGCTAATGAGGATTGATGTGCTGCTGGATCACGTTCTCACAAAGAAAGACTAGTTGGGGATGTAAAGGCTGTGGGCAGTCATGGCTGCAGCCAGTCACAGCTGCAGCAACCATGAGAAAATACAGTTCAGCATCCTGCATGGAAGAAACAGGGCAATAAGTAGGATTGTAACTCGACTGCAGGAGTGCCAACATCAACCTCTTCAAGTATTTACTTGGAAGCATCCTATGGGCTAGAGTATTAGAAGGTAAAGTTGTCCAAGAGAGCTGGTTAACACTCAAGCACCACTTCCTCCAAGCTAAGGATTAGTGCATCTCTTAGGGTAAGAAATCACACAAAAGTGGCAGGAGATATACACTGATATTCAAGGAAACCATGCAAAAACTCAAATGGAAGAAGAAAGTCTACAGAATGAGGAGAAAGGGGTCTAGTCACTAGGGAAGAATACAAAAAAGTTGTAGGGCATGCAGGACACAAGAAGAAAGGCTAAGGCCAAGGGATTAAGTCTGGTAAGGGAGGTCAAAGACAACAGGAAGGTTTATTTAAGTATATCAATAGCAAAAAGATGAACAGGGAAAATGGGGGCCTGAGTGGGGTGGGTGCCCTATTAAGAGAGAACAGTGAGAAAGCAGAATTACTGAACACCTTCTTTGCTTCAATCTTTACTGAAGAGACTGCCCCTTCGAGGTAGAGAAAGGAAGACTTCACCTCAGTCAAGGAGGGTCTGGTTAGAGATCATCTCTGCAAACTCAATGTGCACAAATCCATAGGCCCTGGTGGGATGCATCCATGAGTGCCGAAGGAGTTACCAGAAATGACTGCCAAACTATTCTCCATCTAATCTATGAAAGGACGTGGAAAGCAGGAGAGATGCCTGAAGACTGGAATAAAGACAATGTCACTCCAGTCTTCGAAAATGGCAGGAAGAAGGACCCAGGAAACTACAGGCCACTCAGCCTCACCTGAAGGTTATAGGAGCGGTCAACACGGATTCATTTAAACAAGGGAAAATCATGATAGACCAATCTGATAATGTAATTGATTATGAAAGTATGCAAATGTCAAAATTATTTCTTAGTGAGATATGAAATTCTCTTACTAAAGAGGTTATACTTTTCATGCATCCCAGAAAAGCACCTTGTTCACACAAACCTCTTAGCTAACAGGAACAGATGGGTCTAGCCAGATACAGGCACGATGGTGCATTGTGGTACAGTAGAACATATTGATTCCCATACCTCTGGCAGAAGGGAACCAGTCAAAATTAGTTTTAGACTAAAAATATTTTGCTACTTCTCTTTAGAAAAAGAATATTGTTTTGAGAGGTTTTTTTTCATATTTTATGCATGGCAAACAATAGCAGCTTTGCAATAACTTTGTTGTATACATTAAAATCAATTACATAGGCTTACTGCATGTCATTTTTATGCCAGTGGATTAATTACAAATTCCTGAAAACAGTAGCTTATAATGGAAGTGCTGACATAAAGTTAAGTACAGCAGCAAATGTTCTGCTATTATGAAGTTGTTATGGCAACTAGAAGGATCGAGTTGGGCAAGACAGAGTGAGCACAAGCAATGCTTAATCCTTGATACCACCACCAAAAAACTCTTCTAAAATTTGTGTTCACAATATTACCATTCCTACCTTCACTATAAGCAATTCAGCTGCAAAACTTGCCTCAATACAGGTGTATGTGTACGGAGGGCAGTGTAGGGAATGTTCCAGGTCCAGTGTAAAATTAAAGACAAATGAAATGCAAGGTCATATTCCACCTGGTGTACACAAATACGAATAGCTTAAAGAAACAGATGGAGTTACAAGACACCTAGACAGCATCTGCTTAGCAAACAGTTACCAGATATAAGTTGACAAAAACGCAGTTACGCAAAAATGTTCACTCCTCAATAGTGGAGTTAACAGTATAAAATGTGTCTGTATTATATCTGTTCACAAATAATCATCCATTAATAAAAACATGTTTGAATAATGGGCCATGGATTTGTGTGGGTTTTTTTAAACCACTTATTCTTGCTAGTTCTGTAATGAGGTGAAAGCAGAAAACTTAACAGTGATTCTGATATTTAAATAATGAGAAAAAACATAACAGGGCACTCATTTTAATAATGCATTAAGTAGAACTTAAAAAACATGTTAGCTAAATTCTGCACTTTAATTACCTGTCTCAAAAAATCGTTTTATATTTTAATTGCAAGAATTATCCTAGCAAAACTTCACTGAACCAGGTTTCCAACAAAATGTTGTAGCGATAAAATCAAGCCCTAGAAATACTGTTAGAATCCTCTTTATTATACAGATTCTGTCCAAGTATGTATAACAATACTTTCATTATAAAAGTGGAGAAATTATTTCCCTCTCTGCCACAAGGATTTCATCTCAAAGCCACCCAAACTCAAATCTAACCTCGACTACCCAACTTAACTCTAGAAAACAAAGCCTTCAGATACCTGACGTGACAAGAATTGTGCTCCATTTTACAATGAACAGCCTCTTTAAGAAAGTACAAATTCTTGTTTTCACTGGGAGCAAGCAGATATTCATGTTGAATTCAAAATAATTTTAAGATTCAGGTTTTCATATTTCTAACTTTCACTTAAAGATTACTCAATGTTAATTATCTAGTTTATTACAAAAAAAAAAAAAACCAAAAAAAACCCAAAAACTTTTGAAGACCGCTTTCACTTACATAAGCATTTATTGTTTGTTTACTTATTTTTGGAAATACACAATGTAGTACTACATGTTTCGCAGTTCTACACGTGAATTTAATAAGTGGGAAAAAAATAATATAATCTACCAGAGAAAGAGAATTACGTAATCTGTATGATAAACAATTACTGATATGAAGTCACAACAAAACAATACCCTAACCTGTCCACTTCACCCCCCCATGCACAGAGGAAAAAAAAAAAAAAAAAAAGAAAGATAAAAAGGAAGAAAAATAATTTTGCTCACAAAAGCAACGACTGATTGCAGGCAACAAAGAAGTACCAATAATGAGGACATTTTTTCAGAATATAAGTTCTTCAGCAGCTTTTGAAACCTGATCAATACACCGCTTTTCTCTGAAAAGTGACCACTGCACTTAGCAACTTGTGTGAAACAGGTAATCATACAGACCTGTGAATGCTGAATGATAACACTCAGCAAAAAAGATAAGAATGGGATTTTGATTTACATAGCTTTTTGTCCGGTAAATGGTAACTACGTGACATAATTCTCAGAAAAGGAAAATGTTTAGAAGTATTCCCTAACAGTATGCATTCTTCTAATATTTTTCAAATTTGTTTGCAGTTCTAACATTAGCTGTTCCATACAGAATATTTTTTAGAATCATTTCACTGAGTTATGCATCTACTGACCATTCAGTTTCACTAGAAAAAGTTTTTTCCTGATATATTTAACAAACCATTTCTATGCAGGGGGAAACAGGGACTTTCAGACTAAAAGAATCCATTAATACTAATCATATGTGGAAAACAAGTGCAGACCACAGCGCATGGCTTTATATTGCTTAAAACCTATCACCTTTGATGCTATAAGATTTCAAATCTCCTTGAGATCGCCATGAAATTTCAGCAAGCTTTCACACACAATTATAAATGCAAATATATATATATATATATTTTAATATTATTTGCTCAATTCTTAAGCAACACCTAAAAAGCAACACTCTCAAAGGAAATATTATTCACTTTACGTTTGATTTTCAGGTGCACAGTTTCAATACTTTGCTATTCAAAGCTACCTAGTAGTAATTTTGAGGCTTCTGGCTATTTGTGTACATTCATGAATGTTTCAGTTTAATACCAGTGAAAAACCAAAAGATAACTGAAACAGCTGTCTGTTCAAGAACTATATGACTTGTCTTCACTACATAACAACATTCACTTTTCTGTAATGAGACCTTAATATAGAAAACTGAATGGCTGTCAACTAAGTCAAGTGAAGCACACAGTCCCCTATGATTCCTTATTCCTACCCTGAAGGTATGAAAACGGAAGTCTTAACTGACCTTATTTTCCTATGCAGAATCCTTCATATGCCATTCTGTGAGTGCAAGATAACCAAATTCTGCAAGGATTACGCATGTATTACAGTGCAGATTGTCACTTACTATATAACCAGTCACAAGAAAGAATACAGGTACTAAGGAGTTTACAGTTGTGTATGCTTGAAAATTTTGCCACTTGAGATACAACAGTCTCCACTGGACATGGTTATTCCCATCCTTTCGATACATAGTTTGGATACAGCTTATTCCTGTTGTAACTTGACCAAAGAGAAAAGACTTTCAGAGTGCCAAGCTGAAAACATGATTTCTCTTCTTTGTGCTACATTCAAGGTTGAAAATTTTCACCTTTGGAAAACTTAGGAGTTTGAATTTTTAACACAAAAGATCTCCTCAGACTCAGGCCTGATATCCAGCTACCAGAATCACTGCCACATCCTAACTTTGTAACAGTCTGCTTTTATTCATTTTACCCTAATCTCCAGGTGACTTAGTTTCTGCTAAGAGGGAAAAAAAAAGAGGTTTCATACATAAAGTACGTATGTCCACAGGCATGTCTATAAGAAACGCTTGATTACTTCACACTTGAAGACTACTTTATGGGATAATTACAGAGTAGATGCTTGAGTTCTCTGCAATGCAATTTACAAAAAGGAGGCAAGGTGAGGGCAATGACTGCCTTTATTTCCGAAAGACTAAGAATACCAACTGCATAAAGTTACTTCATTGCTGCAAAAGATTGCGCCTTGTCATATTCCAACTATCTGAAAGGGTTTCATAACAATCAGTACCTTCATAAAATATCCTAATAAATTTGGGGCACACTCAGTTCAGTTTAGGCTGTTAACTCAGATATGCACTGTATGCTAAATCACGAGACAGAAAGTGTTAACATTATTTCAGAAAATGAGCATGCCTCATTCCTTGCTTTCAGCATGGACTTTACATCATGTACTCATTGTATCCTTGGCAACTTAACTCCTGATCAAAACGGACAAGATTGACAACTTAGATTTAAAGTTACAGCCATCATGTGCTACTAGGCTCGAACTTTGACAGGAGTGAGATTATCAAACCAAAAAAAAACCCCTCTATCCAGACATTCTGCATTGCTTCATTACAAGGAAGATGAAGATAACTTGGAGAAGTGCCAAATATTGCATTAATTCCCCACAGTCTATATGCGTTGCCCCTAATGTCAGTAAGGTAAATAAGATTTTACCTATATTCTTTTAGGACAGATTTATGAAAGGCTTACACTATAATGAAGTGATTTTTTTCAAAATATGTATAATTTCCTATGCATGGGTCTCGAGAAAGTGGCTAATTAACATTAAATCAGACGAATTTCTAAACTAAATGGAAATAGTTTGATAAGACAGAAGGCCACTGTTTAATACAAAATGCACAATGAATTCAAACATCTTTTTCACAAACATTGTCCTTTCAAAAATGCCTTTAAAAGAATTAAGGTTTCAGGAATGAGGAAGAGAAAACAATAAAACTCCTGGGAATGTGTAGGTTTAATCCATACTATAAGTTATAAATGAAAAATCAGAGAACTAGAACCAGGTTCCCTAACTAGATGAAGGAAAGTATAAATCACATTTTTAAAACAAAGAAAAGACCTTTATGGAGCTTATTTTTTATAAAAGCTAGCTATGAATCAACCTGAATGCAGTTTTTGCCCTCATGTATGATATCTAACACATCAAAAAAATTCTAGTCCATTTTATCTGATCAGATCCCAAAAAATCTGCATTTTTTTCCTAGATTAATTTCTTGATGAAAAGCTGTTCAAACAGAGTACCTATCAAACCTAGTATTATTCTCTGATGTTTTTTTCTTCTTGTAGACACTGCTGTCCATCAGAAGAAATAATTAATGGGTCTATTATGCATGAAAGCATCATCCTGTCAATTTTCAGTGACTGGTTTGAATAGCTCCTATCTTGCTACTCATTGATGCCATGCGTGCTCACTGTCCTGAGAGATGACAAAACACTACATCCTTCGGGATTTTCTCCCTCTGTTCTAAAGCAGCATATCACATCTGTGTCTGACAGAAGCATAAGGAGCTGAGGAAAGCAGACCTTCATCATCCTTCACAGAATATCACTGCATGGGTTAAAAGTTAAGATGAAGTCTACTGATCCTACGTTTTGCCTACAAATTATAAAATGTGGAGGCTACCGAAGCGTGCATTCCAACTTTTCAGTGTTGGAATCATCGACAGAAAACAGATGGAATTTACTGGATGCTAAATCTTTAAATGAATTTTTAATGGGTACTGAACACTCGAGTTAGCTGAAGTCAGTGCATTTGCCTCTTTTTTTCCTTTTTGTTTGAGGGAGGGAAAAAAAAAGGGGATTTAAAAGATGCAAAGTTCACAGGTTATTTTCTGTTGCCTGATTAAGGCAGAATAAACAAAAATACTGAATATGGGAGAGATCAAATATTGCAGATACCTGGAAATGAATTGGAAACGACCAACACCACAAGATGAAGCAGCAGTGAACAAGACGCTGTGGAAAAAGAAATCACAAGACGAGAGTGCATAATGCATTTCAAATTGAAGAAAGCTTCCTATCTGCTGAGTGAACCTCAGTGTATTCCGACAGAGCACAGATAAAGCTTCAGTCAACTATATCTCCTAGGTAAGTGTCATTTCACATGCTGCTTAAATTGTTGATTACATGAATATATACTTCAGTGTAAGTGCAATAACTCACTGGATTTAAATTTCTTGGATTGATAATGAAGTTTAAATCCTTTCATGACAAATATTTAATGCTCTTAGATTTCCTATGCTGCTCAAATATAGTCATCTTTTAATATTATGGTTATTTAAAGGAAAAATATTACATGCATTCTCCCCTGATTTGTACTAGGGTCAAATAGTTCCTAAGATTTAAATCCTTTAAAATATTCTTAATACATATGCCCATGGCTGTTTGAGAAAAAAAAATAAATAAAAAGAAATATTTCTTTTAATATTAGCAAAAAGCATTTACTGTACTTAATTATCTATTTGATCTAGCAAAACAAACAACATTTTGGATCACAGCAGTAATATGTAAAAGGTTGCCTTCTATTATAGGATAATAAATCACCGTTTGTATTAAATAAAGCTATAAGTGTTGATTAATTTATTAAAGGCAAATGACAGCACAATAAGGAAGCAGCACCACATTAATACACTTCAAGGTAGTGTGTACATAGTTTCAGTATGAAGACTGGGCACCAGTGCCATAGTAAAACTACGAAAAGAAAGGTCCAGGTCACTTCACTTCAGTTATTTCACTCATTTGGAGCATCCACTACATAATCCACATAGATATTAGTTGTACATGGAAAAAAAAAAAAACTTGAAAAACAGTTTAGGGTGAGATCCTAACACCTAGCAGAGCTTGAAAAATAAATACAGCATCTGTTAGTCAACAGCTACACTTAATAGCCATGAAGAAAGATGTCTGTGCTCACACACGCACAAAAAAAGCCCACCCTCTAGAACTAAAAGAGCATAAATTCGTACCGTTTAATGCACCACTTTACCATCATATTGGTCAATTCTGTATTTATCATCTTTAAAAACCTACATCTTTGCTCATACTGTCTTTTATCAGATTCATGCCTTTTCTTTATTTACTAAGATGCAATGTTTCTATTTCCAGCATTGTTTAAAATGCTTTTTCCTCTACCTCTCTCTACACGACTTTCCTCTTTGCTATTTAGTATATCTTTACTTAATGTATCCAGCAATCCCTCTCCTGTTTTTTTCTCTTTTTACATTTTTCTAACTTATTAAAAGTCTCTGCCTTGCCTGTGGCTTGCTAGAAGACAGACTAATTTACCATTCACTGCCAACTCCTTTGAACCCTCAGTTATGCACAAATAAATTTTACCAAGTGCTCTCACATATAACTGTGCATGCCATGATAGAGCACCTTGAGACTGAAAACCAGAACTTGATACCATGCAGAACTTTTTCTCAATTCATAAGCCGACAGTGTTCCCTCAAAACACTGACATTCCTTGTAGATCAACAACCTTTGCAGCAGATGGGTCATCTCATGCGTATTACTTCAGAATACTTCATACACCTCAAATTCCTCCTCCAAGATCCCACGACTGACTGCCATGATAGGGAAGAGAAAAAAAAGTTTCATACCCTCTAAACATTCAAGCCCACATCTTCTGCTAACTACAAGCAGAGAAGTTCCCATTATTCCAAACATTTTTGCACTTTATTGCTGACAAGTTCCAGAATCTATGGGTGTCTCCAGTTTCCACCCTTTTCTTTTATAAGTGCTATCATCTGCTCCTTTCACAACAGCTGAATAAAATTCTAACATCTCCCAAACCATTTTTTTTGCTGTGCCTCCCTTCACATACTGAAACAACCTAGCAAGAGCTCTCCCTGCTTCCTCACTGCACCTATACAACAAGCCTCTTACCTAAGAAACAATGAAAAAAAAAATAAAAAAATCCAACAGCTAAAAAGTAGATTTGTTAGAGCATAACAAAGCAATATCAGCTCTGGGTTTCAATAACACCAATTCAGGACTTGAAGGACTTGAGCTGACAAACCTTTTAACACTTGTAACAAGCAGCAGATGCTGTACAGTATTTAGTATATAATATTTATCAGTTGATTTTAGAAGACAGTTTTGGGTCTGTTGAACCTGGTTCAGAGTTGGCAGTAAAAGAGAGCAATAATCGTAATTCAGGTTTTGATTCTCCAGTTACTGCTTTCACAGCGTAAAAGCTGGATGCTGCATGTGGCTTTTAGCCTCCTCTTTTGTAAAAGGTATTTTTATCATGTTTACTAACAGCTAGCCAACATGCTTATTTAAGAAAAAATAGGTTATTGTTCAATAAAGCTCTCAAAAAGCTTATTCAAAATGCACTGTTTTAGAAATCTTTGAACAGAGTTTCAGCTAAGGTTTCTTAAGGTCTCTGATATGCAAATATGTGAGAAAGCTTTTCAAAGAGCAAATGGAAAGCTTTAGAAGTCTGTATACAACTGTGTAATATTTTTAAAAGAAAAGGCATTAAAGATCTTCAATTCTTTTCAGATGCATTTATTAATAATTTCTAATTTATGACAAATGCTATTTTAATTTTCAGTGTATTATTCCTCTCACACAGCTTCAACAAAAAGATAAGAACTCAAATGTACCAGAGCATAAACTAGCAATTCGTTGCCAAGTTCCAAAACCTGAATTGCCACGCAACCAGAATATACATATCCTTTTCAAAAATTTTAACTGTATAAAAGTACCTAATCTGAAAGCATTGATGTGATATTTTCCATTTTCATTGTAATCACTTGTTCAAGGATCAGTAAACATCTGACAACAAAATCTTTTCATTTCCTCTCTGTATTAAGTTTCTCATCTATGTGAAATGGGTAAACCATGTCGAAAAATAGCTACAGTCAATTGCCTAAATAGTGTATTTCTGCTCAGCAAAACAGCACACAGGACATACATATTGGACCCTCATCCCAACTAACTCAATAGGTAATGAACATTGAAGTGATGTTGCAAGGTTTAACAAGCCTTAGAGAAATTATGAGAATGATACACAAACCAAAAGTCCTAATTGCTCCTTGATTTAAAAGAATTCAGTGAGCTGCAGCACAGGCTTACAGGCAGAAATATTCCTAAATTGGAATATCCTCTGTATCCACTTCTATTTCTACTCAAGACAAATACAGAAAACAGGGAAAGCACAAGTCTTCCATTTCCATCTTTCTGTTAAAAATACAACTTATACAGCCTAACAGAAAGCAAGGAGCAAAATCCACAACTACTTCTCCAGTGAAAACTCTGGTGCAAAAAGCCTATTTTGCCTTGAATTATAGTTGAATACAAAATTCACCTATATTCATAAAAGTCATCTGAATCTCCCTCAAGCCCCTTGACTACATCCTTCCCACCACAGCACAGACTTACTGTGATGAGAAAAAGGGCACAGAAGCACTTCAGGACATGCAGATAATGCCAGCCAGTAATTTGAATGAATGTGTTTATTCTTTGAAAAAAAATCTACACACCATTTCAACATTTGCTCTAGATTGTCAAATATTATGTTTTCCAGAAAGTCTTTAAGAGAACCGTGCAAAAGCCTGAGAAAACACTTTGCATGGAGCTGCAAAATAGTTTGCTTGGGTAAATAAAAGGAAATAAGAGGACATATACAAGTAATCTCCCTTCATGTGGCATTTAATAACAGTTTAGAATCCTACACTTTTTGAATTCAACTCATTTTTAATAAACCAGTTTTAATAAATGAAACTACATTAACAAGAATGTTTACAAGAAAATCCTAAACAGCAAAATCTTTCAAGGTAATTTTAATTTAGACCAAAAATCACCTGTTTTTAAGACATGAAAAAAATCTTCTTTCTACCTTGGGAAACTAAGCATCAGAAAAAATGAACCAATAATCTAATGGCAGAATACAATAAGGGCCTCCTTTGATCCGTGCACACCCCAGAACAGTTACTGTTATAATCATCAATTTCAACAATCCCTAAGAGCTTTCCACAGTTAAATATAAATCTATAAACCTATACGCATTTAAATTAAGCATCTGTTTTTATTGGAAAATGGCATTAATTCAAATTTATTTTGTTCTCATATAACTAAAAGAATTTTTTAAATCCCATTTCAGGAATCACTACTACCGCTGAATATCCTTTCTGTATTTCAATTTGAATTTTCATCACTTCAGCTTCTAATTGTTTCTTTTGAATCAGGAATCTTTCAATATCTTGACTGCTCCTACTACTTGAATACATTTATTGTCACATTTCAGCCTTTTTGTGAGGAGTACGTTAACTGCCTTTACATTAAGATTAATAATGCAAGAGATTTTTTCAACCCTAAAAAAAAAAACAACCAAAACACAAAACTGTATTAAGTGAATATTTTAGCACCACCAGCATTTTCAACACTTGAAAATGAGCCCTGGGTGCAGCCTTATTGAAACCATGCATGTGAGCAAAAGAATCCTAACAGTTACTGACATATGTAAAGGGAATAGAGTTACCCTGTTTTATCACCGCACCCTAGTAGAAATTTGTGCTGGATTATTAAGAATACACAAATCTTTCTAAGCTCACTCCTTTAAGGAATCTCACTGAGCAGATCTAGTTTGCATTTCTTCTACTTAAGAAGAGGTCACTGGCTAAGCCCTCTGTTTGAATGGGTGTGGTATACTGCGAAACTTGGATGCTGGGTCTGAATGTACTTTTCTTACTGTTTTTCACTTACCATTATGCTCATCAGTGATTTTCTCAATAATGTTTTGACAGTGAATGGAAACTCTGAACTATAGTAGGACTCTTACCAAACCCTTCAGGTCTCCAACAGAAATACTGCCATTTTTATTCCCACTTGCGATTTTCAAGATCAGTCAACTCTCATATTCTTAATCCAGATAATTTCTTACCTATTATTACATCAGCTTGCCCTGAAATACAGAATAAAATGTCTACAATAACTACACAGTGTATTTGTCAATTGTCAATCAAACCTGTAATTAGCTGAAAGAATTCAACCAGGTGTAAAGAGACATCTTTCACAAAGTAAAACTGACCAATATTAGTTACATTTCTACCTTTTTGTTGCAGAATAAACACAGTCTATTTTGAAAAGTGAGGTTGGGCTAAAACAGTTTATGGTCACAAGGGAGGACACAAAGGAAAAAGATGCTCAGCCCTCTACTGATCCGAACGGGGACTTAAAAGAAGTAGGAGGGCTTATATACCCTCACAGCAGATACAAAGCTCTTTGTAAAGAGGCCTGTTGGGTCAAAAAGTATCTGCACAGGAGGAAACTTCATTCTAGCATATGCAAACATGTGATTCTAATAGCTCAGAACCTGAAGCAATTCCTTCTGGTCGTTTTCTGAGAATACTGTGTCTGATCAACTCTTAGGTTTAGCAAGGCCTGTTTCCACATTTCGAATTTTAATTAGATCCTGTATCAGCTTTACCATTCTTTTTTTCCCCCCCTCGGGACTGATGTTAAGCACTGGGCCTACATTTACCTAACTCACTCCATTTGATAGCATTTTTTCAGTATTCAGGAAATATATTCCTTGGCCTTTTTCAATATTCCAGCAGTCATGGGACATTAAAAAAGCAGATTTATATAAAGCCACCTTGAACAGTATTCAGATTTCAGTATTCAGTAGCAATCAGATTTATGTGGAATTCAACCTGCTTCTCCCCAAATAAAACCCTAGATATTAAACAAGGTAAAATCAACAAGCTTACAAACCACAACTGAAAACAGGAAAACCTGCACCAAGTGAATTCTTTATATGACTGCAACATGATCCAATATTTTTTGACAGCATCTCAAACTGTAAGCATTAATTAATCAGTTTAGCAGATGACAAATAGGGAAGAAAGAAGCAGACTGCACAATAAAGGTCACACCAGAGCAAAGTGCAGATTCTATAGAGCCTACATACCATCTACACTGCTGGGCACTGCCAACAGCATAAGTCTAGGGATGGCTAAGAACACAGCTCACACACAGTGGCACTTATTCAGACACACTCTGACAGCCTCCAGCTATATGTGGTCCAGGGATTTGTGGAGTCAGAGAAAATGCCTTATTTATAAGATAGCCTTCAGAGAATTTTTTCCAGTCTGTTTTTGAACCTGCACAAAATTTAAGCTTCTACGTGATCTGGTGACAAATTTTCAAAGCTTAATAACAAATTACAACAAAAAACTCCTATGTTTTGAATCTGCTGCCAATCGGCTTCATTCAACACTCTCTTCTCACTCTTACAATAATAATTTCTTATTCACCATGTCCATCCTTTCAAGATTTCACAGCTACAACAAGCTCTTCTTACATCATCTTTCTGATTCAGTCTGCAAGACTGAAGAGCTCCATTCTATTCTACTCATAGTATCCTCAGTCATGCCCTGTGTGAAAACTGCTACTCATCCTGCTGCTATACTCTGTACCTTCTCATTTCCACTTTTTCCTTGAGGAGCCTTTGGGATCCAAACTGGACAACATCTGTGATGCAGCTGTGTCACTGATTTATTTATGTATTGATGTCATGTTTTTCAACTTGTTCTTCTCCTAATTTCTAGGATAGATTTCCTTTACTGTTGAGTACTAGTAATCACTTCGGAAGTCTTTGTATGTGATAGAGGATTGTTTCCCACCCACCCACCCCAAGTATTTTAATTAATCTTCATCTGTGATTCATTCTATCATTTGAGTGTTTTTTTTTCTGCAGCTCTCTTCAGTCCTTGGCATGTAGAGACAGTGTAGAACTACCTTCTAACAGGTGAAGGTAACAGTGCAACTGTTTGCACTGTTCTGAGAACACAGTGAGACCACCTTCCAAGAGTTCTGGGCATTCTTTGCCACTGTATAATTATTTAAAAAGAGATTGAAAGTTGGTTTTAACAGAAGCTGTACTAAAAGATGTGCCTTACTTCAACTAAGATCTAGTTCATAACATTGTTATGACTGCTCATGCTATCTAGAAAAGTTCACCTTGTCAAAAATGGTTTCTGTGGCCATGTAATCGATGTTTCACTGGGTAGGTTGGTGCCTTACTAGATAACTCAGTTCACTGTTCTCCAAGTAATATACAAATCAATAAGATTTGAATTAGAAAAAGAAACAACAGCAATTTTCACTGCATCAGATTTCCCCAAATGCTTCTGAAATCAATGCATTAGGTTTGTTATTTCTCACAGTGTACAAGTTAATAATGAAGCAAATTTAACTGAATGTTTGTTAAAACTACTCAGCTTTAACTGAGTATTTTGTGCTTAATGCCAAAAAGCAAATAATGACAAATACTGTAAACAAACTATTAAAACCATGCATGTTTAAAATATTTTTCGAGGAGAGAAGAGGAAGAAATGGAACTGCTTCAAAGTTCAGCAGAGCCAAACTGTCAGAACACTGATAGTGAAGAGCAGACTCCAGAAAAAAAAAAAAAAAGAACCTAAACACCTATACATGTCCTCCTTAATAGGCTGTTCATGAATTCTTCTACTTATTGCAATGTAAATTGCATAAAGCATCCCTAATACCATTATGCGGACGTCATCTCTTCCTGACTGATATTGTAGGTGTACATTATCACTGTCACCAAAATATATCTCATCCATGTTCTGTCCTCCTCGGATTAATCTACAGTGCTTTCCTTTTATGATTAAATGAATTCTATTCATGTAAAATTACATTTTCAGCAGTAGGTGAGGCTCAATGCCTCAGCAACAGTTTTCAAAAAAGCAATACTCTAGTCTCTTAAACATACAGTATAGCTTGTTCAATGAGTTATTTCTGTAACAGAACAAACTTATTTCGCTAGTCTTTTTTTGAATGAAATAATTTCAGTCTACAACCAGGCTGGGAGATTGACAGGCTTCAGGAACATAGCTCAATTTTTTTTATTCTAGATGCTTGAAAAAAATTGTCCACAGCATCTGTCACTACCTAAAACATTTGGAATTGTGAAGTAAGCACTTTTATATAGCTGCTCAGCTTTTAAAAAATTAATAAATATCTTCCACTGTTTTTTATTCATGGTAACTTAAACTATAAATAGTCTTTAACAAACAAATTTGTAAACAGAGGTATTTAATAAATACTCCAATTCTTCTACCCAAAAGAATTCCACTGTTCACTACCTCATTTTCTCATAATTAGTGTAGCAGTAGAAAATGGTGCTATGCTAATATCATTTAAAGTGGAAAGGAATGCAAAAAGACCAATCCCAGGACTATTACAGGACTCTACTATTAATAAATGAACAGTCAAAAGAAAATTCCTAAAATATGAATGAACTAACATAGATAAACTATTTTGATGCATGGGCACTAAACACACATACTGCATTTAAAAAAACAAAAACAAAAATAAAAACAGCAACATAAAGATAGTGCAACCAAATCCAACATTATGGAGACTTTAAAATGCTTGGTCTCTATCTGAATATTATGTTCACAGAGATATTTATAAAGATCAATTTTCTTTGACAAGTTTAAGTGTACTTGTAAGAAACAGGGATGAGTTCTGAGGCTTTCAGATTGCATTACTACCAGTTAATTTAGTCATCTCACACTTGTAGGCAATTTTCCTTTAAGTGAATAGATTGTTCTTCTCTGAGGTTTCTATCCTTGTTTTTTTTCCTCCCCCTCCTCCTCTTTCTTTCCCATGGTCAAATACAACTCAAAGATATAAAGTTGTCTGTGGGATAGAAAGAAGATATATGAAAAACAAGCATAAGTGAACACTTAGTAAGGTGTTACAGAATGAATGGAATAAAGGTAAAATAATGGGCAGGCAGAACCACATGGAGCAACAACCGAAAATATAAAGCAGGCTCTTGCTTGCATTAGAAATGGATTTGCTCTCCACATTCTAACTGTAAATACATATAAAAGTAAATCAGAAATAAGGATTTCTGGATCTCTGTTCCTCAACGTCTTTACTGCTAACATTGAAGTCCCACAGTCCAACTCAGTTTAACCCAGTATGCATGCACACTACCAAACATGCACAAACAAAACAAAACAAGTGCTCGCTCCTTCCCTTAGTACTACCAATCCTTGGATTCCACTAATTCGCCAAGATCTTTCCCTTTTCACCTGTTCAATTTCACATTCTTGCCAACTCTTTGGCACCATTCACGTGCTCAAATCAGGCAAGCAGATCCATATCTGGTGATGGACCATAATATTACTGAAGTGTACTTCAAATTCAATTGCTCAGAAGAGGTAATTATAATTTATTATTGAGATCAGAAGCAATGTAGTACAACACAACTTCAAATTCATTACATTTTTAATTAGAAGTCCACAGCTGCATAACTAAGAGAACAACAAAGATAAATACTCAGTAAAAGCAACAGAGAAGCAGAGACATGTAGCAGACAAATGAACGGATGAAAAAATCCAAAATAACTTACAGCCACCTTTACCAGAATTCACATTTTAGTAGAGGCAGACATGACTACAAAGCAGTTAATGTTTACATACACAGTTATTTAGAGATGTAAGACATCACCTAACAGCTGCAGGTTTCTTTCATCCACTATTTAGTGCATGGGAGCAAGGGAAGTCAACATGAGTACTTTTTTTTTTTTTTTTCCCCCTTTACAGTTGGAAAAAATTACCCAGCCCATTTTCAGGGTAAGTGACAAATATTTCATTAGTTGGAGTAAAACACTTTCTCCACTCTCACAGAAGTTATTTTTCCCACCTACTCCCATCTGAAGTGACAGGTGATAGCATAAAATGAAAGGGAACATGAAAACACCTTCCATTCTCACTGTTCTGCCAGTGACACCGGGTACCTTTTAAACACTGATCAAGCAAAACCACCACCAACTGCTGTATACAATTCCTTTCTGGGTTTTGCCCTGGGGGTAATATAACCCTAAAAAGGATACTTAAAAGGTGCAGCAAATTTATTGTTGCCTTTCTAAAAGGAAAAGTATGCTTTTCAATATAAGAAAGTAAAAAGAAAAAATTAACCACATCCAAGACAGAAGAGAGAGAATGAATACACTACCCTTTCTGGAACCATCACTAAACACCTACAATTGTTCCCTGAATAAAGCAGAAGGCCAAAAAGGGTATGGTTTGTTAACTTTTTAGAAAACATAACCAGATAAGAATCCTCTGTCATGTGCAGAGACCTGTAACAATCACTACATGTGAAGGCCACGCACTACAACGCCTTTACCAAGGAACCCCATATGCATTTTAGATATTCTTTTCTTTTTTTCCAGGTTGGCAGATGACTTGTTCCCCAGACTGAAACATAGTATTACATGGGAAATCTAGATAATGATCAAAGGACAACAAGAGACCTTTAGACTTCCAAGACTATTCGCCACTTAAGTATAAATTGTGTCTTGGTAGTGTCACTCCTATTTTTCTCTCAAAGGATTTCCGCCAAGAAACAGGTTAGCATAAAGCAGATTCTGTGGTATAACAGCCAATCAGCATTTGAACTCTGTCATGTTCAACTATCATCTAACAACTTTATTAATATAAAACATATCCAGAGAAAAACAAAATCTGCTCTAATAAGACTCCATCACTAAGGAAGTCAGTATAGAAGTGTTGTTTTTCCATTATAATCATTTTGGTACACTTCCTTGAACATCAGAAAGATGGAAATGAAGATTACCAACAGAGAATCTTTTCTAACCTTTAGAAAGATTATAAAGGCTATAAAGACTTTCTCTCCAGGATGATCACTTTTGAACCCCCAGCATTTTGTTTGCTTAGAAAAATTTAAGACAATTTAATTCCCATTACCACTGAACTATGAATTTACAATAGTTAGACTTCTAGAATCTCCATTCTGCCAGCAGAAAATTAGCCACATGCCTCAAGTAAACATTTATTTTCAACACATATCTGTGATTATTGCCTCTATCTTTTACAACAAATTTATGACACTACAATCAATACAAGGATCACAACATAATTACAATGATAACAGCCTACTGAAACACGCTATCTCGAATTTCTTTTTCCATCTTAACCTCTTACATTTTGTAGCTAGCTGATACACACTTTTCAGTGACACATTTTCTGCATGTTGAAGCACACGCCCATATTCAAGGAGAAAATACCACATTATCACAGTCTGTTTTCAATCAAGATCTCAAAAAGAAACAGAGAAGGTATGATCAGTTTCACAGTCCAAATTATCTGTAGCAGATTCAGAAATACCACGCTTTATAAAATGGGATGATGAGTGTGTGTACTGTCAAAGGAAGGTCATCTGATTCACATCCCAGTAAAGGTTGAAAATGAGTCAGAACTAAAGAAAACAGTTTCTCCCTACTTGCACCTTACTCTGTCCTTCAAGCGAGATTTTCTAAATTAGAAGAGATTCTAGTACTTATGTAGACAGTTTGCAAGAAAAAACAAGACAGTAGATTTCCCCTGAGTGTTGGAGCATAGATATTACAAGCTTCATTTTGGAAAAAACAAGTTTGGCAAGAGTCAATAAGCCTTTAAGGTTCTTCAGTAAATTTTCCTAAATTTGGACCAAAAAAATAAACCCTAAATGAAACAACAATAAACAAAAACAAAACAACAACAACAACAAAAAAAAAACAATTAAAAAACAAAGCAAAACAAAAAAAACAGATCCTTCCTGTGCTCAGTAGAGCTACCTTCCTGTACAACAGCCAGAAAAGCCAGAGCTGTCGCTCTCCTGAGAGCTGAGAGAGACAGTAGACAAGAGAAGAGAACGCAGATGAGGAGCCAACACAAGATTTGGACGAGTATAAAAATATGGGGGGGGGCATCAAGCCAAAGCGCAGCCTGGAAATCAAATGCAGGAATAGTGAGCACCTGAGCAACAGGATGAGATCACAGTGAAAAAAGCAAGACAAAATGTATGCATTTGGTTCAGGAAGCCTCCAAATCAGATGAGAAGGACCAGGAGAGCCCAAGACATTGGCAGCAAATGCGAAGAATAACGGGATGACAAATGGGGTAGGAAGAAAAGAAAGATCTTTGACAAAAACTAAGAAACTGCTAGGCAGACTGTGCCCATTAGATAGCTCCACACTTAATGGCCTTTCTTCCACTCCAAAAACAGCATTTAGAACAATCACTGCCACAAGTAAACAAATTTCTGAACGCCCTACCAGCAGAACAGGCCTCTCTCCTCTAACATTGGTTTACACACAATCTAATCACATCTCCGGGCATCCATCAACAAAAAAGGAAACATTATTATCACAGTTAACTTCTTTTTAAAATTATATTAGGAAAAACAATATTTTTATGTGAAACAGAACAGTTAAGTCTGCTTTCTGCAATGAAACCAATCTGCTATATCTGATATTCTTACTATCCTTGCCATAAACAATAAAAATAGAGTGGCTCTTTCTCTCGTGTAGGATGCAGAGAGATGAAACAAAAGTGGATTAAGTACTACCATTAAAACAAACACAGATCATCCAAATCAATCAACAACTTTTAATATTATCATGGAAGTGTATTTGATACGTACTAATGTAATTATTGGAAGAAGACCAATATTTTCCAGGCAAGGAAATAGAAATCCCAGCTCTGAAAAGCTTAAAGTCCATTTCAGGTAACGTAACAATGGCTCAGGACCCTGCTCTAATTCAGGAGACTCAACAGAATCAACAGTATAACAGCAAATATAAAAGGGAAGAATGGAATAAAAAGTAATACATGCCAAGGAAGAAAATCAGAGAGTAAAAGGATAATACAGAGGGAGGGAGGCAGAAAGTAAGCA
Organism: Tympanuchus pallidicinctus; assembly: GCF_026119805.1. Taxonomy (NCBI): domain Eukaryota; kingdom Metazoa; phylum Chordata; class Aves; order Galliformes; family Phasianidae; genus Tympanuchus; species Tympanuchus pallidicinctus. The sequence continues at coordinate 29,374,321 of NW_026294747.1, read as the reverse complement.
ATAAGGAAAGAAGATGGAATGTAGGGGCAATAACATACTGAATTTAGAAAAGCAAAGGCAAGAGGTGCTAAGCATACTATCAAACTACAAGTCGGAGTAATTATCTTTTTGGTTAGAGAATTTCTCTGGCAAGAAAGTCAGAGATGATGACACCACAGCAAACATAATGAGCAATACGAAGCCTAGTCAGTACAGACTGAGTTTTAGGGATATTAAAAAAAGGACATGATTAAAAAACAGAAACAGTGAATCAATCAAATAGACATTTTCATAAAGCTCTCAAGCCTCCGCTTTCAATTAGTGGACATGAAAAGAGCAAGAAAAGTTATAAGGATAAACTGTTACATGTTTGAAGTAACTGATTTGTGATTTCATAACCAAAGCATAACTAAACTCAATTCACTGGAATCACTGTCAATATACAGTAGCAGCAAAAGATTAAGGCAAGTGTTTTGAGAACTATACTGGTCAGAGAACTTGTCAAATCCACAAATATGGAATTTATAAAATGAGTGTAAAGTGTGAAAAATGAAAAAAAAGAATGAGAAAAGTTTGCCACACTGATTTCCATGGGAACAAAATGTAACCCTTTTAATCTGTGAATGTTACCCTGTTTGATCCTAAATCATAAAGCATCCAAAACAAAAAAAAAAAAAACACCTTCAAAAACATCAACATCATTCATTTTTTCCTTCTACGAGCTATCAGTAGTTTTGCAATACTACCACAGACAAAAAGCATGACTAAATAGTTCTGAAATATCAGAATATTGAAGCAAAAAATACATACATACTCAAGACTTAGGATTACCTTATGTGTCAGTTATATAGTTCTGATTATATTTTATATACACATTGGGCAAGGTGGGGTACTGTAGAGATGAAGACATATATGGATAAGTACAGATCATCCATTATGAGAAAATACATTTATCAATAAGATGCAATTAACGCTTAAAATCTGGCACTTCCTATTTTTAGTTCAGACAAAAAAAAAAAGACAGCTTGTCTGATTAGAACAAAAAAAAAAAAAGAATTTCTGTAATGTTAGTAATGTTACTAACAGTGAAGGAGGAAGTACTGAGCAGATGGATAATCATCATACACTGATGCCAAGTCCTGTAATTTTACTGCAAATCTTTATCAAGGAAGGTTTTTCTTTCAGCTGGGAAAGCTATTTCAGCAAGGGTGGAGAGGGAGAGTTAGCATTTTACTCAGTTTCAAGATTTCTATCTCTATCTTCATGTACGTAAAATTGCAGTACTTCTCTAGTCTATTAGTAAGGCTGAAGTTGTAAACTGCCTACACAGACTGCACAGCAGTCACAGCAAAAAGCTTTGTAGGTGGAAATAAGATCACTCTGAATAAGGAATGTCCAAAGGAAAATGGTATCACCAAAAAGAAAAGGAATATTCTTATGTGCTGGAATGGGCCTACCAAGGACAATCAAGACAGGAAGCACATCTGGGAAGTTCAGAGAACACTTATGGAATGAAGGAGGAAGAGAAGTACAACACGAGAAAAATGCAAGTAAAGCACATGCCTAGAATTCTTTATTTCAAAAGTGCATATTCTTGGAATATTCAAGTGTCCAACTTGTCCATATGTCCAACAGTCCACAATTGTATCATGGTAACTTTCAGTCAAGATTAGTAACCTACTACTAATAAATAACAAGCAGATAATACCTCTGTGTGCTACAGCAACTGCTGAATGGCAAGGACATCAAGCTTTGGATGCGTTGAACTTTTGTTAAAATAAGAGGCCCTAGTGGAAAATACATCTGTTCCAAACACAGCCATAAAGTCATACAAGAATAATAATAAATCTATCTTATTATTTTTAGCACAGAGCTGTTGTTCTCAGAGCTGATAAGCAGCAATTTGTTCTTCAGTCTAGATATTTCAATTGTACAAAAACAGAGGCAATCCATCTTTATGCAGTTGCAGGATTTTGTGCATTTCTTCTGCTATATTCCATAGGAGGGCTGGGAGCTTATCAGCACATAGAATGACAACGTTTCTGCCTTTCTTAAATCTCTTTTCTGTTAAAACGAAAGGTCTCATTTTCTCTGTATGTTGTCATATCTCTTGCCTGTCTTTGACCTTTGACTACTTGGCTTCAGTGACATAAGAATTGGGAGGGTTCATAAGAATTATGTCAATAGCAGATATATTTCTAAAGTTTTACAAGTCATTTTTCATATAAACTTTCAAGGATCAAGAATTACAACATAAATATTTATTCGCTTGTTATTTTATTGTACAAAATAACAGAATTTTGCCATTTAATTCTTCCTGATGAGGACTTGCTGACCAACGAGTAAAACTGCACAAGTGAAAAACAGCAGAAAAATAGAAAGTTTGCAGGAAATAATGTTATATGGAGACACATGGACATAAACCATTTCACAGAGCACACACACAAAACAAAAAGTAGTAGAACTTGACAATCAAATACCCTGATATACACTACAGAATCCAAAACATGGAGTAAGGCAGTTCAGAAAGAGAACTGATTTTCAACCATTCCCTCGAATTCTGCAACTCACAGGACCATTTTTTAGAATCAGAACCACGCCTGATCATTTCTGTGAGCACAGTTAGCACAGAAAATAAGAAAACTAGTTTACTCTATATGCTGCAGTATTCTTCAAAACCTCTGCCAGTATATCCCTTGAACAGAAAACTTGTAAGAAACCCCTTTTTTAGCACAAGCTTTGCACTACATTTTCTGTTCAGCTCAGTGAAGATGACGAAATTACAGGAATATATTGCAATAGACTTATCAAAATTATACAAAGAAGTCCAAAAGCAAGAGTTTGCAAAGACAGAGCAGTGCTTTAGGGAATGGAAAGTAACTAGCTCAAATTCATGTACTTACTTCCTATAACTTCTACTATGCTACCCTTTGGGGTTCAATTCCACATTTCTTACACCATTCCAAGTGCAAGGTGCATTCAGAAATAACATGAATTCTTACAACACCAAAATCATTCCACCAGTTTTGTCTGAACTACACAGCCCTACTTTTTCTTACCATTTAAATTCAGCAGAATCATTCAGCCATGGCCCAGGAGTGGGAAAAGAATCACATCCAAAATGTAATTTTTTTCATCTATGAGTTATCATACCTTGCAACTTGGTACACTATTATTGAAGCATGTATGCTGGCAGCTTTAGGTTGTTGTAGTTGTAAAGTGCATCATGTTTAAATGAAAGCAATCAAATCTGTAATAAGATTTCAGGATCGTATTTTTAAACCTAAGGCATCTTTTCACTACCAAAAAAAAAAAACACGACTGAAACCTATTTTGGGACACTCCATCAAAAAATGAGGACAGCTCTTTAAACATAGCAAGATTCTTCTAGCAAAGTGAAGTTATCCTATCATTTCCAGTTCTCTTGCTCTTTATGCTTCAACAGCATTTTTTACTAAATTGATTCAAGACATTCCCTGAAGGCTTACACTGGTCTTGTAGTTTACCTGTTAGGCACCAAAAGCAACATGGGAAAGGTTACTTTGCTACATACGAGGTTAACTGATGGATGGATAAAATCCTAAAAAAAAAAAAAAAAAAAAAAAGGAAGTGAAGTATCACCCTACTTTTACACAAAGTAGCTCTGTGTAGCCAGTGATATCAGCTGTTAGCAAAGCCACCAAGTAGCTCTTGCTTAAGACCATTTTCAGCCCAAAATTTTCCATACTAATGGTTTGCTTCAGGTAACTTTTCCTCACTCTCCTCTCATACCAATATAAAAAAAAAAAAAGTTAAAGAATGGCTGGAACATTTTTCTATTATTATGGCAGAACCTAGCACCTTGATATCATGCTGGATGAGGGTTGTACACTTTGCCTCATTCTGGGAAAGATGAAACCTGATCTGGTAAAGCTACAAGCTTCTAGAATTCAGAGTTTGTACATAATTAGTGGCAAAATCTGCTGGAGCTTAGGAACAGGTTTTTGAGCTATTACCTAAGGATTCTTAAATGGCTGCACCAATTGTATTACTGTTTATTAACAGTAATTGCAAGACCTTTCTAAGCTTTCAAAAATAAGAAAAAAATGACACTTCAG